>NC_092708.1:158139401-158456150 GCF_047496885.1 Scyliorhinus torazame | reverse complement strand
GCCACAATGCTCGACGCCTCGAACGACACTCTTTTCCACCAAGATTGCCACCCCGCGATTTTTTGCATCCAAACCCAAATGAAACACCTGCCCTACCCACCCCTTTCTTAACCTTACCTGATCCGCCACCCTCAGGTGCATCTCCTGAAGCATGGCCACATCCGCCTTCAGCCCCTTCAGGTGCGCGAACACCCGGGCCCGCTTGACTGGCCCATCCAGTCCCCTTACATTCCAGGTCATAAGCTGGATCAGGGGGCTACTCACCCCCCTCCGCCGACGACTAGCCATAGACCTTCCTAGGCCAGGCCCGGGCCCGCGCCCCCCTGCCTGACCCCCTCATATTCAAATTTATTTAATCTCCCACCCACATGACTGTTGCCTAACAGCTGTTAGCAGTTTCAAATTCCTAGGGGTACACATCACCAGAAATCTGGTCTGGTCCACCCACATCGACGCTACAACCGAGAAAGCACAACAGCACCTATACTTCCTCAGGAAACTAAGGAAATTCGGCATGTCCACATTAACTCTTACCAACTTTTACAGATGCACCATAGAAAGCATCCTATCTGGCTGCATCAACTGCTCGGCCCAGGACCGCAAGAATCTTCAGAGAGTCGTGAACACAGCCCAGTCCATCACTCGAACCTGCCTACCATCCATTGACTCCACCTACATCTCTCGCTGCCTGGGGAAAGCGGGCAGCATAATCAAAGACCCCCTCCCACCTGGCTTACTCACTCTTCCAACTTCTTCCATCGGGCAGGAGATACAGAAGTCTGAGAACACGCATGAACAGACTCAAAGGCAGCTTCTTCCCCGCTGTTACCAGACTCCTAAACGACCCTCTTATGGACTGACCTCATAAATATTACACCCCTGTATGCTTCACCCGATGCCGGAGTTCTGTAGTTACATTGTGTACTTTGTGTTGCCCTCTTATGTATTTTCTTTTATTCCCTTTTCTTTCCATTACTTAATGATCTGTTGAGCTGCTGGCAGAAAACTACTTTTCACTGTACCTCGGTACACGTGACAATAAACAAATTAAATCCAATCCAATGGAGTGTCAGATGCACTTGTGCTGTAGAGGAGCGCTTAAATAGATTTGGTGATGAAGCATTGACACTTCTCATCCACAAATGGTACAGACCCTCCTCAAAGCAGATTTGATTTAACAGCAATGTGAATAGTCAGTTTTTATGCTTTTATGTTTAAAATTGACCGGCTGGAGAGCTTGCTATGCCTTTTGCGTGCCCCATGTATCCATTACCACAAAGAATTTCTTCATTACCTGCCATTGACGTTGTCATGACTTACCCTCAACTTCTATAGAAGTTTACAACACAACACAAGTGTTTTCACTGTGTCATTGTTAGCTAAATGCTACAGCAGTTAGAAACCGATCCCACTGTCCTACTCTCTCTATTGGCCTGTGTCAAATATTTATCCAGTTTACCATGAAGAAAAACCATGCTATCTACCGCAGCCACTCTCTCTGACAACGTATGCCACACTCAAACAACCCTTTTGGTGGAGAAATTTCTTCTAACTTCTCTTGTCACACTCTCAATGATAATTGTAATTTGATCCATGACACAATTTGTTCATTGAGTGTTTATTATGCAAGGATACAATACAACATTGGAATATTGCCAACTGCAACATAATTAAAACTATAGAATGAAAGAAATTATAATGGGCAGCAATTTGATACACATTTCTTCTGTTTTTGGAAACCTAGAAGAAAAATGCCATCACAACCCTTGTACCTTTTTAAAAAAAAAAAAAAAAAAAAAAATTTTTTACGGGATGTGGACGTCGCTGGTTAGGCCAGCATTTATTGCCTTACCCTAGTTCCCTTCAGAAGGGAGTGGTGAGTTGCCTTCTTGAACCGCTGCAGTCTTTGAGATGCAATGCAAGTCACCACCTTCCAGAACTTAGTCTTACTGTCATCCACTCCAGCAATCACCAACTTGGAGAATGTGGGTAGCGAGCTGGAGGAGGTAGCGAGCTGGAGGAGGTATCACCAACTGAGTCACAATACATGCGAGGAGGAGCAAGTGGTAGTGGAATATGAGGAGTGCTCATCTGCCTGGGTTCCCATCATGGTTCCTTCCTCATTTGCCATGCTTGAAGATTCAGACCCCATCACGTCTGCTTATCTTTGCTGCCTGAACATGATTGCATAATTTAATCCATTCAGTTCACACAAAATACCTTCCAAGGTCTCGCTACAAGTAAGGAAGAGTCTTATAACTACACCTATGTAGTCCTGGATAAACATTTCAGTCTTGCTGCTCATGGTAATTCTAGTGTCTTTTGGAACAGAGTTTTCACTCATACTTAAACTTATCTCATGGATTTTGTTTACATTCTGCAAATGTGGATTGAGAAAAACTTTGGAACAAATGCTTTATTTGTTTCCTTAAAGAGCTAAACAAAGGCATGGAACAATAAAGCAAGGATATATGGAAAACACTGGTTTGGTCTCAACTGAAGTATTGTGTCCAATTCTGGGCACTGCATTTTAGGAAGGATGTGAGGTGTAGAAAAGATTTACAAGAAAGGCTCCAGGGGTGAGAAACTTCAGTTATGTGGATAGATTGATAAAGTTGTGACTGTTCTTAGTAATAATAATAATAATCTTTATTGTCACAAGTAGACTTACATTAACACTGCAATGAAGTTACTGTAAAAAGCCCCTAGTCGCCACATTCCGACGCCTGTTCGGGTACACAGAGGGAGAATTCAGAATGTCCAAATTACCTAACAGCACGTCTTTTGGGATTTGTGGGAGGAAACCGGAGCACAAGGAGGAGACCCACGCAGACACAGGGAGAACATGCAGACTCTGAACAGACAGTGACCCAAGCCGGGTATCGAACTTGGGACCCTGGTGCTATAAAGCAACAGTGCTAACCACTGTGCTACCATGCTACAGAAGTAAAGTTTGAGAGGAGATTTGACAGACATATTTAAAATTATGAGGAGTCTAGAAAGAGTAGATCGAGATAAACTATTCCCACTGGCAGAAGAACTGCAGGACATCACTTTAAGGTGAATAGCAAAAGCACCAATGGCAGCCTGAGGAAAAGCTTTTTTTATATGCCGTGAGTGGATGTGATTGGAAATGCATGATGCACGATCAATTGTACAAAGACTCAGGTCGGATACAACTGTGGCTTTATTGCAGTAAGATGTGTGGGCTCCCACAGCAGCTGTCGAAATGGCTGCTGAATAGAGGACACTTATATTTATACTCCTCCTACTGGGCGGAACCAACAGGCAGGGGCTACCGGCGAACCTATAGTGCAGGTCCTACCTTACATCACCTAATACAGGTGTAACAGTGGTTTACCACATTCACCCCTGTTAAAAATGAGTCCAGCGGGGGTGGTGGAGAACTATATACAGTAGTGAATTTATGTACAGTGTTTTATTGGGAGAAAAAAAAATGTATTTTGAAAGTCCGGTGCCAGTTAGAGATTCAACCAGTCTGGTGCCTTGCCGTTCCGCTGGGAGCGACGTAACAGTGGCGGCGATGTCGATGCTAGCTTGATGTCGAGTGACCCTGGGAGTGTGCCGAAATCCTCTTGCGTGGGCAGGGGAAGGAGGGATGGTCCTGGTGGGGTTAATGTTGGGAGCGCTGGGGAGGGAGGGTGGCGCCGGGACGTGGAAGTGTGTATGAGTGGAACCTGCTGGTGCCGGGTCCCTGAGGGAGACAGTGTCTTGGCGACCGTCGGGGTACGCCACATAGGCAATCTGGGGGTTGGCATGGAGCAAGTGCACCCTATCCCTCCTCCTACTGGGTGGAGCCAGCAGGTTCCACTCATACACCCTTCCCCGGACCGGCGGATGCACGATCAATTGTACAAAGACTCAGGTTGGATACAACTGTGGCTTTATTGCTCTAAGATGTCTGGCCTCCCACAGCAGCTGCCGAAATGGCTGCTGAATGGAGGACACGCATATTTATACTCCTCCTACTGGGCGGAGCCAGCAGGCAGGGGCTACCGGCGAACCTGTTGTACAGGTCCTACCTTACATCACCTAATACAGGTGTAACAGTGGTTTACCACAATACACTAGCTGAGAGTGTTTGGAAACAGGTTCAATCTTGGCTTTCAAAACAGAATTTGATAATTATCTGAGGAGCTGGCATAGACATGATGGGCTGACTGGCCTCCTGAGTTGTAGCCATTCAGTGATTCTGTGACCTGAATTTTCACAATGACGGAGAGCCTCTTGGAGAGCCAGTGTGAAAATTATGGATGAGGCCAAATTCAGGAAGTCCCCATCATTTTTTCAGGGAGGAATGGGGATGGGTTGCTTTTTGCACATACATAGTTCACAGAGTCATCTGCCCAAATAAAATGTAGCTTCCTCCTGTCATGTCTGATTTTCATTTCTGATTACCCAAGAGTAGAAGTCACACCCAAGTGTGTAGATTAAACCTGGAGCAGGTCCAAACTGTATGAAGTTGTTTGGTAACTAGAATAAGCTTTTAAAGCGGTGCAGGGATCCCTTTGGAAATTGCACAAAAGTTGCATTAACTGCCACAGAAGTGGCAAACTTTCTTCAAGTGTCTGGCTTTAACTCAAGGGAGCAGTTGGGCGGAACTGTTGGACTTTGCAGAGCAACATTTTTTGCCTCTCTGACTCCCAGGTAACACGGTGGTGCAAAGGACGATGTACAAGGGAAGAGCACACTGCGCTTTGGTCCAAGGAAGTGCCAAAATGGGCATGGTACCCTCACACAATTTTGCCATAGTGGCAAGTTAATGGATACAAGTGGAAGCAAGAGGGAGGGCACTGGGTCAGGGGGTTGAGACTGTTTCGCATGCACCAGGAAGGAGGAGGACGACAACCAGGTTTTACCCTATGGGAATGGTGTAACAACCTCAGAGGTCATACCTCAAAATGATGGAGAACCAGTGTCAAAGGTGTTTGAGGTTCAGAACAGAAATGGCTACTGATATGTCGGAAGGTGCAGCAACATTTTGAACCACACTGTATTGATCCCATGCCTTGCTGGTGGTTATAAAGGTGACTGGGGATCTAATTTTTTAAGCTCATGTTTTTTCCAGAGCTTGCTGGAGATCTATCGGGAATATCACAAACCGAGCACACCAGTTGTATCAAGTTGGTCATCAATTGCTGCCACGTCATCATAAATGCTCTTAAACAGAAATTAGAAACCATTTTGAATCCATATGCCTCCATTCCCTGAGTGTACAGTTACTTTGTGCCCTTTATAAGGTAGTCTTTTAGGTCTATGCAAGGTTCCCTGGTAGCTGCCATGACGCCTTCATGCTGAGGAGTTCCCGACTGTTACATCTATTTCATCCGCCTACACAAATCAGTGGCTGGCTTCTAAGGGAAATAGGTTACCTGTTAAGGAACCTTTTAGCAGCCTGCAAACTGAACCTGAACGCAGATACAACAGCAGAACATACAAATTAGGAGTAGGATTAGGCCACTCAAGCCCAGGAGTCTCCTCCACCATTCAATAAGATCATGGCTGATCTGATTGTAACCTGAACCCCACATTCCTGCCTACCCCCGATAACCTTTCACCCCTTTGTTAATCTAACTCTGCCTTAAAAATATTAAAAGCTTCGGCTTCCACTGTCTTTTGAGGAAGAGAATTCCAGAAACTCACGACCCTCTAAAAGAAAAACATTCTCCTCATCGTCGTCTTAAATGAGTGACCCCTTATTTTTAAACAGTGACCCCTTGTTCTAGATTCTCTGACAAGAGGAAGCATCCTCTCCCTATCCACCCTGTCAATACTTCTAAGGATTTTGAAGGTTTTGATCAAGTCGCCTCTTACTCTTCTAAACTCCAGTGGATACAAACCTGACCTCTACAACCTTTCCTCGTAAGACAACCTGCCCATTCCTGGTATTAGTTGAGTAAACCTTTTTCTGAACTACTTTTAACGCAGTTACATCTTTCCATAAATAAAGAGGCCTAGGGTATCCAGAATTGTGGTGGTTTGTTGCATGCTGCAAAGACAATCATGCCATTCTGAGCACAAACCTCTGAGGAGGGTGATGAGGAGGAAGGGGAGGACGAAATCTCTTTGCAGTATCAGGAATTTGATGTGGAGGAGTATGAGGAGGGTGTCAATAGCAAAGTAGTTGGGAGGCCTTCATCTCAGATTAATTCTGTGCACGAGGGGCTCATTGCCAGACACATCCTTATGCAAAATAAATTCACACATGGTCCTCAGATCGAACACTTGCCATCAACAATTCCTGTGAGCAAATGCCACCTACAAAACCTTTAACATGGAAGCCCTACCTCCTCAGGCCAATGCCCATCATGGACAAGAGAGAAAATCTCCATCAAAGAGTTTGAGTCAGTCAATAAAAATGGATGCCAACTACAGCATCATAACCATTGGCCTCATCATCTCGTGACACAGAACATGAGAAGTCCTTCACAAGCTAGCCCCCTCTCATAACCACCAATGAGGTGCCAAAGTTGTACCTTATGCTTACCCTCAAACTATGCCCACAATGCTGAGAGTGTCAGTAGGAATTATGATTTTGCCCACAATGCTGAGAGTGTTAGTAGGAATTGTAACTTTACACACAATATATACTTATGTGTGGTAATTATTAGGGTCCTTCCTTATGATTTCCTTTTGTTCCAATTTCTTTTATTTTATCTTCTTTTGATCCGGTGATCATTAATTGAGATACACTTTTATTCGAGGGGAGGAAGTACAGAATTCAAAGTTTCAAATTACTTGACAACTGGAACACTACGGGTGGGATTCTCCGTTAGCTGATGCCAAAATGGTGGAACGCGATTAGGCGCAAAATAGGTTCTGATGCCAAAATTGCGGCAGGCGTCGATTTGACGCCAATTCACAATTCTCCATCACCTTGACAGTGGCGTAAATGTGGTCTGGAATGCATGTACAATAAACACCATTTGCATGCCATTAGCGGGCCCGACCCGGTATTTTCCTGGCCTCCGCAATGCTTTGCCTCCGATGGGCTGAGTTCCCGATGGCGCGGTTCATTTGAGCTTTTAAAAATCATGAAACTGGCATCGTGGCTGCTGAGGGAGAGAGAGAGGGGGTACGGAAAGTGTCCAATGTCGCCATATTTTGCGAACAGCTGTGTCACTGTCCGGCTTCTGCCAGGGCTGGGGGGAGTAGCAGAGGGTGGGCAGGAGGGTTGAGGTGGGCAGGCATGGAACACCATTGCCGGACAGCTGCACACGCTGCTAAAAGCCCATATGTGAACTTAGGGACACTGGTGGTCTAGGTGCGCCCCAGGCCACCCTCTTAGGTGCTCTCTGGCCCCAGCTGACCCATCAGCTGGATGGGCGTGCTCTAGCACAATTTGCCATCTTGTTGACTGGGATGAGTGTGTGTGGGGATTGTAATATGTATATACGGCTGCAGTTTGTCAGCCTCCTGAGTATCATTCACGGACCCGCCAAGTCCCGCACCATTTTTCATTGGAGTCTAATGTGTCCAACGTGGCGCCGGTGCTAGCCCCTCCACAGTTGCTTTATCTATCCAGGTTCAATGCCAGTTTTGCTTTTGTGAAAGTCCGCAAATTCTGTCCCGGCGTTTGCACTTAGTCTCAGAAACAGAGAATCCCACCTCACGTCCTTAAGTTTTGTATTTGGAAAAGGAAATCCCAGACTTTCTGACACCCAGCAAATGGGAGGGATTCGGTTCGATTGGTTGGCTGGCACCCAATGGGTTGTTCCGGAATTGTGTTCTGCCTAGCAACAGACAACGTTTGGTTCCTGCCAGCTGGGATGTTTTGGAAAGAACGCAGCAGAAGACATGAGGGAAACCCTTGAAATAAGAAGTTATGTTTTCTCCCTCTCCCTCTCTCTCTCAGCGTATTGGCTGTCTGCTGTCTCTGCGAGTCTGCAGTGAAGATAATGACAAGCTGAAGGAAAAGATAACGTCCAACTGAACGCCTAAACTGAAGAAAAGAACTTAGTGGAAGATATCCACCTGAAAAAAAATATCCCTACCTTTTATTTTTTATTATTAATTTCTTCCCTCTCCTCCATCCTTTCCCTCTATGTTACCTGTGTGTGTGCATAGAGTAGGGTGAATTCGAAAAGGGGGAGAGGTTTGGAATTAGATGGTAGTTTACCAGTTGTAATGTTGCCTATTTAATACTAATTACAATCAAGTAATAAAAGGTTATTTGTTTTAAAATTTATGAACCTGGTCCTGTACTTAACCGGATCAAACCAAAGACATTCCCGTACCAGCCTCCCCGAACAGGCGCCGGAATGTGGTGACTAGGGGCTTTTCACAGTAACTTCATTTGAAGCCTACTTGTGACAATAAGCGACTTCATTCATTCATTCACATTGGTTATTTAAGTAACTTTAATTTCACCAGTGTTGCGACTCCAGTTCAAATGGGGCTGGAATTGACCACGCAGGAGCCCAAAGTGTTGTGACACAATATACATGCAGATAAGGCATATTGTACAGGTTGGGCAACACGATAGACCAGTCGTTAGCACAGTTGCTTCACAGCTCCAGGGTCCCAGGTTCGATTCTAGCTTGGGTCACTCTGTGCGGAGTCTGCATGTTCTCCCCGTGTCTGCGTGGGTTTCCTCCGGGTGCTCCGCTTTCCTCCCACAGTTCAAAGATGTGCAGGTGAGGTGGATTGGCCATGATAAATTGCCCTTAGTGTCCAAAAAAGGTTGGGTGGGGTTACTGGATTACGGGGATAGGGGGAGCTGTGGGCTTGGGTGGGATGCTCTTTCCAAGGGCTGGTGCACACTCGAATGGCCACATGGCCTCCTTCTACACTGTAAATTCTATACTATGATGCTGCAACGGAGGAACAACAGTTCCTTGAATCAGCCTGTGCAGCTTTCCGTTCACCTCCATGGTCAAGTTTCAGGGATGGGTATGTTAAGAACAATGTATAACTTTAAGTTGAATTTATACATGTATTGAGAAAAAAACTTCTGTGTTGAGAAAAA
The DNA here is from genome assembly GCF_047496885.1 of Scyliorhinus torazame. Classification (NCBI taxonomy): domain Eukaryota; kingdom Metazoa; phylum Chordata; class Chondrichthyes; order Carcharhiniformes; family Scyliorhinidae; genus Scyliorhinus; species Scyliorhinus torazame. The sequence goes on along the minus strand of NC_092708.1, from coordinate 158,447,161 downwards.
AATGGATTCAGTTTCATATAGCTTTATTTCTGAAACTTGGTGCCTGGGAGTCTGGATTGTGACTACACGTTTCCAGCTCTTTTGTGTTTGTTTTCATATGTATATTTCCAATGAGGATTTAGAACTTCCACAGTTAAAGAGATGGGTTTAAAGGGGCTGAAGGTTCAGTGACTCCGGGGAAAAAAACAAAGTAGGAAAGCTTTACTCTTGCCTAGCGAATGTTATCGAGTACATGGACACAGAAAAAGACAGGAATGGGAGAGGGTGTGTTCAGTGTGTGTCAGAGAGAAGACAGGGACATTAAGCTCTTGGAGAAGAAAAATGTAAGGCTATTGGGGCAGTAGCTAAATGAATAGTCAGTACAGAACACGGTAAAATGATCAATTTAGCAGACGTGCTACTGGAAGACTGAGTTTGCATATCTGTTTGCTCTGCAGTTGAAGAAATAGTGATTTCAGAGTGTATTATGTATCAGAGAATACTGATGTGTTAGGCAAGTAGGTTCAGTGTGGACTGCACTCGATGCAGGGAAGCTAGAAACAGACGTCTAACACTGGAGAAGGTCCAACACTTTTATTCAACGATAGAACTGATATACATATTTAGCTGTGGGTCAACACTATACTGAACTGACTGGAGACCTTGTAGTAGCCTGACCAGACTTACTAGCTACCGCATGGTGTTTGCACTTGCTAGCTCGTGGACTCTGACTGTCTCAGTAGCTGGGTCCCGAGAGCGCGGGAAACCTCGTGCCCTCTGGCTTTATAGTGGTAGTGTCCTGTCTGGTGATTGGCTGTGCTGTGTTGTATGCTTATTGGTCATCCTGTATGTGAATCACTGCCTGTCTGCATCTCATTATATACGAGTGGATATTATGACATCTCCCCTCTTTTTTTTTAGATAAATAAATACGAAGGTGTGCATGTGTGATATGCCTGACTATATACAAAAGGTGTCTGAAAGAACATATATACATAGGAAGGTGTCGATAGTGCCGATACATGGCAAACAAAACTATTTACAGAGGTTAAATCGAGGAAGTCACAAAATGTACAAAAGTTCAGTCTACAGATTCAGTCTTTGTGGTGGGCGACGAATTCTTGTTGATCGCCGCAGAGGTGGATCAGGAGCCGCCTGCACGTGGATAGGCAGGATCGCTGCCATCGCGGTGGTCGCATGGGCCGGCAGGATTGCTGGTAGATCGGTGGCCTCGTGGCAGGGTACGTCTGGAAGAAGCATCGTAGGTGGCAGGGCACTTTGGTCAGGTAGCGGGAGTGGAACTGTTCGCAGTGCCCGTCTGTTGCGCTGTAGCAGGGTGCCGTCAGCCATGTGGACAAGGAGCGATCTTGGGGCCACTTGTTTGATCACAACAGCTGTGGCTGACCAGCCGCCCTCAGGCAACTGGACACGAACATGAAATGAAATGAAATGAAAATCACTTATTGTCACAAGTAGGCTTCAATGAAGTTACTGTGAAAAGCCCCTAGTCGCCACATTCCAGTGCCTGTTCAGGGAAGCTGGTACGGGAATTGAACCGTGCTGCTGGCCTGCCTTGGTCTGCTTTAAAAGCCAGCGATTTAGCCTAGTGTGCTAAACTATCCCCACACATGATCAGTTGGGGCCAGCTCAGGTAGATCCGTGGCATGAGCATTGTATGTGGCCTTCTGTTGGGCCCATGACTGCTGCATTTTCTGTAAGACCGTGAGGTGGTCAAGGTCTGGAACATGGATGGCTGGAACTGTGGTCCTCAGAGTGCGATTCATGAGCATCTGCGCTGGAGACAACCCAGTGGACAGTGGGTTGCCCTGTGTGCCAGCATCGCCAGGTTGAAATCGGAGCTTGAGTCTGCAGATTTGCACAGCAACCACTTTACAATATGGACCCGTTTTTCAGCCTTCCCGTTTGACTGCGGGTAGTGGGGACTGGAAGTTATAGGACTGTGCAAATTCAGACCATTCCTGGCTGTAAAAGCAAGGACCGTTGTCGCTCATTACCGTGAGCGGAATCCCATGCCTAGCGAACGTTTCTTTGCAGGCTTTGATTACCGCCTTCGACGTGAGGTCGGACAGTTTCACCACTTCTGGGTAACTGGAGAAGTCGTCGACCAGGAGTATGTAGTCACGCCCCTTGGCGTGGAAAAGGTCCACACCTACTTTGGACCACGGAGAGGTCACGATCTTGTGCTGTTGCAGCGTTTCCTTGGGTTGAGCTGGTTGAAACTTCTGACAGGTAGGGCAGTTGAGGACAATGTCGGCAATGTCCTGGCTGATGCCCGGCCAATAGACCGCCTCCCGACCTCTGCGTCGGCATTTCTCGACCCCCAAGGTGACCCCCAAGGTGACCCTCATGGAGTTGGCCCAGACCATAGCCCGCGTGCTCTGAGGAATTACGATCCTGTCAAGTTTCAGAAGGATTCCCTCCACCATTGGCAGCTATGTTATGTTATAGAACTGGGGACTGGGGACATTGTCCCTTCTGCCAGCCATTGGTAAGGTGCTGCATCACATGTGCAGGGGTGATTGGCTGTGCTGTGTTGCATGCTTATTGGTCATCCTGTATGTGAATCACTGCCTGTCTGCATCTCATTATATACATGAGTGGATATTATGACAAATACATCCCTGCTGGTGGAATGTCACGTGATCTGCAGTGATGTCAGCAGTGTTGTTGGCTTGGGCTTCAGTTCTCCATCTTGGATTGTATGAACAACATTTCCTAATAAACCTCTCATTGCATTTGTAAGAAATCCAATGTGTGACACCTCCATACCTTTTTTTTAAAGTATGTTTACTGAAATTTTTCATAATAAGAAAATAAAAAAAAACAAACAACCAACAAAGATGCAAGAGTACAAAGTCAAAAATTAGAAACAAAAACACAAATTAAAACTTAAACACTATAACTAAACCCCTTAACAGCTGTACTGAAAAATTGGAACAATATGACATTTGAAACATGAAAGTAACACTGAGAATGCCTGAGACTTTTTATGAACGGGAAAAGTCCCACAAAGGGTTAACAGCAGCTTGTTTGAAATGCAGACAGCTTCACAGGCGTGAAGGAAAACAGCTTGGAACAATTCATTCTGATTTACAAGTTTAAAAAGTCATTTGATCAACTTAAATTCTTAAGTTATATGAAAGGGAACAGTATTTCACACTTCTTTAAGCAATAAATTGTTTTAGTGAACGATTAAGAAGTGCAGCCAGAATCTAAGGTTTAAAATAAGGGACAACTTGTGTGAAAACTTGCTGACACCAGTGATAAGATGAGACAACTGATTTACAAATAAAGAAACCCATAAGGTGACAAGGTTACACTATAACTGTGGTGATACACCACTATACTTCCCTAGCATTGTACATAGTTATATAATAGTTGTGTGTAACGTGGCCCTGTAATCCTGTGTATGGTACTGTGTATTGTACTGTAGCTCTGTAGAGGTTCGGTCACCTGTATGTAACCTGACCTGGCCATGGAGAGCTCCACCTTAGCCACTCCCCCGGGAGTAAGTATAAGACCCAACTTCTGAGACGGAACCCATTTTGTCTGGGGTCGTCTGTGTCGGGTAAGCTTCCTATGTAGTGTATTAAAGCCTTAGTTAAAGTCTCACATGTCTTTGTGGTTCTTGACGCTTAGTGCATCAATAACATACACCATTTTAACGTTAAAACCTTTTAGAAAATAGCCAAGCCAGATAAGGTTAGAGTCAAAGGGGGTAACCTGAACATGAAATTACCTTGACCCAAAGATGACCCGGGTTGAGACTGAAAAAAATCATTAATTAAGACATAAATCTGAAAGGTTACTGACGAAGATACAGACAAATTTATTACATGTCAAGCAAAGTGAAAAAGTTCAAAGTAAGTAATGGTGCTCGGAATGAAGGAGTTGTAAGGAGCCACACTTCTAACCGATAGAAGCTAGCTTTCAACTGTCAGGCCAGCAGTCAGCAAAGGGGAGCTATTTGTGAAGGTCAGGCTGCACAAATTGCTATAAAAAATCTGAAAATTGAGCAGAGAGGCACAATCTTCCTCGGTGATGGGACAAGCTGCATTTGAAGACCGAGCAACCCAGAGAAGCGAACAGAAGACCAAAAGTTAAAGAAAAACGATTGACAAGATAGACTTGAAAGTCTTACAAATGATCCGAACAAGAAAAGATCTTTTTACATTTCTGTAAAAGTAGTTTTTATCTTTTTTATTTGAAAATAGAGTAAAGTTTAAATAGATAACCTGGAAGAGTGGTTAGCAGGCCAGTAGCACGGTTCAATTCCTGTACAAGCCTCCCCGAACAGGCGCCGGAATGTGGCGACTAGGGACTTTTCACAGTAACTTCATTTGAAGCCTACTTGTGACAATAAGGGATTTTCATTTCATTTCATTATTATTAGAAAGTTTACTTTACTCTACTTAGCAAGCCGGACCCGTGTGTAGGCTACTGAGTGGTAAGTAAACGGAATCTCCTAGGAAGATATGGGTTATACCGGGCGATAACTTGAAATAATAGTTTGACTTGATTGGCATCCACCTAAGTCTGCCTAGGTGTCAGGGAAAACAAGGTAATCCCTGGATCACCATTTAGAATTACAGCGCTCTACCGGGTATAGGGGAACAAAGAACAAAGAAAATTACAGCACAGGAACAAGCCCTTCGGCCCTCCCAGCCTGCGCCAATCCAGATCCTTTATCTAAACCTGTCACCTATTTTCCAAGGATCTACTTCCCTCTGTTCCCCGCCCATTCATATATCTGTCTAGATGCATCTTAAATGATGCTATTGTGCCCGCCTCTACCACCTCCGTTGGCAAAGCGTTCCAGGCACCCACCACCCTCTGCGTAAGAAACTTTCCACGCACATCTCCCTTAAACCTTCCCCTCTCACCTTGAAATCGTGACCCCTTGTAATTGACACCCCCACTCTTGGAAAAAGCTTGTTGCTATCCACCCTGTCCATACCTCTCATAATTTTGTAGACCTCAATCAGGTCCCCCCTCAACCTCCATCTTTCCAACGAAAACAATCCTAATCTACTTAACCTTTCTTCATAGCTAGCACCCTCCATACCAGGCAACATCCTGGTGAACCTCCTCTGCACCCTCTCTAAAGCATCCACATCCTGCTGGTAATGTGGCGACCAGAACTGCACGCAGTATTCCAAATGTGGCCTAACCAAAGTCCTATACAACTATAACATGACCTGCCGACTCTTGTACTCAATACCCCGTCTGATGAAGGCAAGCATGCTGTATGCCTTCTTGACCACTCTTATCGACCTGCGTTGCCACCTTCAGGGTACAATGGACCTGAACTCCCAGATCTCTCTGTACATCAATTTTCCCCAGGACTCTTCCATTGACCGTATAGTCCGCTCTTGAATTAGATCTTCCAAAATGCATCACCCCGCATTTGCCTGGATTGAACTGCATCTGCCATTTCTCTGCCCAACTCTCCAATCTATCTATATTTTGCTGTATTCTCTGACAGTCCTCCTCGCTATCTGCAACTCCACCAATCTTAGTATCATCTGCAAACTTGCTAATCAGACCACCTATACCTTCGTCCAGATCATTTATGTATATCATGAACAACAGTGGTCCGAGCATGGATCCCTGTGGAACACCACTAGTCACCTTTCTCCATTTTGAGACACTCCCTTCCACCACTACTCTCTGTCTCCTGTTGCCCAGCCAGTTCTTTATCCATCTAGCTAGTACACCCTGAACCCCATACGACTTCACCTTTTTCCATCAACCTGCCATGGGAAACTTTATCAAACGCCTTACTGAAGTCCATGTATATGACATCTACAGCCCTTCCCTCATCAATTAACTTTGTCACTTCCTCAAAGAATTCTATTAGGTTTGTAAGACATGACCTTCCCTACACAAAACCATGCTGCCTATCACTGATAAGTCTATTTTCTTCCAAATGTGAATAGATCCTATCCCTCAGTATCTTCTCCAACAGTTTGCCTACCACTGACGTCAAGCTCACAGGTCTATAATTCCCAGGATTATCCCTGCTACCCTTCTTAAACAGAGGGACAACATTAGCAATTCTCCAGTCCTCCGGGACCTCACCCGTGCTCAAGGATGCTGCAAAGATATCTGTTAAGGCCTCAGCTATTTCGTCCCTCGCTTCCCTCAGTAACCTGGGATAGATCCCATCGGGACCTGGGGACTTGCCCACCTTAATACCTTTTAGAATACCCAAAACTTCCCCCTTCCTTATGCCGACTTGACCTAGAGTATTTAAACATCCATCCTTAGCCTCAACATCCGTCATGTCCCTCTCCTTGGTGAATACCGATGCAAAGTACTCATTAAGAATCTCACCCACTTCCTCTGACTCCACGCATAAATTCCCTCTTTTGTCATTGAGTGGGCCAATCCTTTCTCTAGTTACCCTCTTGCTCCTTATATACGAATAAAAGGCTTTGGGATTTTCCTTAACCCTGTTAGCCAAAGATATTTCATGACCCCTTTTAGCCCTCTTTATTGCACGTTTGAGATTTGTCCTACTTTCCCAATATTCCTCCAAAGCGTCATCAGTTTTAAGTCACCTAGATCTTATGTATGCTTCCTTTTTCATCTTAGCTAGTCTCACAATTGCACATATCATCCATGGTTCCCTAATCTTGCCATTTCTTTCCCTCATTTTCACAGGGACATGTCTGTCCTGCACTCTAATCAACCTTTCCTTAAAAGACTCCCACATTTCAAATGTGGATTTACCCTTAAACAGCTGCTCCCAATCCACATTCCCTAGCTCCTGCTGAATTTTGTTATACTTGGCCTTTCCCCAATTTAGCACTCTTCCTTTAGGACCACTTTCGTCTTTGTCCATGAGTATTCTAAAACTTACAGAATTGTGATCGCTATTCCCAAAGTAATCACCAACTGAAACTTCAATCACCTGGCCGGGATCATTCCCCAATTCCAGGTCCAGTATGGCCCCTTCCCGAGTTGGACTATTTACATACTGCTCCAAAAAACCCTCCTGGATGCTCCTTACATATTATGCTCCATCTACGCCTCCGACACCACATGAGTCCCATTCAATGTTGGGGAAGTTAAAATCTCCCATCATGACCACCCTATTGCTCCTACATTTTTCTATAATCTGTCGACATATCTGTACCTCTACTTCACGCTCGCTTTTGGGAAGCCTGTAGTAAAGTCCCAACAATGTTACTGCACCCTTGCTATTTCTTAGCTCTACCCATATTGCATCAGTGCTCGAATCCTCCATCGTGCCCCCCTTAATCACAGCTGTGATATCATCTCTGACCAGTAATGCAACTCCTCCACCCCTTTTATCTCCCTCTCTATCCCTCCTGAAGCATCTATACCCTGGGATATTTAGTTGCCAGTCTTGCCCTTCCCTCAACCAAGTCTCCGTAATACCAATAACGTCATATTCCCAGGTACTAATCCAAGCCCTAAGTTCATCTGCCTTACCTGTTACACTTCTCGCATTAAAACAAATGCACCTCAGACCACCTGTCCCTTTGCGTTCATCATCTCTTCCCTGTCTACTCTTCCCCTTAGTCACATTGAGTTTATTATCTAGTATCTTACTGCCATTAGTTGCTGCCTCTTTACTGACCTCTAACTTCCTAATCTGGTTCCCATCCCCCTGCCATATTAGTTTAAAACCTCCCCAACAGTGTCAGCAAAAGCAAAGTCCTGCCCAGGTGTAGACCATCCGATTTGTAATGGTCCCACCGCCCCCAGAACCGGTTCCAATGTCCCAAAAATCTGAACCCCTCCCTCCTTCACCATCTCTCAAGCCACGTATTCATTCTGACTATTCTTGAATTTCTACTCTGACTGTCTCATGGCACTGGTAGCAATCCTGAGATTACTACCTTTGAGGTCCTACTTTTTAACTTATCTCCTAACTCCCTAAATTCTGATTGTAGGACCTCATCCCATTTTTTACCTATATCGTTGGTGCCTATATGCACCACGACAACTGGCTGTTCACCCTCCCCCTTCAGTATGTCCTGCAGCCGATCTGAGACATCCCTGACCCGTGCACCCGGGAATTCTAAGGATAGTGGTGAGGTTTTTATTTCACAGCTGACAGTGTCTGTATCCTAGTGGAGTGTGGGGTTAGCTCAGTTGGCTAGACAGCTGATTCATAATGCAGAGCAAGGCCAGCAGCACGGGTTCAATTCCCATATTCCCATACTGGTTGAGGTTATTCATGAAGGCCCACCTTCTCAACCTTGCCCCTTGCCTGAGGTGTGGTGATCCTCAGGTTAAATCACCACCAGTCAGCTCTCCCCCTCAAAGGAGAAAGTAGTCTATGGTTATCTGGGACTATAGAGACTTTACCTTTACCAAGGAAATAAAAGGTTGCCATCTCAGGTAAAACTTGCTCACTGACCCCCCTGATGGTATGTTTCTCTAAGTTCAGGAATTACATTAAATTGCCCAACCAGGCAGAAGCACTGGGCGGAATGGGAGACCTTCAGTTAAGCAATATTCACCTCCGGGCTATCAGGGAGGCAAAGGTGACAACGTCCACCCCTAACCCAAAGTGAAAACTTTAGAGACTCCAAATATGGCTACCAGTGGACCTGGATTGAGAACCACGCAGAGAGTCTCCGATATAGTGTTAAAAAAGGAAACCCCACAAGGTTAGCCAGGGCAAACGAACAACGATCACATCTGTCCTCCACATCTGGGAAGTTGACACTGTAGAGGACCTCCCTCCAAACCTCATCAGTAAGCACCGGGCCCAGCTCACTCTCCCATCTTGCCCTCACTCCATCCAGTGGGGCAGGATCTGACAAGATAATGTAGCCATATAGGTCTGAAATAGACCCCTCGCCAGGTTGAGCCAAGGAGAAAACCTTCTTCAGCAAGTAGGAGGACTGGCCAAAGAGAAGGAAGGAAAAACGTTTGTGAGAAAAGTCACAAATCTGAAATTAACGCAAGATGCTAGAATTAGGCAACTGAAATTTGTCAGCCGGCTGCCTAAAACTAGCAAATCTCCCCTCTACAAATAGGTCCTTAAAATGCTCAAGTCCCTTTGCCTTCCAGCATTTAAATGAAGAGTCCAAACCAGAAGTTAAGAAGAAGTGATTGTTTCAAATAGGTGCTAAAGAAGACAGGGTAATGAGCTTAAAGTGCTGCTGAAAATGTCTCCAAATCCTAATGGAGGAGACTACCACTGGGTTTGAGGAAAATTAGCAGGAGAGAAAGGCAATGGTGCAGTAATTATGGCATGAAAGATCGAGATAGTGCATGAGCGAGTCTCCATTCGGCCCCAAATGGAATAGGGGTCACTAATCCACAGCAAAACTTTTGGATGTTAGCAGCCCAATAATAAAACAATAAATTTGGGAGAGCCAATCCTCCTGCCCGCCTATCTCTTTGGAGCAGAGCACTGTGTATTCTGGGATTCTTACCGCCCAAATAAAAGCAGAAATAAAGTTGTTAACCTTTAATAAAAATGGATTTGGGCAAAAAAATGGGAATACATCGAAAGAAAAAGAAAAACCGAGGAAGTACATTCATTTTAATTGTTCGGATCCCACCCACTAGTGACAGAGGGAGGTTGTTCCACTCTGTAGATCCGCTCTAACGCAGTTAATCAGGCTTGAGTAGTTTAACTTATGCCCAATCATGTGCCACACAGACCCCAAGAAAACGGAACCTGGAATTGGAAAGCTGGAAAGGTAATGAGCTTAAGTGAGCTCTATGCCGAGGGAGATCACTGGAAAACATTTGCCGTTGCCTAAATTCAATTTATAACCAGAAAAGGAACCAAAGATATTAAACGGTTTCATTATGCTATCTATGGAGGGAGTTGAGTCTGTAATGTACGGAAGTAGGTCATTCTCATAAAGAGATACCCAAGGCTCCAACACATCCTGACAAATACCCCTTCATTGCCTAGAGGCTCTCATCGCTATAGAGAGAGGCTCTATTCTCAAGACAAACAAACTTGGAGAAAGAGGGCAGCCTGTTGAGTGCCCCTTTTTATGGAGAAGTAATCTGGGTGTAGAGTTACGTGTGACCACTGGCAGGAGGGGCATTATCCAACAAACAAATCCAAGAGGTACATTTGTGGCCAAATTCAAATCTTCCAAGCAAGGGCAGCACACTTGCAGAGTGGTTAGCACTGCCGCCTCACAGCACCAGGAACCCAGGTTCCATTCCAACCTAGGGCGACTGTGTCCACATTCTCCACATGTCTGCATAGGTTTCCTCCGGGTGCTCCGGTTTCCTCCCACAGTCCAAAGATGTGCAGGTTAGGTGGATTGGCCATGCTAAATACCCCTTAGGGTGGTGCTGCAGGAATAGGGCGGGGGATTGGGCTTGGGAAGGGCGGCCTTTCGAAGGGTCGGCGCAGGTTCGATGGGTCAAATGGCCTCCTTCTGCACTGTAGGAATTCTATGATTCCAGGAATATTGAATCGATATTGCAATTCCACCCTATCAAATGCTATTTCAGCATCCAGAGACATTATAACCTCAGCTTCAGGTGCTGGGGAAGGGGAAAGAACAATGTTGAAAAGGCCACGTATATTGGCTGACAATTGTTGGCCCTTCACAAAGCCTGTTTGATCTTCTGAAATTATACCTGGGAGAAAAGGCTACGGATGAAGCGCCAGAACCTTAGCACGCATCTTCACGTCCGTGTTTAAAAGTGAGATGGGTCGGTATGAACCGCACTCAGTTGGGTCCTTGTCTCCCTAAAGGAGCAAAGAAATATAGGCTTGAGTGAGGGTCGAAGGCAATGAACCCTGAGACAGTGAGTCATTAAACATATCCAATAGCAAGGGTATGAGCTGTTCCGAAAATCCTTTGTAAAACCCGACCGGGAAACCATCGGGCCCAGGACCTTGCCAGGCTGCATTAGGCCAATGCATTTTAAACTCTCATCCAGGAGTAACGGGGAGTTCAACTCACAGCTCTTGCCCACCTCAACGGTTGGGATATGCAGACCCCCATCCAAAAAGTCAGCCATTATCAAATTATCTGTGGCTCTAACTTATAAAGGTCGCAGTAATAGGATCTAAATGCTGTGTTGACCTGGAGAGGGGAGGAAACAATGTTGCCACCCGTATTGCGTATCTGAGGGAATATCATGTGAGGCTGCTTGCCGTTTGAGCTGGTGAGCCAGAAGACGACTGCCATTCTCCGCATGCTCATAAAATGTACCCCTGGGGCACTGTAACTGAAATACAGCCTTGCTAGTGGACATTAGCTTGAACTGGGTCTGTAATGTTTTCCTGTTTGCCAGTAGCTCCGGAGTAAGATCGAGCAAGTATTGGTGATCCACCTCTAAGATGGAATCCACCAGCCGCTGCTGCTCCAACTTTGCCGTCCTCAACATATACGTTGTATGAGAAATAATTTCCCCCCCGAATGACGGCCTTAAGAGCCTCCCACAACATGGATGGAGGGATTGAGTCTGACTTGTTTAGTTTAGTATAATGGAGGTAGACAAAAACACTCACAACATTTATTATCTGCCAGGAGGGTAATGCCTAGTCCCCAGAGTGGGCAGTGGGCAGTGCTGGACTCTGAAGGTACATTAACAAAATGTGGGACAGGTCAGAGATAACAATTGCTGAGTACTCAACTGCAACCACTGAAATGAGGGGAGCCCTTTCAAAAATTAAAAAGTCAATGCAGGAATACGCGTGATGGACATGTGAAAAAAAGGAAAAAAAAATCCTTACTGTTTGGGTTCAAAAGGGGCCGGTGATTCCCCCCCCCCCCCCCCCGCTATTAAAGAGGACAAAGCCCTGGCCATCCCAGATGGGACAAGAGATTTAGGTTTGGAACGATCCAATCCATGGTCCAAAATATGGTTCAGGTCGCCTCTTAAATCCAGCTGGTGCGAGGTTGTGAAGAGAGTTTAAAAGAGAATTGACAAAAGTTTGTGTCATTCCAGTTAGGGGCATAAACTACTGGAGTGTTCAACAGGGAGCCACAAACAATAATATAACGATATTGGAGTCGGCTATAATCTGAGAGGGAGAGAACTGAACTCTCTTACTAATTAGAATTGCCGTCACCCTGGCCCTGCCATTGAAACTGGAGTGAAAAACCTGCCCAACCAACCCTTAAGCACTGGATAAAAGCAAATTACTGCGGATGCTGGAATCCGAAACCAAAGAGAAAATGCTGGAAAATCTCAGCAGGTCTGGCAGCATCTGTAGGGAGAGAAAAGAACTAACGTTTCGAGTCCAGATGACCCTTTGTCAAAGCTAAAAGACAGAGAAAGTGGGAAATATTTATATTGTGCTGTGAGAGAATGAAGGATGAGTCATAGCCACAGAAACCAAGGGTACAGGGTGCTAATAGCCACAAAGACCAAGGGAAAGAGTGCTAATGGCAGTCTCCAGAGAGAACAAAAGGTGTGAGAAGCCAAACAGCAGAGAAACTAACATCAGAGTTAACCTGTGACAGATGTAGATGTGGGGGAAAGGGGAGAAAAGGTAAGGAAAGGGGGATAACATGGGGGGGGGGGGTGTAAATATATATAAAGAAAGACAAGAAAGAAAGAAATGGTAAAAGACAGTTAAAATGAAATGGGATGAAAACAAAGAGGTCGAGGTGGGGTAGAGCTGATTATCTGAAGTTGTTGAATTCGATGTTCAGGCCGGAAGGCTGTAGCGTGCTTAACCGGAAGATGAAATGTTATTCCTCCAGTTTGTGTTGAGCTTCACTGGAACATTGCAGCAGGCCAAGGACAGACATATGGGCATGGGAGTAGGGCCTTGTGTTGAAATAGCAAGCAACGGGAAGGTCAGGGTCCTGAATGCGCACCGACCGAAGGTGCTCAGCAAAGCGATCACCCAGTCTGCGTTTGGTCTCTCCAATATAGAGGAGACCACATTGGGTGTAGCAAATGCAATAGACCAAATTGAAAGAGGTGCTTAACCTGGAATGAGTGTTTTGGGGCTGGGATGTTAAGCATGGAAGAGGTAAAGGGGCAGGTGTTACACCTTCTGAGATTGCATGGGAAGGTGCCATGGGTGATGGGAGAGGTACTGGGTATGGTGGAGGAGTGGAATAGATTATCTCGGAGGGAACAGTCTCTGTGAAATGCTGACAGAGGGAGTGAAGGGAAGATGTGTTTGGTGGTGGTATCACGCTGGAGTTGGCGAAAATGGCGGAGGATTATGCTTTGCATACGGAGGCTGGTGGGATGAAATGTGAGAATGAGGGGTCTCTATCCTTGTTCTGTGAGGGAGGTGAGAGGGCGAGGGTAGTGGCACGGAGATGGACCGCACACTGTTGAGGGCCCTGTCAATAACTGTAGCTGGGAAATCACGGTTAAGGAAGACGCTTAAGCAACCTGGTCTGGTCCTTGACACGCAAGTGGATTTCCCGCAAGAAAACAACATCGGTGTTTAGGTTTTTAAGATGGGCGAATGCCCTTGCCCTCAACTGCTTTACTGGACCATTCAAACCCTGAACATTCCAGGTAAGAAAATGGATTGGAGGTCTCCCACCACTCCTTAATCCTGAGTCGGTCATTCCCAAAGAGAGATACCAAACAAGGGACTATGAAAAGATAAAGTGAAGAAATCCACCCAAGACGGCCACCGAGCCAAGTCAGATGACCCATTTAGAGGAGAACCCACAGACAGCGCCAGCTAACTAACCCCTTTGTTAACAGGGAGACTCCCAACTGGAAAATACAACCGTTACTAGCTAACAATGCCACATTAGTGTTTAACTACAACGACAATGATGAAAAGAGGAAGGGAGCAATAAATTGATGTAAAAAAACGAAAGCAGAAAACTCTCAAATGCTTTTTCAAAAAAATATTTACTAAGAATTTTTCATATTAAACAAAACCACCAGAAACAAACAGAAATACACAATAGAAGAGACAAAAAAGCAAAAGCACATATTAACTTAACACAAAAAGCAAACTATACCCCCTAACAGCTGATGCTGACCAGCTCCTTAAAAAAGGAATGAATGGCTGCCATCTTAGATAGAATCCCTCCACCGACCCTCCAATGGTGTACTTAGCCTTCTCCAAATGTAAAAAAGACATGAGGTCACCCAATCAAGAAGAGGTACGAGACAGAGAAAAGCAATGGTGCAGTAACTATTATGCAAAGGCTAGAGGCAGTGCAGGAGCTCACTTCCACTTGTCCCCATATGGAACCAGGGTCGCTAAACCACAACAATCTCTTCTGAATATTGGCTGCCAATAGTAAAACAATAAATTGGGTAAGGCCAAACCCCCCCCCCCCGGTTTCCTCACACAAAGACCGGTTTCCTCCCACAAGTCCAGAAAGATGAGCTTTTAGGTGAATTGGACATTCTGAATTCTTCCTCAGTGTACCCGAACTCCCAGACGGCAGAGTGTGATGACTAGGGAATTTTCCCAGAGGAAACCCACGCAGACACGGAGAGAACGTGCAGACTCCGCACAGACAGTGACCCAAGCCGGGAATCGAACCCGGATCCCTGCTGCTGTGAATAAACAGTGCTAACCACTGTGCTACCACCCATAATAAGTCAAATCCAGGAAATAAATTTGTGGCCAAAGTCAAACCTCAAAAGAATCTCAAACAGATACTCCCACTCCTCTCTATCAAATGCCTTTTTGGCATCTAGGGAAAAAATTACCTCCGGTTCGGGCACCATGGAGGGGTCAAGGACAACAATTAGCAGGCAATATATATTGGGTCAATTGTTGACCTTTCTACGAAGCACGTCTGATCCTCAGAGATTATATTTGGGAGGCAAGGCTCCAGCTGCAACGCCAACACCTTGGCCAGTAACTTGACATCCGCGTTCAAGAGTGAGATAGGTCGACACAACCACACTCTGTTGGGTCTTTATCCTTCTTGAGAATTAAGGAGATAGAGGCCTGTTGAGGGCAGAGGGCAACAACCCCCGGGATAAGAAGCCATTAAACATGTCCAGAATCAAAAGCATTAGCTCTTCCGAGAACCTCTTAACAAATTCAATCGGAAAGCCATTCGGACCAGGGACTTTACCAATCTGCATCAAACTGGAGAGGGCAATTTGAGCATCTTTGGATATTACACTGCAAGCAGTTTAAAAACTCTAGTTCCATTATTAACGGGAGAAGTTAAAATATTTGTTCTGATTGTGAGAGACAAGCTGCCAATTGTAAAAAGATAGCACAAGGACACACTGTGTCAGTGGGGCCAACTCCCAGGCAAAAGTTCTACAGGTGTTAAAACTCAAGGCCTGTATAACAATGTGGGACATTCTACCATTTGCCCTGGCTCCAGGGTGTCTGCCAATAATGCCAGGGAGGGGTGATGGATAGCATCCAACACTCAAGAGGAACCATTAAACAGCAGGGAGGAATGTGATTGATAATTACACACCATATTTCGGACCACTGATATCACTAATTGCAAGATAACATACGTGTCTTTGTAGCGATTGGGTAGTTTAATTAAGTATGCGGACCTTTGATGTGATTGGTTAATTATTCCCATATACTGTGCATGATGCAACCGTAATCGATAGTCATGATTGGACATAGATAACGAGTAAGAAATGATTGGTATATGCTAATTTCTTGAAACCGAATCTCAAAGTATATCTGTCTGTACCATCCTTGAATCTGTGCAATCTAGCATCCCTCTTGGAATACCACCAGCCCCTTGCTATAGCATTATAGTAAAAGCCAAGCTTTAACTCCAAGAGTCTTTGTCTGGTTTCTCGTGAGTGAAAGAATGAAGTACACTAAAGTCGATTAGATGTACGTTTCTCCGCAATAAAACAATGCATTTTACAATTTTACCTGGTTTAACGGGGATTCCAATTCATTGTTCATCTCTACCCCCACAACTGGGATGGATAGGCTGTCCGAAAGGTCAGACACAACTAATCCCACTGCCGGAGGTTCCAATCTATGAAGATCATGATAAAACGATACAAAAGCGCA
The DNA here is from genome assembly GCF_047496885.1 of Scyliorhinus torazame. Classification (NCBI taxonomy): domain Eukaryota; kingdom Metazoa; phylum Chordata; class Chondrichthyes; order Carcharhiniformes; family Scyliorhinidae; genus Scyliorhinus; species Scyliorhinus torazame. The sequence continues at coordinate 158,431,239 of NC_092708.1, read as the reverse complement.
TTAACCTGAGGAGGGGTGGAAACCAGACTACTGCTCAAATTGCCTATTTGTATGATTTCCCGGAGGACCCCTGCTGCTTAAGCTGGTGAATCAAAAAGCGACTGGCCTTCTCCCTGTATTCGTAAAACATGCCCCTTGACAGACGTTGCCGCTGGCCTACCACTCTGCCTGCTGGCCTACTGCTCTGTCTGTCGATAATAGCTTGAATTGTGTTTGCAGCTTTTTCTACATGTCTAAACCTCCGGGGTAGGGTCATGCGAGTACTGGTGGGCCACCTTAAGAATAGAGTTCATCAGTCTCTGATGCTCCACCCTCGCTGTCTTCACCAAATGTGCTTGATTTCCCCCCTGAGAACCAGCTTAAAGGCCTCCCACAGCATGGAAGGTGAGATTGACTCAGTTTTATTAAATTGTGCATAGTGCCCAATGGCAGTGGACATCCGTTCACAAAATTTCTTATCCACTAGTAATGTTGTATCTAACCTTCATGGCGGATTTTGGGTGGGGCCTGATTCTAGCACCAAATCAACAAATGTAGGGCAAAGTCTAAAATCACAACGGCTGAGTACTTACCTGCCACCACTGAAGGGAGGAGTGACCTATCTACCACAAAAAAACAATCTGCTATACCTGATGAACATACGAGAAAAACAAAAAATCTTTATCACCTTAGTGCAAAATGCACCAAGGATCTACCCCCTCCATCTACTCCATAACAGACAACAAAGCCCTGGCCATCCATGGTGGAGTCAGAGATTTGGGCTTGGAACGATCCAGTCTAGGGTCCAGGGCAAAGTTAAGGTCCCCACCAAAAATGAGCACATGCAAATCTAAATTGGGGAGGCAGACCAGCAGAGTTTTAACAAAATTCATATTGTCCCAGTTCAGGGGGTAGGTATTAACCATAACCACCGGGGTGCCCACCAGAGAGCCACAGACAATAACATTTGCTGTTAGGGTCGGCCAAAACCTTAGAGGCAGAAAATTGAACCCATTTATTAACTAACCTTAACCTGGCCCTACCATTGAAACCTACCAATGAGAGATCTGTCGTTCCAATCCTTCCACAATCTTGTCTGGTTCCTGACCCGCAAATGGGTCACTTGCAAAAACACAACATCGGAGTTTAAACTCTTAAGGTGAGCATATACTTTCAACCTTTTCACTGGGCAATTCAACCCCCTGACGTTCCAGGTGACCAAGCAAACTGGGGGTCACCTCTCAATCTGGAATCAGCCATTTCCACCAAGAGAAATTACTCAAAAGATACTTAAAGGTTATAGCAACTAGGCCCACCCAAGATGACTACCAAACCAAATCAAGAGACTGAACAAAGAAATATCTGCAGTCACCATCAACAAACCACCACGACTCCACCCCGCCCCACACCATCATCCTTGAATACGACCACACTCAAATACCCTTACAAATAGAGGCATGGCAAACACGAACAACTAAAATCTACTTCTAACCTAAACAAAACTCTAAACTCATTCTCTAAAAACCTGCTATAATGAGCAGCAGCCAACCCTTCACAACTGCTCCCGTTATCTAACTCTTAGATTAGCAGGGAGGCTTCTGTGCAGAGTTAAGAAAAATGGTTACAAACAACAAAATACTAAAACCCCATAAACCTTGCGCTCCGAAAAGGAGCAATATATTATCAGAACAAACAGAACCCCACATAAAATGAAACCCCAAATGAAACCCCAAATCTAAACAAGAACTGTAAAAATTCAACCCCTACAAGAACAAGAAAAAAAAAGGACCAAGCGTGAAACCCCAACAATGCAACAATTCAACATACCCATTGCCAGAACACAAAAACTCAATTACACCGTGCCCAATCTGTGTTTCCTAACAAAGGGGTCCGTCTCTCCTGGTCCATCAAATAAATAGTCCTCTCCGTCAGCATTCACACAGGAAAAAGACAATGTTGTCGAGGAGAATACTGAGATTAAGGCTACTAGACTAGAAGGGCTTGAGGTTCATAAGGAGGAGGTGTTAACAATTCTGGAAAGGGTGAAAATAGATAAGTCGCCTGGGCTGGATGGGATTTATCCTAGGATTCTCTGGGAAGCTAGGGAGGAGATTGCTGAGCCTTTGGCTTTGATCTTTAAGTCATCTTTGTCAACAGGAATAGTGCCAGAAGACTGGAGGATAGCAAATGTTGTCCCCTTGATCAAGGCCAAAGGCTCAGCAATCTCCTCCCTAGCTTCCCAGAGAATCCTAGGAACGATGGGACGTTTGCGAGCCTAGGGGCGCTGGAGGAGAAGTTTGGGCTACGCCCGGGAAACGCTTTCAGGTACATGCAAGTGAGGGCGTTTGTGAGGCGGCAGGTGAGGGAATTCCCGCTGCTTCTGGCACGTGGGATTCAGGACAGTGTGATTTTGGGTGTATGGGTTGGAGAAGGCAAGGTTTCGGCGATTTACCAGGAGCTGAAGGAAGAGGAAGGCCTCGGTGGAGGAGTTAAAGGGCAAGTGGGAGGAGGAGCTTGGGGAAGAGATAGATGAGGGTCTGTGGGATGATGCCCTGTGTAGGGTTAATTCTTCCTCCTCTTGTGCCAGGCTCAGCCTAATACAGTTCAAAGTTACTCACAGAGCGGATATGACAGGGACGAGGTTGAGTAGGTTCTTTGGGGTGGAGGACAGGTGTGGGAGGTGCTCGGGGAGCCCGGCAAATCACATCCATATGTTCTGGTCGTGCCCGGTGCTGGATGGGAAGCGAAGATGCGAGCCCCCTAGTGTGGAAGCTTGGATCAATGACATGGCAGGGTTCATTAAGCTGGAGAGGATAAAGTTTGCCTTGCGAGGGTCTGTGCAAGGGTTCTCCAGGCAGTGGCAACCGTTCCTAGACTATCTCGTGGAGCGTTAGGAGGAGGTCAGCAGCAGCAGCAGCCCACGGGCGGGGGGTGGGGAGGGGGGGGGGGGGGTTCTTTTGGTGTGGCATTTGGGTGAAGGTGTTTTTTCCCTATTTTGTGCTTTTAAATGTTATATGGGGGGTCATTGTATATGGGGAAAATCCAATGTATAATTTCTGATTGTTGTGTTTTTGTTTCTTTTTTCTTGTTGGGGGGGCGGGTTTTGTTGAAAATTTGTTGGAAAATTTGAATAAATATATTTAATTTAAAAAAAAGAAAAAGCCGGACCTCTTTGCTCTCTGAATGAGAGAAAGCTGAGCGTCTTTAAAATTATGAAGGGGTTTGATAGGGCAGATGTTTCCACTTGCGAAGGATTCCTCTACACTGGGGCCCCGCAAGGATGTGTGCTCAGTCCTCTACTGTACTCCTTATACACACAAGACTGTGTGGCAAGATTTAACTCCAATTCGATCTATACGTTTGCGGATGATATGACTGTGGTGAGTCAAACGACGAATCAGACTACAGAATCGAGATAGATCACTTGGTTGCATGGCGTGCCAGAAACAACCTCGCTCTGAATGTTGGAAAGACCAAGGAACTGATCATCGATTTCAGGAAGCATAACACAATGCCCCCCCCCCCCCCCTCCCCCCACCCCCACCCCCACCACGTCTACATCAATGGCTTTGAAGTGGAGATGGTCAGTAGCTTTAAGTTCCTGGGGGGTCACCATCACCAACAGTCTGTTCTGGTCCACTCACGTTGTTGAAACAGTCAGGAAAGCCCAACAACGTCTCTACGTCCTACGGAAGTTAAAGAAACTCGGCATGTCTGCATCGATTCTCACAAACTTCTGCAGATGTGCCATAGAGAGCATCCTATAGAGGGCAGCACGGTAGCATTGTGGATAGCACAATTGCTTCACAGCTCCAGGGTTCCAGGTTCGATTCCCGGCTTGGGTCACTGTCTATGCGGAGTCTGCACATTCTGCCCGTGTGTGCGTGGGTTTCCTCTGGGTGCTCCGGCTTCCTCCCACAGTCCAAAGATGTGCAGGTTAGGTGGATTGGCCATGCTAAATTGCCCATAGTGTCCAAAATTGCACTTAGTGTTGGGTGGGGTTACTGGGTTATGGGGATAGGGTGGAGGTGTGGACCTTGGGTAGGGTGCTCTTTCCAAGAGCCGGTGCAGACTTGATGGGCCGAATGGCCTCCTTCTGCGCTGTAAATTCTATGAAATTCTATCCAGCTGCATCAGATTGGTATGGCAACTGCTCACCCCAAGATCGCAAGAAACTGCAGAGTGTGGCAAACTCAGCCCAACGCATCACACATTGATTCTGTCTGCACCTCCTGCTGCCTCAAGAAGGCAGACAGCATTGTTAGAGACCCTTCCCACCCAGGCTTTGCCCTCTTCCAGACCTTTCCATCAGGCAGAAGATACAGAAGTCTACAGACCCGCACATCCAGACATAGGAACAGCTTCTTCCCCAGTTACTGGACTCCCCAACGACTCTCCCTCGGACTTATCTGTTCCCTGTAAGAACACTATTCACGACACCCTATGCTGCTGTTGCTCATGTATTTGCTTTGTTTGGCCCTTGTTCCGCACTGTAACCAATCACTCTTTGTCGATGTACTCTGTCGATTATTCTTTTTGTCTACTATGTATGTACTCTGTACGTTCCTTTGGCCGCAGAAAAATACTTTTCACTGTACTTTGGTATATGTGACAATAAATCAATCAATCAAACCTAACTAGATCTATCAATATAAGGTAATCTCTGTTGCACGATCAATTACACAAAGACGAGAGTTGGTTGCAATCAAGGCTTAATTACACTAAGATGTGTGGCCTCCTACAGCAGCTGGTGAAATGGCTGCTGTATGAGGAGCACACATATGTATACTCCACCTACTGGGCGGAGCCAGCAGGCAGGGAACTACCTCCATACCTGTAGTACAGGGTCTTACCGTAAAGCACCTACACCGACATCCTCTATATACAATATAAACATCAATGGTGACTATCACATTCAGCCCCTGTTAAAATTGAGTCCGGCTGGGGTGGTGGAAAACTATATACAGGTAGACGTTTTCAAGAACAGAGAGAAAAAAAAATTGAGTCCAGCGGGGTGGAGGGGAAAATTATATACAGAGTGATGATGGTTCAAAAGTCCAGGTCATGTTACAGATTCAGTCGGTCCGGAGCCTTGATCTGCCGTTGGGAGCGCCGCAGTGCTGGCGGCGATTCCAGTGTCGGTTTGGTCTTTGGTGGCACTTGGAGCGTGTCGAAGTCCTCTTCATCCCCGGGTGTGGGCAGGGGGAGGACGGATTGTCCTGGGGCGGGGGTTGCGGCTGGGTGCGCCGGGGGAGGGGGGGGGCGCCGGGCCGGGGGGGGGGGTGTGAGTGTGCGGAACCAGCTGGTGCCAGGTCCCTGAGGGAGACTGTATCTTGGCGGCCGTTGGGGTACGCTACGTAGGAGTACTGTGGGTTGGCGTGGAGTACCTGTACCCTCTCAACCAATGGGTCCGCCTTGTGGAGTCGTACGTGTTTACGGAGGAGTACGGGTCCTGGAGCTGCGAGCCAAGTCGGGAGCGACACCCCGGAGGTGGACTTCCTAGGGAAGGCAAAGAGACGTTCATGGGGTGTTTCATTAGTCGCAGTGCACAGGAGCGACCAATTGGAGTGCAGGGCGTCGGGGAGGACCTCCTGCCAGCAGGAGGCTGGGAGACATTTGGACCGTAGGGCCAGCTGGACGGCCCTCCAGACCGTCCCATTCTCCCTCTCCACCTGCCCGTTTCCCCAGGGGTTGTAGCTCGTCGTCCTGCTCTAGGCGATACCCCTGTTGAGCAGGAACTGACGCAGCTCATCGCTCATGAATGAGGATCCCCTGTCGCTGTGGACGTAGGCGGGGAAGCCGAACAGAGCGAGGATGGTGTTGAGGGCGTTGATGATGGTGGCAGACGTCATGTCGGGGCATGGGATGGCGAAGATGAATCTGGAATATTCATCGACCACACTGAGGAAGTATGTGCTACAGTCGGTGGAGGGGAGGGGCCCTTTGAAGTCCACGCTGAGGCGTTCAAAGGGGTGGGAGGCCTTCACCAGGCACGCACGGTCTGGCCGGTAGAAGTGTGGTTTGCACTCCGCGCAGACCTGCCAGTCTCTGGTGATAGCCCTGACTTCCTCGTTGGAGTAGGGCTGATTCTGGGCCTTGATGAAATGGTAAAAACGTGTGACCCCCGGGTGACAGACGATGTCGTGCAGAGTCCTGAGTCGGTCCACCTGTGCGCTGGCACATGTACCTCGGGATAGGGCATCGGGAGGCTCGTTGAGCTCACCAGCAATGGGACCCTGTGTGAGAACCTCTCTGGCTACATCGAGGGCATCTTGAAACCCATCGTACAAGGTACGCCCAGCTTCTGTCGCGACATGACGGACTTCCTACAGAAACTCAGCACCCATGGACCAGTTGAACCAGGAACATTCCTCGTCACAATGGACGTCTCGGCACTCTATACCAGCATCCCCCATGACGACGGCATTGCTGCAGCAGGCTCACGACTCAACTAAACTACAATCTTCTACACTTCCTGAGTCCGTATCCCTCTATTCCCATCCTATTCATGTATTTGTCAAGATGCCCCTTAAATGTCACTATCGTCCCTGCTTCCACCACCTCCTCCGGTAGCGAGTTCCAGGCACCCACTACCCTCTGCGTAAAAAACTTGCCTCGTACATTTACTCTAAACCTTGCCCCTCTCACCTTAAACCTATGCCCCCTAGTAATTGACCCCTCTACCCTTGGGAAAAGCCTCTGACTATCCACTCTGCCTATGCCCCTCATAATTTTGTAGACCTCTATCAGGTCGCCCCTCAACCTCCTTCGTTCCAGTGAGAACAAACCGAGTTTATTCAACCGCTCCTCATAGCTAATGCCCTCCATACCAGGCAACATTCTGGTAAATCTCTTCTGCACCCTCTCTAAAGCCTCCACATCCTTCTGGTAGTGTGGCGACCAGAATTGAACACTATACTCCAAGTGTGGCCTAACTAAGGTTCTATACAGCTGCAACATGACTTGCCAATTCTTATACTCAATGCCCCGGCCAATGAAGGCAAGCATGCCGTATGCCTTCTTGACTACCTTCTCCACCTGTGTTGCCCCTTTCAATGACCTGTGGACCTGTACTCCTAGATCTCTTTGACTTTCAATACTCTTGAGGGTTCTACCATTCACTGTATATTCCCTACCTGCATTAGACCTTCCAAAATGCATTACCTCACATTTGTCCGGATTAAACTCCATCTGCCATCTCTCCGCCCAAGTCCCCAAATCTAAATTCTGCTGTATCCTCTGACAGTCCTCATCGCTATCCGCAATTCCACCAACCTTTGTGTCGTCTGCAAACTTACTAATCAGACCAGTTACATTTTCCTCCAAATCATTTATATATACTACAAAGAGCAAAGGTCCCATCACTGATCCTTGTGGAACACCACTGGTCACAGCCCTCCAATTAGAAAAGCATCCTTCCATTGCTACTCTCTGCCTTCTATGACCTAGCCAGTTCTGTATCCACCTTGCCAGCTCACCCCTGATCCCGTGTGACTTCACCTTTTGTACTAGTCTACCATGAGGGACCTTGTCAAAGGCCTTACTGAAGTCCATATAGACAACATCCACTGCCCTACCTGCATCAATCATCTTAGTGACCTCCTCGAAAACTCTATCAAGTTAGTGAGACATGACCTCCCCTTCATATACCCATGCTGCCTCTCACTAATACGTCCATTTTCTTCCAAATGGGAGTAGATCCTGTCTCAAAGAATTCTCTCCAGTAATTTCCCTACCACTGAAGTAAGGCTCACCGGTCTGTAGTTCCCTGGATTATCCTTGCTACCCTTCTTAAACAGAGGAACAACATTGGCTATTCTCCAGTCCTCCGGGACATCCCCTGAAGACAGTGAGGATCCAAAGATTTCTGTCAAGGCCTCAGCAATTTCCTCTCCAGCCTCCTTCAGTATTCTGGGGTAGATCCCATCAGGCCCTGGGGACTTATCTACCTTAATATTTTTTAAGACACCCAACACCTCGTCTTTTTGGATCTCAATGTGACCCAGGCTATCTACACACCCTTCTCCAGACTCAACATCTACCAATTTCTTCTCTCTGGTGAATACTGATGCAAAGTATTCATTTAGTACCTCGCCCATTTCCTCTGGCTCCACACATAGATTCCCTTGCCTATCCTTCAGTGGGCCAACCCTTTCCCTGGCTACCCTCTTGCTTTTTATGTATGTGTAAAAAGCCTTGGGATTTTCCTTAACCCTATTTGCCAATGACTTTTCGTGACCCCTTCCAGCCCTCCTGACTCCTTGCTTAAGTTCCTTCCTACTTTCCTTATATTCCACGCAGGCTTCATCTGTTCCCAGCCTTTTAGCCCTGACAAATGCCTCCTTTTTCTTTTTGACGAGGCCTACAATATCTCTCGTTATCCAAGGTTCCCGAAAATTGCCGTATTTATCCTTCTTCCTCACAGGAACATGCCGGTCCTGAATTCCTTTCAACTGCCACTTGAAAGCCTCCCACATGTCAGATGTTGATTTGCCCTCAAACATCCACCCCCAATCTATGTTCTTCAGTTCCCGCCTAATATTGTTATAATTAGCCTTCCCCCAATTTAGCACATTCATCCTAGGACCACTCTTATCCTTGTCCACCAGTACTTTAAAACTTACTGAATTGTGGTCACTGTTACCGAAATGCTCCCCTACTGAAACATCTACCACCTGGCCGGGCTCATTCCCCAATACCAGGTCCAGTACCGCCCCTTCCCTAGTTGGACTGTCTACATATTGTTTTAAGAAGCCCTCCTGGATGCTCCTTACAAACTCCGCCCCATCTAAGCCCCTGGCACTAAGTGAGTCCCAGTCAATATTGGGGAAGTTGAAGTCTCCCATCACCACAACCCTGTTGTTTTTACTCTTTTCCAAAATCTGTCTACTTATCTGCTCCTCGATCTCTCGCTGGCTGTTGGGAGGCCTGTAGTAAACCCCCAACATTGTGACTGCACCCTTCGTATTCCTGATCTGTACCCATATAGCCTCACTGCCCTCTGAGGTGTCCTCCCGCAGTACAGCTGTGATATTCTCCCGAACCAGTAGCGCAACTCCGCCTCCCCTTTTACGTCCCCCTCTATCCCGCCTGAAACATCTAAATCCTGGAATGTTTAGCTGCCAATCCTGCCCTTCCCTCAACCAGGTCTCTGTAATGGCAACAACATCATAGTTCCAAGTACTAATCCAAGCTCTAAGTTCATCTGCCTTACCCGTAATACTTCTTGCATTAAAACATATGCACGTCAGGCCACCAGACCCGCTGTGTTCAGCAACTTCTCCCTGTCTGCTCTGCCTCAGAGCCCCATTGTCCCTATTCCCTAGTTCTCCCTCAATGCTCTCACCTTCTGACCTATTGCTCCCGTGCCCACCCCCCGCCATACTAGTTTAAACCCTCCCATGTGACACTAGCAAACCTCGCGGCCAGGATATTTATGCCTCTCAGATTTAGATGCAACCCGTCCTTCTTATATAGGTCACACCTGCCCCGGAAGAGCTCCCAGTGGTCCAGGTAACGGAAACCCTCCCTCCTACACCAGCTGTTTAGCCACGTGTTTAGCTGCTCTATTTTCCTATTTCTAGCCTCACTGGCACGTGGCACAGGGAGTAATCCCGAGATTACAACCCTCGAGGTCCTGTCTTTTAACTTTCTGCCTAGCTCCCTGAACTCCTGCTGCAGGACCTCATGCCCCTTCCTGCCTATGTTGTTAGTACCAATATGTACAACGACCTCTGCCTGTTTGCCCTCCCCCTTCAGGATGCCCTCTACCCGTTCGGAGACATCCTGGACCCTGGCACCAGGGAGGCAACATACCATCCTGGAGTCTCTTTCACGTCCACAGAAGCGCCTATCTGTGCCCCTGACTATAGAGTCCCCTATTACGATTGCTCTTCTGCGCTTTGACCTATCCTTCTGAACATCAGAGCCAGCCGTGGTGCCACTGCTCTGGCTGTTGCTGTTTTCCCCTGATAGGCTATCCCCCCCGACAGTATCCAAAGGGGTATACCTGTTCGAGAGGGGGACAACCACAGGGGATTCCTGCACTGACTGCCTGCCCTTTCTGGTGGTCACCCATTTCTCTGCCTGCACCTTGGGTGTGACCACATTTACATAACAGCGATCTATGACGCTTTCCACCACCTGCATGCTCCTAAGTGCATCCAATTGCTGCTCCAACCGAACCATGCGGTCTGTGAGGAGCTCCAGTTGAGTGCACTTTCTGCAGATGAAGCCATCCGGGACGCTGGAAGCCTCCCGGACCTGCCACACCTCACAGTCAGAGCACTGCGCCCCTCTAACTGACATTGCGTCAATTAATTAAAATTTAAATTAAAAAAAAATATATATATATATTTTTTTTAAATTTCAAAGTTACTGTTAACTATCTGTTTCCTAGCACTAGATTTCTAATAGAAATGCGAAAGCTAAATATAGTACTCTCCGATCTCTGGCTTAGATACCCCTCTAAATTATAATTAAGTAATTATGTTTAATTAGTTACCAATGCTTAATTTTTTTAATTTAGTGTAGATTCCCAACCAGCCACTCAGGCCACAGCTTTTCTGTGATGTCACTTCAGTTTCCCCCCGACACACACAATTTAAAAAAGGTATAAAAGTAAAAATGAGTAAAAATCACTTACTTCCCTTCTGAGTGTCTTAGATGTTCTCAGGTTCTCTCCCTGACAGAGACTGCTCCTCCACCTCCGAACCTTGACCTGCACAATGCTAATAATATAATAATAATATAATATGGCACTTACCTCACACCAATTGGTCTTATTATTAGGTTAGAGGAGGAGGGCGGGTGGGAGACTCAACACGTGTAGTGTCTCGGGTTTCCTCTCCACCAGAATTTATTGTTTGCGGGGGGGGGGGGGGGGGGGGGGGTGTCTTCCCAGAAGTCCGCGGGTCGAAAAAAATAAAACAGAAAAGAAGTGTTTTTTTAAAAGGATAAACTTACCTCCCAGAAATCACTTGCCCACCGCTCCCGCTGAAATCGACTGGCCGGCTCCTGTGAAGGTAAATGTTTTTAAAGGATAAACTTACCTCCCAGAAATCACTTGCGCACTGCTCCCGCTGAAATCGACTGGCCTGCTCCTGTGAAGGTAAGTGTTTTTAAAGGATAAATTTACTTCCCAGAAATCACTTGCGCACCGCTCCCGCTGAAATCGACTGGCCAGCTCCTGTGAAGGTAAGTGTTTTTAAAGGATAAACTTACCTCCCAGAAATCACTTGCGCACCACTCCCGCTGAAATCGACTGGCCTGCTCCTGTGAAGGTAAGTGTTTTTAAAGGATAAACTTACCTCCAGAAATCACTTGCGCACCGCTCCTGCTGAAATCGACAGGCCAGCTCCTGTGAAGGTAAGTGTTTTTAAAGGATAAACTTACCTCCAGAAATCACTTGCGCACCGCTCCCGCTGAAATCGACAGGCCAGCTCCTGTGAAGGTTAGTGTTTTTAAAGGATAAACGTACCTCCAGAAATCACTTGCGCACCACTCCCGCTGAAATCGACTGGCTTGCTCCTGTGAAGGTAAGTGTTTTTAAAGGATAAACTTACCTCCCATAAATCACTTGCGCACCACTCCCGCTGAAATCGTCTTCACCTTCAACAACAAGTTCTTCATCCAAACGCACGGAACAGCCATGGGGACCAAATTCGCACCCCAATACACCAACATCTTCATGCACAAGTCTGAACAAGACCTACTCACTGCCCAGGACCTTCAACCGACGTTATACACCAGATACATCGATGACATTTTTTTCCTTTGGACCCACGGCGAAGAATCACTGAAACTACTACACGATGACATCAATAAGTTCCATCCAACCATCAGACTCACCATGGACTACTCTCCAAAATCAGTTGCATTCTTGGACACACTCGTCTCCATCAAGGACGGTCACCTCAGCACTTCGCTTTACCGCAAACCCATGGATAACCTCACGATGCTCCACTTTTCCAGTTTTCACCCTAAACACATTAAAGAAGCCAGCCCCTATGGACAAGCTCTCCGTATACACAGGATCTGCTCAGACGAGGAGGAGCGTAACAGACATCTACAGACTTTGAAAGATTCCCTCGTACGAACGGGATATGGCGCTCGTCTCATCGATCGACAGTTCCAATGCGCCACAGCAAATAAACGCACCGACCTCCTCAGAAGACAAACATGGGACACAACCGACAGAATACCGTTCGTCGTCCAGTAATTTCCCGGAGTGGAGAAACTACGACATCTTCTTCACAGCCTTCAACACGTCATCGATGAAGATGAACATCTTGCCAAGGTCATCCCCACACCCCCACTACTTGCCTTCAAACAACCGCGCATCCTCAAACAAACCATTGTTTGCAGCAAACTACCCAGCCTTCAGAACAGTGACCACGACACCACACAACCCTGCCATGGCAATCTCTGCAAGACGTACCAGATCATCGACATGGATACCACCATTACACGTGAGAACACCACCCATCAGGTACGCGGTACATACTCCTGTGACTCGGCCAATATTGTCTACCCCATACGCTGCAGGAAAGGATGTCCCGAATTGTGGTACATTGGCGAGACCATGCAGACACTGTGACAACGAATGAACGGACATCGCGCAACAATCACCAGGCAGGAATGTTCCCTTCCAGTCGGGGAACACTTCAGCAGTCAAGGGCATTCAGCCTCTGATCTCCGGGTAAGCGTTCTCCAAGGCGGCCTTCAGGACGCGCGACAACGCAGAATCGCCGAGCAGAAGCTTATAGCCAAGTTCCGCACACATGAGTGCGGCCTCAACCGGGACCTGGAATTCATGTCACATTACATTCATCCCCCACCATCTGGCCTGCGAAATCCTACCAACTGTCCTGGCTTGACACAATTCACACCTCTTTAACCTGGGGTTACCCCATCTCTGGATTTGTAAAGATTTAATCGCATTCCAAGCATTGTCTGGCATCTTTGAATCTGTCTATATATATGTTTCTGGAACATACATGTTCATTCACCTGAGGAAGGAGCAGCGCTCCGAAAGCTAGTGACATCGAAACAAACCTGTTGGACTTTAACCTGGTGTTGTAAGACTTCTTACTGTGCTCACCCCAGTCCAACGGCGGCATCTCCACATCATGACTAAGATGTGTGGCCTCCTATAGCAGCTGGCGAAATCGCTGCTGTACGAGGAGCACACATATTTATACTCCGCCTACTGGGTGGAGCCAGCAGGCAGGGAACTACCCCCGTACCTGTAGTACAGGCCCTTACTGTAAAGCACCTACACCGACATCCTCTATATACATCAGTGGCGACCACAACAATCTCTAATAAATCCAATAATGAATTCAGGAAACGTTTCTTTTTCCCAATATTAGGATGTGGAATGCACTGCCACAGTGAGTGATTTAGAATAGCATAGGTACATTGAAGGGAAGGTAGATAAATACACGAGGTGGGGAACAGAAATTTATATTATTAAGGAGAGATGAAGTAAGGTGAGAGGAAGGTTGTGTGGAGCAATGAAAATTTGGGCAAATGGTCTATTTCTGTGTTATAAATTCTATGTCAAACATTTGGTGCAATTTTTGCATATGTATACTTAAGTGTTTAATAGCTGAATACATACTGGAATTTTTAAAATATTTACTTTGAATTTACAACATAAAGAAAACATCTTAGACAGCTTCAGAATTATTTTCCTAACAGCTCAATACAAATTTTAATACTTTCCCAACAAGAGGAAATGTCTTGGTGCTTGTGAAAAGTTCAGTTTTGAAAATTAAATCACTTCAGTCTCTCTAAAACAATAATGACTCCAAGGAGGAGCTCAGCTGGAAAGAAGATAATTCTATTTGTTCAAGTTTCAAAGTATCCTGCTTTTGTTCAGGATTATTACTATGAGTGGTAAATTCCAGGATACGGTGATCATTAGGTGGCATTATAGTATTCCTTACAAGATGCTGCTAAACATAATCATTTTAAAATGCGGTGTAATTGTGCTGCACTAATTATAAAAGCACACTTCAGTAAGACTATTAGACAGGCAAATCATCCGCTATCTCTATAATTTATAGTGTAATTAAAATATTACCTGCTAAAAGTTTTCCCATTGGGGAAATGTTGAGATTTATGATCAAAGGAATGAAGCCGATTTAGTGAGATATGTTAAGATAGATTTGACTCCATAATGAATGTTAGGAAACTACCGACTATCCAGCCACATCAGTTTTATTCTCTAATCGTAAGAGACCAGACGCAGAAAGGATCTTTCTTTCACCGATTTATTCAAGCATGTTTATCTTACAAGTAATTTGTAAAATCCAATCAAAAGTCTACATTTGTCCTGAAGTCATTGATATCCAATTACATCTAATAGTTCTAATTACTTTGTTTATGTCAAGTGAATATAGTTAACCAGTTACATTGCCTAATTATAATATTCAATTATTAATGATGCACGCCCCCACTTGCAGACCTTGGCTGTTATTGCTATCTCCTTGCAGCTTATCAAAGTTCTCACTCTCTTGTCACTTGTTCATGCAGTCATCTGAAATGGGAAATTCACAGAAACAACTTCACAACAGCTCCCCATGGGAATTCTGCTGAACTCAATCTACAGGGGAACTCTACTGCATTCAATGATTTTAACCCCTTCAATGGATAAATATTACTAGGGCGAATGTAGACATCCCTTGGTGGGATTTGATGACGGACCAAGAAGTGAACAGAACTTACACTCGGCAGCAAAGGCTGGACTACCGCGATTACATAGTGGAAGTTCGTGGCCCACCAATTGTGCAGCCAGGAAGGGCATGAAGTCAACGGACATGCCGGTACTGATTGGGTCGGAGGCCCAGGCGCCATTTTTAAGCAGTGCCTGGGCATGCATCCTGTGTCGACAAGGAAACAAGATCAATATTGTCCCCCTCTAGACTCAGCCTTCAACTCTGACACAGGATCCCAGAATCAACACCTTCACATCCAGACACAGGCAGCAAAGAGCTCAGAACAGATAACGTGTGGCCCCACAGTTCAGCAATGCCTTCCTGCAAATTCTCCTCCAGGTTGTCTGGGAATGGCGCTCTTCCCCACTGATGGCAGCAGAAAGCTTTCCCATCTATCAGAGAAGCCTAGACAGAGAATTCAGTGAATGTTAGCAGCCGCAGGCGTGCAGTACAGGAAACAACATTGCAATTAGATCAATGGGACTCTCATCAGGGCAGCAAGCATTGGGTCTCAGTGAGGGAAGGGAGGCGAATTTTGTGTAAGGCACAGCAACTGATAGATCTAGGCCCAGATTTTCACACTCATACTTCCATTGTGAGTAGGAATTTGGACAGGTTATCCAGGAAATCCCATTATCTGTCAAAGGAATGCATGTTGATATGGGTGTTCGATGCCAATCATGCTGAAACGTATTCTCCAATTTTGTCTGCAGCAGAAAATGATTTATAATATCAGAAAATGTGCAAAGGTAGGGTGGAGGAGTGCCTGAGATTGTTCACACCTGCAGAGGAGGAAGCAGTGGAATTGTCCGGAAAGCGGGCTGACTAGGCAATCACGGACGGTAAAACATAAGTGCAGAGACGAGTATGAGGAGGCCTAGAGTTTGGTGTCATCCACTGGACAGGAAGAAGACATGTGTCACAGATAGTTGGAAAAAGGGATCGAGAATACCACTCAACCAATTATTTCCATTCTCTAATCAAGGCCACCTTATTCTGGCCGGATGTCCTGCTTCATGACCATGACCCTGTGGTCCACCTCTGAGCAGGAGAGTGTCAAAGCCTCATAGGGTGACCATTTTTCCTGCACTCTCCACCAGCACAGATATAGTCACCTCGGTGGAACTGGGATTGCAGTTAGAGTTGGGTTTACAATCCGGTGAGCACATCACAGGCATGCCAGAGCAGCAGATGGATGCTGTGACAGCCGATGGTCCTGACAGTCAGAGGACTGTTGGAGGCCAGTTCTTGCAGGTCTCCAGGCTGATAACAAGTGACAGGCCACGGCCACACAAAGCCGACAGGAGGTGCACGAACAGGCAGGGTAACATTTAGTGGAACTGCCAGAGGTGTTGTGCAAACATCTGCGGACAATTAAATAATCCATCCAGTCATGAGTTCTGTTATGTCCCAGGCAGGCAAATGGTTGGTTTCCTCCATGCTTAAATTGACTTCCTCCATGGTGAAGGTGGAATTCTGGAATCTTCTGCAGGTCTGGCAGCAAAATTAAACTTTTTGACAATCTGATGATCTGCTCTATTGTAGTCCTTATGGAACCAAGAGATTCATTGTAGTTCTCCTTGGTTGGATAGTGAGTCTTTCCGACTGGTATTATCAGCCAGGTCATGGAGGGAGGATAGCCCCTGTCATCTGGAATCTATTTGTGCGGGTGTGCAGTGGTCTCTAATAGCTGTGGCATCTGGGAATAGACATAGAATTTACAGTGCAGAAAGAGGCCATTCGGCCCATCGAGTCTGCACCGGCCCTAGGAAAGAGCACCCCATTTAAGCCCATACTTCCAACCTATCCCCGTAACCCCACCTAACCTTTTATGGACACTAAGAGCAATTTAGCATGGCCAATTCATCTAACTGCACATCTTTGGACTGTGAGAGGATACTGGAACACACGGAGAAAACCCACGCAGATATTGGGAGAATGTGGAGACTCTGCACAGTGACCCAAGCTGGGAATTGAACCTGGGACCCTGGTGCTGTGAAGCAACTGTGCTAACCACTGCACTATCGTGCTGCCCACAATATGTTCATCATTGGAGCTCCATGGGACTGGAGCATATGGTTCTTGTGGCTGCAGACCTATTGCACATTAATGGAGTGGAATAAATGTGCCATTGCTTTGCGTTACACAGGCCCTTGGCTGCGTCCCCCCTGACCAACATCAGCATCTGGTCCTGCATCATGTTGTGCACCTTATCCTCTCTCTGGCCACATATCGACCACACTGTGGTGGACTAAATATTGAATCTGCAGGCCTCAGAGTTTCAAACAAATGAAGAGCTTTATTAAGAAGGTGTTAACACGACAGGCTGCTATGTTACACTGCCTGTTTGCCCGTGTAAATGGGTGAATGACGTCAGGAGATCGTTCTCTTTAAGTGCCCCTGTTTCACTGCAAGGCCACTGGTGAGGAAACACTAGAAATAACATGAATACACAACACACACCCAGTTCCATCCTTTCTCTGCACCATTCTCCTCCACCCAAACGCAAGGAACACTGGTTGGACGAAACCTTCAGAAATTCATCATAGGGCAGAACCTTGATGAGGATCTGTCCTGCAATGGAAACCTGGCCTTCACCCAACATCTTGTGTTTGTGGCGTAATGGCACTCAACCTGGTCTTGAATGAGTTCACCCTTTTCTTAGTCCAGAGTCACACTCAACCTCTCCTCAATTTCACCTGACCTTGCTTTTGATGCTTATAAGATTGCTCTCCCTTCTTCCAAAAATATCTCTGAGTGGTGATGGGAAAGGCCTGAGTGGATGCCCCAGGTGTGCCTGGCTGATGCTCAATTTTCCACTGGGTGCCAGAGGGCCCCAGCATGACTCCTGCAGGAAATGGGGCACCTGGAGGGAGGTCAATAAGCTTTGTCCCCATATGGCCTACATCCTGATGGTGCCCACCAGACTGTGTGGCTATGGAGTGCAAATCATGCATGACCTGCTGGACCAAGGTCTCCATGGTGGTAGCCAACCTTCCCATGGTGGCCTCGAGACACTCACATGTCGGTGCTAGGACAACACTCAAAAGGCAGACGGATTCTGTCTTTGTGCATTCTAGTCTGCTGAGACTCTCAAAGATCTGCCTGATGTTTTGCTGCATGCCTATGCATCTCCACCAGTGAGCTAGCAGCCACTTCTAGAGGGTCACCATCTAACTGGGACTGAGCCCTCCCAAGTACCTGAGACCTAGGCTGTTCCTGCCTCCGACTGCTGCGGGAACATGTCAGTGAGGTGTTCAAAGAAAGTGACTCCGAGTCTAGCCTTGATCTCGCCATACCGAAGAACGTGACTGCGCTTAAGGGTGCAGGTGAGCGCAGTGACGGTTGTTCCTGAGCCCCCTTCTATTCAGATGTACACAGGGGTGATCCCTGTCCTTGCTGGCAAGCTCTGCTGCAGCCTCCGTGAACACATTGAGGGCGAGGATTGCTGCCATGCCGTTCCCGGTCTGGGCTAGCTGCGAGATTTTGGCCTGTATGGAGACAAAAGAAAGACGTGATCAGAAAGGAACGGAGCAGAGGTTGTGTGAACTGCATGTCCCCTGTGGATGGTGAGCTCTACCCAGAAAGGACAGAGAATAGAGTGCGAGCAACAACACAATTGGGATGGTGGTGCTGTGAAAGTCTTGTTGAAGTATTGATATGTGTTCCCCGCTATTGAATGTGTGAGATCTGTGAAGTGAGAAGCCATTTGAGCACAGGATGCCACACTGAGAGTTTGATAGTGGAGGACTTACCTTGGCAGAGTGGATGAGATCTACTTCCTGCACTGTGTAGTGCTTCATGGGCAAGTGCCAGCTGCACTGAACTCCTAGACAACAGCCTCCCATGCCGGAGAGGTGAGGTTGGTGTGCTTTTTTGAGCTATCCCTGGGGTAGAGCACATGCCTGTGGGCCTGGATCCCTCAACTATGGACCTCAGTGCTGAATCATAGAATCCCTACAGTGCAGAAGGAGGCCATTCGGCCCATCCATTCCGCACCGACCTTCCAAAAGAGCACCCTAACTAGGCCCCCCCCCCACCTATCCCTGGAACCCAGTAAACCCACCTAACCTTTTGGACACTAAGGGGTAATTTAGCATGGCCAATCCACCGAGCCTGTACATCTTTGGACTGTGGGAAGAAACTGGAGAACGCGGAGAAACCCTATGCAGACACAGGGAGAACATGCAACCTCCACACAGTCACCCAAGATTGGAATTGAACCTCAGTGCCTGTGGGTCCGCCATGCCACCCCCTGGATTGTGTGTACCTGTTACAGGGGTAATCCCAGCCCATGCCTGTCTGTCCCAATGACCACCCATTAATCCCACTGGCCGTGGAGGTACTGGCCTCGTAACTGAAGACTATTGATAATAGGGAATTGGCAATTGTAGTTAAGTGAGCACTTCGTAGTTCCCAAGTGATTTCTCTTGAGTATGCGTGCCAAGTAGCATGTGAGAGTTATTGCTTAGCATCCCAATCTCCCCCTCTGGGAAACATTTCTGTGACTAGAAGATGGGTGTGTGCACCTGGGAGAGGAATAGCGCCCAGTCTAAGCAACTTTATGTGCAGGTGTCCAGGGTACAGCTGCAGCCGGGCCTGTGTGGGTAGGTCGTGTTGGATGGCATGAGATGTGGGTGTGTGTGAAAGGAATGGAGGGTCCCGGGTAGGAAGACACCACTGGTTGTCAGTCTCTCACCCTCTCCAAATCCTTACAGATATTACACAGGGTGGATGATATCTTGGACCCCTGGTGGCTGCCCTCATGGTACTGCTGGTAGGCCAGGAGGCCAGACATCTGAGAAGGCAGCGACAGAGACTTGAGGTGGCGGCCCATGTGCAGAGCCCTACCGCATACCCCGAGGACCCGGCAGCCCATCAAGCCAGAGAGGTACCCAGAGGGAGAGGCCAGCGACAGCTCAAGGTGTACAGGCGTTGCTGGTCTTTTGAACAAATGGCAGTGTGTGCCGCAGGAGGCTCCATCTCAACAAGGGGATGGTGTGGTTCCTGCGCCATGTCCTCGTGGACTTGGCACCACGTGGAAGAGGGGGTACCCGGTGGCTGTCAAGGTCACCCCAGCCCTGAACTTCTATGCCTCAGGATCATCCCAGGGCTCGAGCGGAGACTTGTGTGGTATTTCACAAGCTACAGCCCACAAGTCCATCAGTGAGGTTACGGATGCTCTGTTTGCCCGGGCAGAAAACTATTTAAGCTTTAACTTAGGACTAAGCCCAACAAGATTCACCCCCATTGACGGGATGCCCCAGATCCAGGGGATAATAGACGGCACGCATGTCGTTTTGTGCACAGCGGGCCGTCAGGGAGTGCCCTACATCAACAGAAAGGGGTTCCATTCCCTTAATGTCCATCTTGTGTTTAGGGCAGCACGGTAGCACAAGTGGATGACACTGTGGCTTCACAGCGCCAGGGTCCCAGGTTCGATTCCCCGCTGGGTCACTGTCTGTGCGGAGTCTGCACATTCTCCCGTGCCTATGTGGGTTTCCTCTGGGTGCTCCGGTTTCCTTCCACAGTCCAAAGACTGTGTAGGTTAGGTGGATTGGCCATGATAAATTGCCCTTAGTGACATAAAAGGTTAGGAGGGTTTATTGGGTTACGTGGAGAGGGTGGAAGTGAGGGCTTAAGTGGGTCGGTGCAGACTCGATGGGCCGAATGGCCTCCTTCTGCACTGTATGTTCTAACATTGTGTGTGGCCACCACATGAAGATCATGCACATATGTGAATGCTTCCCAGGAATGGGCACGACAGCTACATCCTGGGACAATTGGGCATTCCTCGCCTCTTCAAGGACCACCCTGGTGGCTCTTGGGGGATAAGGGGTACCTGCTGAGGACCTGGCTAATGATGCCAGTACGGAGCCAGAGACTGATGAGGAGACCCGCTACAATGATGTGGCTGTCATTGAGTGGTGCATCGCACTGCTAAAAATGTGGCTTTGATGCCTCGACCGCTCTCTGGCGCACTGCAATACACCGCCTGGAGGGTCACCCTCTTTGCGGTGGTCTGCTGTGCCCTCCACCACGCAACAGCACAGCGAAGTGCTGGAGGAGCAGGAACATTTGGACACCTCCAAGGGGGAGGATGAGGAGGTGCCCGTGCCAGGAGGATGAGCCTAGGGAGGACCCGCAGGACCAGATGGAGGATAGGCAGCAGCGGCGAGGATCCGGCAAGCCCAGAGGGCTAGGGAGGTCCTCGCCTTGCCCGCTTCACATTGGACGTGACTTTGTCTGTCATCTCATCCCCCTCCTTCTACAGCCCCCTACCTCCCTGTTCCACTCACCCCAGATCTGTGACATCACCCCAGGGTGACGGGACTGTGTCGGTGCTGTTAACGGGTCACTGTCGATGGCAGAGGGGGTGATGATAACCCGCTGAGAGCTAAGCGGTGATGCTCCTCAATCTATGCCATAGTCTGACTCTTGTCTATCTGCTGAGTGCTCACTCCACCCAGCATGTGGTGTACCTGGGCGGGGGGGGGGTGGAAATCCAGGACCAGCATGCCCGGTGGCTGGGGCAGGGGATTGGTAGTCGGCCCGCGTTGTGGAATAAAGTGGCAGAGGTGTCATATTTCATGGGTGCAATGTTTTTAATGGTACCGGCCCCCATCCGCCCCCCCTCCCCCATAGTGCTCTCTTAACGATCCTCGACCTTCCGTGCTCCATAGCTGTGTCTAGGTGTGTCCCTAATATGCACATCAGAGGTGGAGGCTGATAACCGCGTCCCAAGCCCTTTGATGCACCTGGCGGGCATCCTCTGGAGGCGCTGGGGCCAGAGGTCCTAGGGCCACTTTTCAGTGCCACATGTCTCTCCATGCCACCCTGCCCAGGGGCTGACTCCGAGTTGCGACGTTGGCAGGGGGGGTGGAACTCGGGGAGCTGTTGGCCACCATTGCCACTCTGTAGGGTAGCTCTGGGTTGGCACACAGTGCCCCCTCCTCACGGTTGGTGCCCATAGGGCTGTGGAGGTCACGTCAGGACAGAGGGGCAGCTGGATTGAGCCCCAATTGCCCCTGCATCATCGGGCTCTGCCAGCCCTGCTGGCTCCCCAATGTCTGCAGCATTGTGTTGATGCCCTTGGTGATGCTCCGCAATGATTGTGCAATGCTCTGCAGTGCCTCGCCAATGTCCACCTCATTCCTCAGCGACTGGGATATGTCCTGGAGGGCCTCCGCGATGCCTACCTGAGACTGGGACATGCTCCGCAGCATCTCAGAAAAGTCCACCTGGGACTGGGACATATCCCCCAGTGGGTCGGACAGGCTGTCGAGGCCTCGGCCATGACCGACTCAAGACACGCATTGGACACTTCCATTCATGCTGGTGATGTCATGCTCCAGGCTCTCACCACCCTAGCAGTGTTGGCTTCAGTGCCACGCATGTGGGCGGCACTGCTGCACATGGGTGGGCCGGGGCATGGTATGATGCTGGGTGGGAGCAGTGCCAGGTGCATGGTAGTCATCGGGAAGGGGGTGTGGGTAGGGGGGGTGGGCAAGGTCAGTGCCGGGGGCCCGGTGCCAACCCACCCACATGGCCTGGTGGAGGTCTTTGATCTTCTTACAGCACCAGGTGCCGGTCCTCCTGGTGATGCTCTCTGGGTTGACGGCTGCTGTCACCCCCTCCCTGGCGACACTGGCTGCCTTGTGGCTGACCCTCCGAGCTCCTCGGTGGAACAGGCATCCCATCTGGACTCGACTGTGTTCAACAATCTGGCCAAGTTGGCATCCCCGAATCTTAGGGCCAGTCTCCTCGGTGGCATGGCTGCGAGCTGTGTGAGGTTTACTCTACAGGATCGGTGTAAGTGCTGCTCCCCCTTGTTGGCAGGGAGCTGATCCCGTTGAATCAGCAGGCAGGACCATCATTTGCAGCGTGAAGCCTGAGGTTAAGTGGACCAATTAACATTTGATGCCGGTGACGGCCTCGCCGGGTCGAGGGGCGGGAAGCTTGCGGCAGTTCCCGCTCGCTACCACACTTGGAAACCTTTCCATTAAATCGCTGCCGTAGTCTCATAAATGGCCAAGTCCGCCCACTGAGAATTGGTCTCCCCAGTATCTAACTGGAGAGCAGTGATGGATGCTCCTCCAGTGGTTGGATGTTGGGCCAGCAGTCCAACCATGTGCTGTTGACAGTCTACAAATAAATCATGCGAACAACCCAATCTTCAACAAGTTTAAATGTGTGGGACAGACAGCATTGCCTGCCTTTTTCAAGCGGGCGATGGGCGCTGGCGAAAGGCGGGTGAAGAGGACCCCGCCGGCGGCTCCACCTGATTCTGCCGGAACTCTCTGGACAATGGTCACCCTGGAAACGGCGCCGCCCTTTCCAAACAGGCCACTGGGCCGGGCACAGACGCCGGGCTGGGTTCGGGCAGCCACTTGGCAGGGTGGCGAGGCAGCCCTGATTTCAGGCCACGTCCGGTTGGAAACCTGAAACCAAACCGCTTCGCTCGGTGCGGCCCAGCAAGTGCTCGCCCCGCGGACTGACTGCGAGTGCTGTTGCTAAGCGACGTCCTGCCCCAGTCCCCAACAACATTGGAAAGTTTCTCGGCGGCGGATGGAGGAGTCGGCGCTCTGTCAGTGCCTCAAAGAAGGAGCCGACCCAGAGGCAGAAAGAGAGGTACAATGTCTGCACAGCACAGTCCTGTGGCATTTCAGTCAGCTTTGCAACGAGCAATTAGCTGGAAAAGGCGACTTTAAGTCACCCGCACTGTTCGAGGGCGTAACGAAGCTCAGTTGACAAACGTTGATCCCAACGTTTTATCATCTATTTCACATGAAATATAAAGATTACCATTAACAAAACGTCCCGCTATCATATATAGCACAATTTGGAAATCGCATTCGCTTTCTCCTCCGTGTAAAATTCCATTCGGTGCCAAATGTGCAACTGCAAACATTTTTCTGCTTTTGTAATAGGTTTTGCTGAATTCATGTTACACGTTCCTTGCACGAACAGCCAGGTGCTGACAGGGCTCCGCCAAGGCTTCAGAAGTGTACGAGATTGAGATTTTTGTTTCTTGCCGCCACCTTGTGCTTGTTCTGTTTAAACAGAATCATTGTTTGCCTTTTCATGAAATGTGATATTTATTGTTCTCTCAAAGTAGTATTGCAAATAATTAGGTAATTCACAAAAAAAAAATCATAGACCTCTGAAGTTTAAAATCGATGTTGTTAGAGTATTAATTCCAGTTTAGAATAATGACTGGCCATTTCGTTGCCAGCTCATGAAAGTGGCCATTAGAGAGTACCCTAAAGTTCTTGAAAAGCATGAGCTTGCATTTCGTAAGAAAATCAAGAAAGAATAAGGCTATTTGATCCCTCATGTTTGCTCTAATGCGATCATGGCTGATCTGATTGTGGCTTTAACGCCACTTTCCTACTTGCCCCCATAACCCCGAAGTCAATCAACACCGTGGAACACAGATGTGAATCAATTATATGATCCACTGCTCATAGGGGAAGACGATTCCAAACATGAACCATCCCCTGAGAAAATAAATTTCTCATCATCTCCATCTTAAATGAGAGACCCCTTATTTTTAAATCGTGCTCTCTAATTCTAGAGACCTCCATGAGAGGAAACACCTTCTCAGCATCTTCACTGTCACGTCTCCTTGAAATCTTATCTCGTTCAAAAAGATCACCTCTCATTCTTCGAAATGCCAATGGATATAGGCCCGGCATGCTCAACCATTCCTCATAAGACAACCCTTTCATCTGACGAAGTAGCTTAACCTTCTCTGAACTCCTTCCATTGCATGTATATTCTTTCTTAAATAAGGCGACCAAACTGGAGACAGTGCTTCAGGTGCTATCTCACCAATGCCACCGTAGAGCCTTCAGTGGGATAGGAAGATCCTGCCCTTTGTATCTGTGGTAATACCAGGTATTGCAGTACCTGAGAGGTGGATGCCCATTGGCTAGACCTAGGAGTCTACCATTGGCTAACGTACATAACTCCGCCCTGAGAGGCGGGGTATAAGAACCAATGCCGTCCCAGCAGCCTTCACTTTCTGTGTCGAAGCTGCTGGGTGCAGTTCTAGCTGATTAAAGCCGGTTAGTTATGACTCACCTTGTCTCGAGAGTAATTGATTGTGCATCAATTTAATCAGCTATTACTTCTGAAAGGATGGACCTCCGCATCAAGCCTGGAGTGCCTTCAGCTCAGTCCCTACGCAGACAACTGCGCTGCTATTTTCAAGCACTGGCTGGCGTGTTTTAAGAGCTTCGTCGACACGGCCGCCGACACCCCCACGGAAAGGCAGAAAATGCTCATTCTAATCTCCCGAGTTAGCCCTGCAATGTACCCTCTGATCGAGGAGACGGAGAATTATGCTGCAGCTATCGAGCTGCTAGAAGGACATTACATCCGTCCCCTGAACCAGGTCTACGCCCGTCACCTGTTGGCAACTAGAAGGCAGAGCCCCGAAGAAACACTGGAAGACGTCTATCGGGCACTACTAGTGCTAGGCCTGAACTGTGGCTGCCCAGCAGTGACGGGGAACGAGCACACGGAACTTTTAATTTGGGACACTTTTGTGGCAGGTATGACTTCCCCCGACATCCGCAGAAGGCTCCTTGAAATGGACACACTGGGTCTCACTGAGGCACAGGCCCTGGCAGGGTCCATGGACGTTGCGTACAAAAACGCACTGGCTTTTGCTACCGGATGCACGGCGCCCCCCTGGGCTGCGTGCACCCCGTCGCGGCAGCCCCCCAGACTTTCCCGCTAACCCCACAGGCCTGCGCCGCAAGACGGCCCGTTTTCACCGCCGGCCAACGCTGCTTCTTCTGCGGCCAAGCGAATCATCCCCGCGCGCGCTGCCCGGCCTGCACCGCAACCTGCAAAGGGTGCGGCAAGAAAGGCCACCATGTCGCGGACTGCCAGGGCCGCGCCGTGGCAGCGGTTGCCAGCGACTATCAGCAGCCTTTGTTCCAGGTCCCGGCCATCCAAGGCCCACCGCCGCCCTTCTATCCCCAGGCAACGTGCGACCCAGGGGCATGGCCATTTTGTCCCCCCCCCCCCCGGCCACCATGCTGGATGGGTGGCCGCCGCCATTTTGTCCCTCGCCGACGCCATCTTCTGCATCCCCGGACTCCCATGTGCGACCCATGGCTGGTGCCATCTTGGATGGGGCCTCAAGCCCCCAGCACTGCCGACTCCACGCTGCCTGACCAGAACTCCCCCTTGCTGCAGCTGGCCTCCGTTACCCTGGACCAGAGTCGGCCCCGGACGCTAGCGAAAGCCACCACAACGATCGCCATCAAAGGCCACGTGACGTTGTGCCTGATCGACTCCAAGAGTTCGGAAAGCTTCGTCCACTCCGGCACTGTAAGGCGCTGTTCTCTTGTCACCCATCCCGTAAACCAACGGATATCCCTGGCCTCCGGGTTACATGCAGTGGAGATAAAGGGGTTCTGCCTAGCGAACCTCGGTGTCCAAGGCAGGGAATTCCGCAATTTCCACCTGTACGTTCTGCCGCACCTCTGCGCAGCCACCCTTCTTGGGCTGGATTTCCAGTGCCACCTACAAAGCCTGACCTTTAAATTTGGCGGCCCTATATCGTCCCTTACTGTCTGCGGCCTCGTGACCCTTAAGGTCAACCCGCGTTCCCTGTTTGCGAACCTCACCCCGGATTGCAAACCCGTCGCCACCAGGAGCAGACGGTACAGTGCCCAGGACCGGACCTTCATCAGGTCCGAGGTCCAACGGCTGCTGAAGGAAGGGGTCATCGAAGCACGCAACAGCCCCTGGAGGGCTCAAGTAGTGGTGGTAAAGACCGGGGAGAAACATAGGATGGTCATCGACTATAGCCAGACCATCAACTGGTTTACGCAGCTGGACGCGTACCCTCTCCCCCGCATAGCCGACCTGGTAAACAGGATTGCGCAATACAAGGTTTTCTCCATGGTGGATCTCAAGTCTGCCTACCACCAGCTGCCCCCCTGTCATGGGGACACTGCTTTCGAAGCAGATGGGCAGCTCTATCACTTTTTAAGGGTTCCCTTCGGTGTCACGAACGGGATCTCGGTCTTCCAGCGTGAGATGGACCGAATGGTTGACCGGTACGGCTTACGCGCAACGTTCCCATATCTTGATAACGTCACCATCTGCGGCCATGACCAGCAGGACCACGACACCAACCTCCGAAAATTTCTCCAGACCGCGGATATCCTTAATCTGACCTACAATAAGGATAAATGCGTGTTTAGCACCAACCGTCTAGCCATCCTAGGCTACGTAGTGCAAAATGGAGTCATAGGCCCCGACCCTGAACGCATGCCCCCCCTCATGGAGTTCCCCCTCCCTCACTGCCCCAAGGCCCTAAAGCGCTGCCTCGGCTTCTTTAGCTATTATGCACAATGGGTCCCTAATTACGCAGACAAGGCTCGACCCCTGATCCAGTCCACAACCTTCCCCCTGTCAACGGAGGCCCGCCAGGCCTTCTGCCGCATCAAAGCGGATATCGCAAAAGCCACAATGCGCGCCATCGACGAGTCCCTCCCCTTCCAGGTCGAGAGCGACGCGTCCGACGTAGCTCTGGCGGCCACCCTCAACCAAGCGGGCAGGGCTTTCTTCTCCCGCACTCTCCATGCTTCCGAAATTCGCCACTCCTTGGTCGAAAAGGAGGCCCAGGCCATAGTAGCAGCTGTGCGACACTGGAGGCATTACCTGGCCAGCAGGAGATTCACTCTCCTCACGGACCAACGCTCGGTGGCCTTCATGTTCGATAATGCACAGCGGGGCAAGATTAAGAACGACAAGATCTTGTACCGTCCCGGGAAGCTGAACGAGCCTCCTGATGCCCTGTCCCACGGCACTTGCGCCACCGCGCAAGTGGACCGCCTCCGAGTCCTCCTCGAAGACCTCTGCCACCCGAGGTGGTCACTCGTTTCTTCCATTTCATTAAGACCCGCAACCTGCCCTACTCCATCGAGGAGACCAGGACAGTCACCAAGGACTGCTGAATCTGCGCGGAGTGCAAACGCACTTCTACCGGCCAGAGAGAGTGCATCTGATAAAGGCTTCCCGTCCCTTTGAACGCCTCAGCATGGATTTCAAGGGCCCCTTCCCCTCCACCGACCGCAACACGTATTTCCTGAATGTGATTGACGAATACTCCCGGTTCCCATTCGCCATCCCCTGCCGGGACATGACCACGACCACCGTCATCAAGGCCCTCCAGGGTATTTTTACACTGTTCGGTTTCCCTGCCTACATACATAGTGATAGGGGGTCCTCCTTTATGAGCGACGAACTGCGTCAATTCCTGCTCAGCAAAGGCATCGCCTCCAGCAGGACGACCAGTTATACCCCCCGGGGAAACGGGCAGGTAGAGAGGGAGAACGGAACGGTCTGGGAGACCGTCCTGCTGGCCCTTCGGTCCAGGAATCTCCCAGTCTCCCGCTGGCAAGAAGTCCTCCCAGTGGCCCTTCACTCCATTCGGTCGCTGCTCTATACTGCCACAAACCAGACACCTCACGAACGTCTCCTTGTTTCCCCCAGGAAGTCCTCCTCCGGGACCTCGCTTCCAGCCTGGCTAGCGACACCCGGACCCGTCCTGATGCAGAAACATGTGAGGGCGCACAAGTCGGACCCGTTGGTCGAGAGGGTCCACCTGCTGCATGCCAACCCCCAGTATGCCTACGTAGCGTTCCTCGACGGTCGGCAAGACACGGTCTCCCTTCGGGACCTGGCGCCCGCCGGAGCCCCACGTGCCCCCGCACCATTGCCCCCACCCCCACCCTCCCCGAAGCACCTGACCGGAGGGTCAGTACTGCCGCCGCCCCTACCCAGCGCCGAACAGGCACCGATGCCCCCTACAGGCGCCCCTCCCCCCTGCCCACTTTTCACCCCAACAGCGCCGTTTAGGGGCGACGAAGCTGCCTGGGAGGAAGACACCACGTTGCCGGAGCCACAACTGCTGGGGCCCTCACCAGGATCATCGCCGAAGCCCAGACGCTCCAGAAGGATGACCAGGCCACCCGATCGTCTGATTGCTGCACCATAAAACAATAAAAACTTTCTCTGTTACCCTCGACGTTTTTACCTCCCTTTGTATTGTCAGAAAATTTGGCTACAATACAGTCGGTCCCTTCAACAAGTCATTGATATAGATCATAAGTAGTTGAGGACCCAGAACTGATCCCTGTGGCACTCCACCAGTTACAGTTTGCCTTCCTGAAAATTAACCATTTATCCCGACTCTTTGTTTCCTATCCTCTCTCCATGCTTTTGTCATGGGAATGTCACTTTAAGAACTGTTTGTCTGCTCAAGTGGCTGCCGTGATGTCAGAGTGTGGGTGGAACTGAGCTGGCTCTGCTTTTAAGTTTCGCTTTGAGGAAAAGCTTGGGTGTGTCTGTGTTTCTTGGTTTTGTTTTAGTCTTGCAGCTGAAGCCAGCCAAAGAAGGGGTAATTTCAATCTCTCTGCCATCTAAAGACTATCTCTAGATCATTTGGTGAATTCAGAGTGATAACTGCTCTCAGTAAAGCAGCTGCTCTTAGGGCAGCACGCACAAGTGGATAGCACTGTGGCTTCACAGCACCAGGATCCCAGGTTTGATTCCCTGCTGGGTCACTGTCTGTGCGGAGTCTGCATGTTCTCCTCGTGTCTGCGTGGGTTTCCTCCGGGTGCTCCGGTTTCCTCCCACAGTCCAAAGATGTGCAGGTTAGGTGGATTGGCCATGATAAATTGCCCTTAGTGACCAAAAAGGTTAGGAGGGGTTATTGGGTTACGTGGCTAGGGTGGATGTGAGGGCTTAAGTGGGTCGGTGCAGACTCAATGGGCCGAATGGCCTCCTTCTGCACTGTATGTTCTATGTTCCAGAGAATTTAAACCTGATGTGCTTCTGTAAAAAGGATTTTTGTCTTATGGATGTCAAAAGGAAAGGTTAAGGATTACTTAGTGTTGTATTCTTTGGGGGTGTATTTGAGTTGATGGTTGCGAAGATGTTCACTGTATGTTTGGGTTAAAAGGTTAACTGAGTTCATAGAATAAACATTATTTTGCTTTAAACATTTCTTTTAAATCTCTGCTGCACCACACCTGTAAAGTGGGCTGTGTGCTCCCCATACCACAATCTATTAAAAGTTGTGGGTCAGGTGAACTCCATGATACACTTTGGGGTTCTCTAAACCCTGGCCCATAACAAATTGGGGGCTAAAGGGGGATAAAAGTCTGTCTATTGAATTGGCTTAATGAACTTAAAGACAGTGAGGGGTGAGCATATTGTGGTTGCTTTTCGGATGTGGTATTTCAGTTTAAGTAGGGAGTGTGTTGTGGACAATGCCTTAAGAGGCTCTGAAGTTTTTGGGGGTGGAGACGGTCACAGGCAGTAGCTTATGGACAGAGACTAAAAACAGGCATTTAGAGTTGGCAAAAACATTGCAGTTTACATTACCTGACAAAATGCGAAAAGATGAGGTAATTATGGCGGTGGCTAAGCATTTAAAATTCCTTGAGATACAGTTCGACTCATTGGAAATAGCAAAAATTCAGTTACAAATTAAGCAAATGGAACATGAGAAAGAATCAAAGCAGCTTGAATGCGAAAGAGAGAGAGAGGAAAAGGAAAAAGAGAGAGAAGAAAGGAAAACAGAAAGAATAGCCCGAGCAGAACAAAAAGAAAGAGAAAGGGAGATACAGATCAGGGAAAAAGAAACATGACAGTCAGTTAAAATTGGCGGACATAAAGGGAAACGTACAGTTGGAGGATAGTGATGAGGATAGTGAGAACGAGCGTCATAGTCGAAGGCTCGGTGGGGATCTATTTAAATATGTCCCCTCAGTGCCAGGGTTTGATGAGAAAAGGGTAGAAGCCTTTTTCATTTCATTTGAGAAGATCGCTAAACAAATGAAATGGCCACAGGACATGTGGGTATTACTGATTCAAACAAAGCTGGTAGGTAGGGCTAGTGAAGTGTTTGCATCACTATCGGAGAAGGTATCTGGGACGTATGAGGAGGTGAAAAAATCCATCTTAGGTGCATATGAACTAGTGTCTGAAGCCTACAGACAAAGGTTTAGAAATTTAAGGAAAGAATTTGGTCAAACATACATGGAATTTGAAAGGATCAAACAGAGTAATTTTGATAGTTGGATAAGGGCTTTGAAAATTGACCAAATGTATGAAGCTCTCAGAGAAATTATACTTTTGGAGGAGTTTAAAAATTCAATTCCTGATGTAGTGAGAACTCATGTGGAAGAGCAGAGAGTTAAAAGTACGATTTAGCAGCAGAAATGGCAGGTGATTATGAATTACTTCATAAATCAAAGCTTGGTTTCCGACATCAGTTTCAGCCTGTGAGGGATAGAAACTGGGGACATGAGAAATACTCAAGTGGTAGAGGCAAAGGTGATTTGATGGGAGATAATAAGGAGAGTGTACCTCAGATTAAAAAAGGAATCCAGAGGGTGGAAGAGACATGAAAAGTTTCAAATGTTTTCACTGGAATAAACTAGGCCATGTAAAGTCACAGTGTTGGTGGTGGAAGAAAGCACTGGGAAGGCTGATATGGTAAAACAGGATAAGCCTCTGGGGTTTTTTAAAAGTGGTAAAGGAAAGCCCAAGTGAAGCGAAGGAGGTGCAAAAGATTGTACAGCCTGATCAAGAGGTGATTGATAAGAAGGTGCCAGATCTCTTTAAAGAATTTACTTGTGTGGGTAAAATTTACTCGTGTATCAGGAGGGGCAGGTAAAGCAACCACAATTTTAAGAGATACGGGAGCTAGTCAATCTTTAATGGTAAGAGATGAGGAGTTATGTAGTTTGGGAGGAATATTGCCAGAAAAGGTGGTAATACTACTTGATGAACTTCTGCCCACTTTTCATCTGCCTGCATATGTAAAGGTCTCCATTTTCTCATCAAGACATCACTTTTACGGTAATAACACTCTGGTATACACTCAGATTCCTCTTCCGTGTATGCTTTCTGATACATCCGGTTTAATGTGGAATTCAGGGTGAGAAGAGTAGTGTTCCATTTTATAAGGTAAGGTTGGAAAGTCCAGTGAAGAATGGTGAAGTGGTAGTAGGAGTAATGGAGAAACGATCTTGTCCAGGAATACAGATATCTTGGGTAATGATATAGCTGGATCGCAGGTGGGAGAGATGCCTACTGTGGTTGATAAGACTGTGGAAAATCAGACAACTGAAGTGTTGAAGGACAAGTATCCTGGGATTTTTCCGGATTCTGTAGTAACAAGGTCGCAAAGTCACAGGTTAAGACAAGAAGAGAAATCAAAGAGTGAAGATAAAGTTGAAGTGCATTTATCAGAAACTATTTTTGATCAGATGGTTGAAAAAGAACAAGAACGGGTGGAGGATGAGGCGGATATTTTTAGTTCAGGAAAATTGTAGAAATAAACCGGATGTAGAAATAAACCGGATGTATCAGAAAGCATACACGGAAGAGGAATCTGAGTGTATACCAGAGTGTTATTACCGTTATTACCGTAAAAGCGATGTCTTGATGAGAAAATGGAGACCTTTACATATGCAGGCAGATGAAAAGTGGGCAGAAGTTCATCAAGTAGTATTGCCGGTGTTGCGAGTTGCACGTGAGGTACCAGTGGGAGGTCATTTGGGAGTAAGGAAAACTGAAGCTAAAATACAAAAACATTTTTATTGGCCTGGACTACATACAGATGTAATTAAATTTTGTCGATCATGTCACACATGTCAAGTGATAGGGAAACCTCAAGCAGTGATAAAACCAGCGTCCTTAATATCCATTCCAGCATTTGAGGAACCTTTTACAAGGGTCTTAATTGATTGCGTAGGTCCACTTCCTAAAATGAAAAGTGGGAATCAATATCTTTTGACTATAATGGATGTGTCTACCAGGTTTCCAGAGGCCATTCCAGTACGTAATATTACAGCTAAAAAGATTGTGGAGGAGTTACTTAAATTCTTTACTAGATATGGACTACCCACAGAAATACAATCGGATCAAGAATCAAAGTTTACCTCAAAATTATTCAAATAAGTCAAGGATAGCTTAGGAATAAAACAATTTAGATCAACTGCGTACCATCCAGAATCGCAGGGAGTGTTAGAAAGGTGGCATCAGACATTAAGCACAGTGTTGTCAAGATTATCCAGAGGATTGGGATAAAGGAATTCCATTTGTACTGTTTGCAATTAGGGATGCACCCAATGAGTCAACCAAATTCACTAATTTTTGGTCATGAGGTAAAAGGACCACTTAAATTGATTAAAGAAAAATTGTTGAGTGAGAAATCAGAATTTACATTATTGGATTACATGTCAAATTTTAGGGAACGATTAAATAGAGCAGGGGAATTGGCTAGACAACATTTAAAAGTTGCACAACATGTGATGAAACGGGCAGCGGACAAGAATTCCAAAGTTAGTAGTTTTGCCTGTGGAGATAAAGTTTTAGTATTGTTACCAGTGGTAGGTAAAGCTTTAAAAGCAAAGTTTTGTGGACCTTATCAGATTGAAAGGAAATTAAGTGAGGTGAATTATGTTGTAAGAACACCAGGTAAAAAAAAAACTCACCGAGTGTGTCATGTGAATATGCTTAAAAGGTACTTTGAAAGGGAAGGGAGAGAAAAAGGAGGAGGTTTTAATGATTCTAACTCAAAGTGACAAACCAAATCCAGATGACTGTGAATTTGATTTACCTCTAATTAAATTGGGAAACGAGGATGTTCTTAAAAGTTAGGATAAATTGTTGAGTTACCTTCCAGAGGAAAAACGGATTGACGAAAGAGTTATTGATATCACATGGGCAAGTTTGTGGAGATAAATTGGGAAGTACTAAAATGGCTATGCATGATGTATGTCGTGTTAATCACCCTGACGTAACATGGACTGCAACTGGATGCAGTTGTACTTGAAAGTAGACTCCAAACTTTGGTGTTGGTTCAATACACTTTATTGAACTTGTTAAGCAGTGCACACAGTTCGCTGTGGGTTTGACACTCTACTAGTCTAAGCGTGCTTACTATAACTAACTAGACCAGACTAGCTCTGAGCCACGTGCAGAAGGTGCTAACTGATATATACACCCTGACTCACTACAGTTGTCACCAGTGGAAAGAGGCAGAGTGTTGATGCCTCGTGTGTTTTGTAGTGGGAGACCACCTTCTAGTGTTCTGCCTGGTGATTGGTTGTGTTCTGTCCTGTGTGTTGATTGGCTGTAATGGATGTCTGTCACTGCCTGTCTGTATCTCATTATGTGCATGAGTGCATATCATGACATCTGCCCTTTTTAAAAAAAAAAAAAAAAATGTTGGTTGCTTGGAGCATTTGCGACTGTATTTACATACATACAATGGCGAGTGGATGAAAGCGAGTGGATGAATATGTACATAAGAGTTGTCTAGCGTGCAGATACAGAACAAAATTTACAAGATAAATGTCTATAAGTCCAATCTTTGGGGCTTGCATCTGATCCTTGTCGACCGCCTGAGAGGTGGAGGTGGGGACGAAGGCTCCTTGACAGGTGGGATGGCTGCCAGATTGGTGGCCTCGTGGTGCGAGGTGTCCGGAGGAGTCATAACAACATATGGAAAAGTAGCATCTGGTGGTGGGCAGGCAACTTTGCGCAGTGGCCTTCTGTTGCACCTGACAATGGAACCATCAGCCATACGAACTACAAACGATCTGGGAGCAGCCTGTTGAACAACAACAGCTGGAGCTGACCAGCCTCCATCAGGTAGCTTGATCCGAACAGCATTTTCCAGCGATAACACAGGCAAATCGGTAGCATGAGCATCGTACGTTAGCTTTTGCTGGTTCCTGAGTTGCTGCACCTTTTGCAGCACTGGGAGGTGATCCAGGTCTGGTAAGTGTATGGCTGGAACAGTCGTCTGCAGGTCTCTATTCATGAGGAGTTGAGCTGGAAACATACCGGTGGACAGAGGGGTTGCCCTGTACGCCAACAGCGCAAGGTTGAAGTCCGAAGCAGAGTCCGCAGCCTTGCAGAGCAGTTGCTT
The DNA here is from genome assembly GCF_047496885.1 of Scyliorhinus torazame. Taxonomy (NCBI): domain Eukaryota; kingdom Metazoa; phylum Chordata; class Chondrichthyes; order Carcharhiniformes; family Scyliorhinidae; genus Scyliorhinus; species Scyliorhinus torazame. The sequence goes on along the minus strand of NC_092708.1, from coordinate 158,396,556 downwards.
CACTATATGGACCCCTTTCTCAACCTTCCCGTTGGACTGCGGGTAGTGTGGGCTTGAGGTAATGTGGTTGAATTGGTATGACTTGGTGAAATTGGACCACTCTTGGCTGTGGAAGCAGGGACCATTGTCACTCATGACAGTGAGTGGAATACCTTGCCTGGCAAATGTCTCCTTGCAGGCCTGGATGACTGTCCTTGATGTGAGGTCTGACAGCTTCACAACTTCCGGGTAATTTGAGAAGTAATCTATGATGAGCACATAGTCACACCCATTGGCGTGAAAAAGGTCGATTCCCACCTTGGACCACGGAGAGGTCATGATCTCGTGTTGCTGGAGTGTTTCTTTTGTTTGAGCAGGCTTGAAACGCTGGCAGGTCGCACAATTGAGGACCATGTTGGATAAGTCCTGGCTGATTCCAGGCCAATAGACAGCCTGCCGGGCCCTGCGCCTACACATTTCAACACCTAGGTGTCCCTCGTGGATTTGTTTGAGCACTAAGCTCTGCAGACTGTGAGGAATAACGATACGATCTAGCTTGAGGAGGATCCCCTCGACGACTGTCAGGTCGTCCGTCACATTGAAGAACTGAGGGCATTGCCTTTTTTGCCAGCCATTTGTAAGGTGGTGCATTACACGCTGCAGAAGAGGGTCTTTGGCAGTCTCTTCACGAATGCTGATCACTCTTTCACCTGAGGCCGGGTGGTTGCTGGCACGCAGCTGCACCTGTGCCTTAATCTGGCGGATGAAGTCAACCTGTTCACAGGGCGAGGTGATGGAGCGGGACAGGGCACCCACAATTATCAGCTCCTTACCTGGTGCGTATACTAACTCAAAATCGTACCTTCGGAGTCGAAGGAGAATGCGCTGAAGCCGGGGTGTCATGTCATTCAAGTCCTTATGAATGATATGGACCAAGGGTCTGTGGTCAGTCTCCACTGTGAATGTTGGTAGACCCTAGACGTAGTCATGGAACATTACAATGCCGGTTAGGAGGCCCAGGCACTCTTTTTCTATTTGGGCGTAACTCTATTCAGGAGGAGTCATGGCCCTTGATGCATAAGCAACTGGAGCCCAGGATGAAGAGTCATCCCTCTGGAGGAGCACTGCACCAATACTGTCCTGGCTTGCGTCCGTGGAGATTTTAGTTTCCCTGTCCGGTTCAAAAAACGCTAGTACAGGAGCAGTGGTGAGCTTTGCTTTGAGCTCGAGCCACTCTGCTTGATGTGTGGGTAGCCACTGGAATGCAGTGGACTTCTTCACCAGATGCCTGAGAGTCTTGGCGTGTGAGGCCATGTTGGGAATGAATTTTCCCAAGAAGTTCACCATTCCGAGGAAGCGTAGTACCATCTTCTTGTCTTCCGGGGTCTTCATGGCGTGAATGGCCTTGACCTTGTCCGGATCTGTTTGCACACCCTGCTGGGATATCTGGTCGCCCAAGAACTTGATGGTTGACATGCCAAAGGAGCACTTGGCCTTGTTCAGCTTGAGGCCGTTTGCATGGACACATCTAAAGACTTGTTTGAGACGAGATAGGTGTTCCTTGGGGGTCGTGGACCATATGATTACATCATCTACGTAGACACGCCCACCCTCAATTCCCTCCATCATCTGCTCCATGATCCTGTGGAAAATTTCAGAGGCTGAGACAATGGCGAACGGCATATGGTTATAACAGTACCTGCCAAATGGTGTGTTGAACGTGCAGAGCTTCCTGCTGGACTCGTCCAGTTGTATCTGCCAGAACCCACGCGATGCATCTAGCCTCGTGAAGAATTTGGCGTGTGCCATCTCACTGGTCAGTTCCTCCCGCTTCGGGATCGGGTAGTGTTCCCACATTATGTTCTGGTTAAGATCTTTGGGATCTATGCATATCCGCAACTCTCCTGAGGGCTTATTCACACAGACCATCAAGCTGACCCAGTCAGTCGGTTCCGTCACTTTGGAGATGATGCCCTGGTCTTGGAGCTCCTGTAGCTGTGCCTTTAAACGTTCCTTCAGAGGAGCCGGCACCCGGCGTGGTGCATGGATTACAGGCGTGGCATCAGGCCTGAGTAGGATCTTGTAGCAGTATGTCAGAGTGCCCATTCCATCAAACACATCCGGATATTGAGCAAGGATGTCATCAATGTCAGCCTGAAGATCCACATTGGAAGAAGACATGACACGGACTCGCTGTACGAGGTTGAGTAGCTTGCATGCATGGGCACCGAACAGGGATGCCTTATAAGGCTTGACGATTTTGAATCGCAGTGTGACATCGATGACAAGATCCTAGTGCAGTTATGGCATTGCCATTATAATCGAGGAGCAGGCAAGCTGGTGGAAGAATTTCGGGTTGCTTTTTAATGCAGTCAAAATCAGCTTGAGAGATGAGATTGGCAGAAGCACCAGTGTCCAGCTTGAACTGGATGCTGCATTGATTCACTTGTATGACAGCACGCCATTCATCCGCGGAATCCACATTGAGGATAGATAGGCGTCTTGCTGAATTTGAGGAGGCATACTCACATGTAGTGATGATGCCCACACGATAGGGGGACTCCAGGCAGTCGTCCTCTGGATTCGTAGTGCTACCAGGATCAGAATCCCGTAAACCTTGCTGTACACATCGAATGCGCTTGCGTTGAAATTGGGATCGCTGGCCCTTGACTGGTGGTGCAGACCTGCACAAGGCTGCATATTGTCCAGGCTACCCACAATTTAAACATCGCCTGCCTTTTGCAGGGCATTGCCACTCTAAGTGGGCGGTGCCGCAGTTCGGGCACGTCATGACATTGACGTTGTTACGCTCCGTGTGTCGTCGCACATGCGCAATGCGGTCAGCCGACGTTCGCACCTGCGCAGTTTGGTTTTCGGTCGCTTCGTTCTCCCGTTCGTGTTGTGCATCCGTGGGGCCCCGGGAAAAGCGCGCAAAATGGCCTCTTTCATTGATACTGAGGCGCTGCATCCGGGCGATGGCCTGTACACTCTCTGCCTCGTGGAAGGCAAACTTTTCGTATTCTGCCTATTTGAAACGGGAGTACCGATTTCTCGCATGCTCATGCACTATACACTTCTCGATTGCGACTGGCAGGGTCATGTGCTTAATTTTAAGGAGTTGCTCCCGCAAGGAATCGGAGTGCACCCCAAACACGTACCGATCCCTGATCATGGAATCAGCGGTTGCACCATAATTGCAGGACTGCGCTAATATGCGGAGATGAGTTAGAAAGGATTGGAAAGATTCACCCTTACCCTGAAGGCGTTGCTGGAAGATATAGCGCTCAAAGGTCTCGAATTCACAGTGACTGTCGAACTTCTCCAGATGGCTTGGTCCCCCGCAGTTGATAGGAGCAGCTCGACTTTTCTGGCATCGGACGCATCCTCGAGGTCTCAGCCCTCAATGTAGAGAAGGAACCTTTGCTTGAAGACCTGCCAGTAGGCGCCGAGAATGCCGGAGATCCGTAGCTGTGGAGGGGCCTGGATCTACTCCATGCCACTGGAAGGCACTTGCTGGTCGTCACGGAATCACTCGAGGTAAACCACTTCGCGATAGTAGACTACTGGTACCATGTCGTGTTAATCACCCTGGGGTAATTAACACTGACTGCAACTGGATGCAGTTGTACTTGAAAGTAGACTCCAAACTTTGATGTTAGTTCAATACGCTTTATTGAACTTGTTAAGCAGTGCACATAGTTCGCTGTGGGTTTGACACTCTACTAATCTAAGCATACTTACTATAACTAACTAGACCAGACTAGCTCTGAGCCATGTGTAGAAGGTGCTAACTGATATATACACCCTGACTGCCACTACAGTTGTCACCCGTGGAAAGAGGCAGAGTGTTGATGCCTCGTGTGTTTTATAGTGGGAGACCACCTTCTAGTGTTCTGCCTGGTGATTGGTTGTGTTCTGTCCTTTGTGTTGATTGGCTGTACTGGGTATCTGTCACTGCCTGTCTGTATCTCATTATGTGCATGAGTGCATATCATGACAATGTAGATGTGGGAAATGCTATTCCAACTAAACAACATCCATATAGATTTAACCCTTTAAAACTGGCACAGGTTAACAAAAAGATTGAGTATGTTTAAAAATGGCATAATTGAAGTGGGTTGCAGCCAATGGAGCTCACCCATCGTGATGGTACCAAACCTGGACGGTACCCAATGGCTGTGTGTGGGCTATAGAAAGGTTGATGCAGTTACAAGAGCGGACTCTTATCCTATCCCAAGTTTGGAGAATTGCATTGAGAAAGTGCAACTGAGAATCGGCTTTTATTTCCAACCTGGATTTACTTAAAGGTTACTGGCAGGTACCTTTATCCGACAGTGTGAAGGAGTTTTCAGCGTTTGTGACTCCAGATAGTATATACCAATTCAAAGTTATGCCATTTGGCATGAAAAACGCCCCAGCCCCATTTAAACGGTTAATTAACAAAGTTGTTTTAGGATTACCCAATTGTGCGGTATACATCGATGATCTGGTAATTTTCAGCCAGACATGGTCAGAACATTTGATGGAGTTATGCGATCGGCTTCAGGAGGCGGGTTTGGTGATAAACGTAGCCAAAAGTGAATTTGGAAAAGCCCAAGTCACTTTCCTTGGCCATACAATCGGACGGGGTCGAATGGTCCCACGGGATGTGAAAACAAAAGTTATTGGAGAGTTTCTGATACCCTCGACATGACGGGAAATGATGCGATTTCTGGGTATTAGTGGATATTACCGGAAATTTGTACAGAATTTTAGCAATGTGGTCGCTCCACAGACGGACTTGCTGAAGAAGCGTAACACATTCCAGTGGATAGCGGAGTGTCAGCGGGCATTTGACGGATTGAAGGCTGTGTTAACCACTGCTCCTGTGTTAGTCATCCCAAATTACCCAAAACCCTTCAAAGTGGCTGTTGATGCGAGTGATGTGAGCGCAGGTGCGGTGCTTCTACAAGACGACGACGAAGGGCTAGAGCGGCCTATTGATTATTTTTTAAAAATATTGAATTCTCACCAGAAGAAGTATTCCACGATTGAGAAGGAGACTTTGAGCTTGATGCTGGCTTTGCAATATTTTCAAATTTATGTGACCAGCAATCCGTCTGACACAATTATTTATACTGATCATAATCCACTGACGTTTTTGGCGCGATTCCGGAATAACAATGCCAGACTGTTTCGATGGAGTTTATTGTTACAGCCATTTCATTTGAAAATAATACATGTGGCAGGACGAGAAAATGTGATAGCCGATGCTTTGTCAAGAATGTGATGACGAGTTACAGGAAGAAGAACTGAAATGGACTATGTTATTATGCCTGTTAGGGTGTGTTGTTTTTTTCAAATGAAAAAGTATATTTACTGTGTGCATTTCTTAAAGGATAGTAAGGTGAAAAATGAAACCATCTTGAAGTTGATGGTTTATTTTTTTTCTTGGGAGGAGGTGTCATGGGAATGTCACTTTAAGAAATGTTTGTCTGCTCAAGTGGCTGCCGTGATGTCAGAGTGTGGGTGGAGCTGAGCTCTGGCTCTGCTTTTTAGTTTTGCTTTGGGGAAAAGCTTGGGTGTGTCTGTGTTTTTTGGTTTCGTTTTAGTGTTGCCGCTGAAGCCAGCCAAAGAAGGGGTAATTTCAATCTCTCTGCCATCTAAAGACTATCTCTAGATCATTTGGTGAATTCAGAGTGATAACTGCTCTCTCTAGAGAATTTAAACCTGATGTGCTTCTGTAAAAAGGATTTTAGTCTTATGGATGTTAAAAGGAAAGTTTAAGGATTACTTAGAGGGTTGTATTCTTTGGGGGGTGTATTTGAATTGATGGTTGCTAAGATGTTCACTATATGTTTGGGTTAAAAGGTTAACTGAGTTCATAGAATAAACATTGTTTTGCTTTAAAAATTACTTTGGAATTTCTTCTGCACCACACCTGTAGAGTGGGCTGTGTGCTCCCCATACCACAATCTAGTAAAAGTTGTGCGTCAGGTGAACTCCATGATACACTTTGGGGTTCTCTAAACCCTGGCTCGTAATACTACCTCACCTCAAACACTTTTGACTCTTGTGTAATAACATTTTATGAGGGGGGTCAAAGAAATGGCTGAGCAACTAAATACCTACTTTTGTTCTGTCTTCGCAAATGAGGACACAAATAAGATACTAGAAATGTTAGGGAACGCAGGGTTTAGTGAGAGGGAGGTGCTGAAGGTGATCAATATCAGTAGAGAAATGGTGTTGGGGAAATTGATGGGATTGAAGGCTGATAAAACCCCAGGGCCTCATAATCTACATCGCAGGGTACTGAAGGAGATGACTCTAGAAATAGTGGATGCATTGGTGGTCATCTTCCAGGATTAGATAGACTGCTAAACAGTTCCTGCAGATTGGAGGGTGGATATTTAAAAAAGGATGTCGAGACAAAGCAGTGAATTATAGACTAGTAAGCCTGACATCAGTATTGGGGAAAATTCTAGAATCATTATCAAAGATTTTAAAGCAGAGTACTTATAAAACATTGGCAGGATCGGACAGAGTCAGCATGGATTTATAAGGGGAAATTATGCTTGACAAATCTACTGGAACTGTTTGAGGATGTAACTAGTAGAATTGCTGAAAGGGAGCCAGTGGATGTGGTGTATTTGGACTTTCAGAAGGCTTTTGACAAAGTCTTGCATAAAAGATTAGTGTGTAAAATTAAAGCGCATGGGATTAGGGGTAATGTATTGAGATGGATAGAAAACTGGTTGGCCGACAGCAAACCAAGAGTTGGAATTCATGTTTTTTTTTCAAATTGGTAGGCAGTGACTAGTGGCGTATTGCAGGGATCGGTCCTAGGCCCACAGCTATTCACAATATATATTAACGATTTAGATGAGGGAACAAAATGTCATCTCCAAATTTGCAGATGAGACCAAGTTGGGTGGGAGGGTGAGCTGTGAGGAGGATGCAGAGATCCTTCAGTGTGATTTGGACAAGTTGAGTGAGTGGGCAATTGGCAGGTGCAGTATAATTTGGCGAAATGTGAGGTTATCCACTTTGGTAGCAAAAGCAAGAAGGCAGACAGACTATTATCTGAATGGCCATAAAGTAGGAGAGGGGAACATGCAACGAGACCTGGGTGTCCTCACAAACCAGTCACTGAAGGCAAGCAAGCATGCATGTGCAGCAGGCAGTAAAGAAGGCAAATGGTATGCTGGCTTTCATAGCGAGAGGATTCGAGTACAGGAGCAGGGGTGGCTTGCTGCAATTATACAGGGCCTTGGTGAGGCCACACCTGGAATATTGTGAGCAGTTTTGGTCTCCTTATCTGAAGAAGGATGTTTTAGCTATAGAAGGAGTACAGCGAACGTTTACCAGACTGATACATGGGATGGCAGGGCTGACATACGAGGAGAGATTGAATCAGTTAGAATTGTATTCACTGGAGATCAGAAGAATGAAGGGGGATCTCATAGAAACCTATAAAATTCTAACAGGACTGGACAGAGTAGATGCAGGAAGCATGTTCCTGATGGTTGGTGTGTCCAGAACCAGGGGTCACAGTCTGAGGATGCGAGGTAGACCATTTAGGACAGAGATGGGAGACATTTCATCACCCAGAGAATGGTGAGCCTGTGGAATTCATTACCACAGGAAGTAGTTGAGTCCAAAACATTGTATGGTTTCAATATGCAGTTAGATATAACACTTGGGGCGAAAAGGACCAAAGTATATGGGGGAAAGTGGGATTAGGCTATTGAGTTGGATGATCAGCCATGATCATAATGAATGGCGGAATGGGCTTGAAGGGCCAATTGGCCTCCTCCTGCTCCTGTTTTTGTTTCTATGTCGCACTTTATTGATTGTCTTTTTGAAATTCAAATATACTACATTTACTGGTTCCCCTTGGTGAACCCAAATTGCAGGTAGCCTAATTTTCAAGAACTTCGACCACTGAAAATTGATTGAAAGCAGCCTAAGGTGTTTTGGGAATTGGGCTGAGTTTCTAAATTTGCTCGAGAGTGTCACTGGAATGTTAGAGGAGCAGGTGACCTGCCCCCATGAAAGCTGTAACAGATATGTGGACACCATTGACAGCGCTTCTAGAGTCTCCAGCATGACAGAGGGATGAAGCAGAGGCTGTAGAGAAGGGAAACTGGGCAAAGCTCTCTGCAACTTGGAGCAAAACGCTTCCCCGCTCCTTGATAGTGTCAGGAGCCAACCAACCTATCTAGCGTCTGGTGTGCATGCCCATCAGTGGTCTCCTGTTCACTGGGATCCTGTTCACTGGCCCATCAGGGTCTTCATCTGAGTCCTCTGCAGCACTAATAATCTGTAACCTCGCCCACTGGTAAGCTCACAAACAAACAATCTTTTTCCCTTGGTGTTGCTGCAACCCATTCGTATACAGATAACTAATTGTGTTGATTTCATCTCTATAATTGCCTCAAAGGTACTTGCAATGTCAGTTTCTGAGCTGGTGACTGCAAATGCCAAACCAAGTGACAGGGCCTCTCCTACTGTGTTGCTTGCTCTCTTTGTCTTTAGACTGTTGTGGCTGGAAGGTAGCAGATCTTTTTGAAGATTCCTTCATGGGGTGTGGTTGTCTCTGCAATTCCAGCTACCTTCTTAAACTGCTGAAGTGCATGTGGTGGAGGTGTGCCAACAATGCTGTTCGTGAGGGAGTTCCAGGCTTCTGACTTCATGACAGTCAGGGAGTATTGATATATTTCCAAGTCAGTTTCTGATCTGTGAGTTTAAGGGAAATTTGCTGGAGGTGGTATTCCAATGTGCTTGCTGCCAGTGGTTTTCTAGGCAGCGGCACGGTGGCACAGTTGTTAGTGCTGCTGCATCATAGCACCTGGCTCAACCGGGATCCGTGCTCAATTCTGGTCTCGGGTAACTGTGGAGTTTGTATATTCTCCCCATGTTGGCGTGGGTTTCCTTCGTGTGTTCCGGTTTCCTCCCATAGTCCAAAGATGTACAGGTTAGGTAGATTGGCCATGCTAAATTGCCCCTTAGTGTCCAAAAAGGTTAAAGGTAATTGGAGTTATTGCGTTCATAGTATCATTAGAATCATAGAATTTACAGTGCAGAAGGAGGCCATTCGGCCCATCGAGTCTGCACTGGCCCTTGGAAAGAGCCACCCTACCTAAGCCCACACCTCCATCCTATCCCCATAACCCAGTAACCCCTCCTAACCTATTTTTTTGGACACTAAGGGCAATTTACCATGGCCAATCCACCTAACCTGCACATCTTTGGACTGTGGGAGGAAACTGGAGCACCCGGAGGAAAGCCACACAGACACTGGAAGAACTTGCAGACTCCGCACAGACAGTGACCCAAGCCGGGAATCGAATCTGGGACCCTGGAGCTGTGAAGCAACTGGTGCTAACCACTGTGCTACCGTGCCCCCGATTGTGAGGATAGGGTGGGGGAGTGGGCCTGGGCAGGGTGCTCTTTCGGACGGTCACTTGATGGGCCGAATGACGACCTCCTGCACTGTAGGGATTCTATGAACTTGTGGGTTTGGAAGGTGCTGTTGAAAGACCCTTGGCGAGTTAGTACAGTGCACCTTGTAGATGGTACACAGTGTCTCACTGGTGGTGTGAGTGAATGTTTAACAAAGGGATACTGCTCAACTCGGCTGCTTTATGGTGTTAAGCTTGTGTGTTGTTGGAGCTGTGCACAATCCGGCAACTAGGGAGTGTTCCATAACACTCTTGACTTTTGTCTTGGAGAAAGGGTGGATAAGCTTTGGGAATCGAGCTACTCACCACAGAATTTCCAATCTCTGACCTGGTCTTATAAACCACAGTATTTATGTAGCTGGTCTAGCTACATTTCTCGTCAATGGTTTCATTTAATTTCATTCCAGAATGTTGGTAGTGAGTGATTCTGCAATTGTAATGCCGTTTAAAGTCGTGTTGATGTGGTTAGTTTCTCTCTTATCATTGGCATTGTGTGGACTTGTGTGCAGCGAACGTTATTTGCAATTTAATAGCACACGCCTGAATGTTGTTCAGATTTTGGTCCAAATGGACACTGACTGATTCAGTACTTAAGGAGAGGTGCGAATGTTACTGTATATTGTGCAATCATCAGTGATCGTCCCCACTTCTGACCTTGTGTTGGAGGGAAGTTCATCAGTGAAGCAGCTGAAGATGATTGAGCTTAGGATGCAACCTTGAACTGCTGCATTGATGCCCTGGAGCTGAGATGATTGTTTTTCAATAATCACAATCATCCTCCTTTGCTAGTTATGACTTCAACCAGTGAAGCGTTTTCCCCCTCATTCCCATTGACTAGTTTTGCCAGGGCTCCTTGATGCCACACTTCTCAAATGTCTTGATGTCAAGGGCAGTCACCCTCACCTCGCCTCACCTCTGGAACCCTGCTCATTTGTCCATGTTTTGACCAAGGCTTTAATGCTGTCTGGAACCGACTGGCTGTGGCGGAGCGCAAACCAAACATTGATGAGTTTGTTGGTGAGTAAATGCTGCTTGATGACATTTGTTAGCAAAATCTTCCATCACTTTGCAGATGTTTGAGAGTAGACTGAGTAGACAGTAATTGGTTGGATTATAATTCTTGAAGATCAGGCTGCTGTTTTGCCAGCCATGTTCCTTTGGTAACTCCTGAGTGCAGCCAGCTGCTCGGGAAAATCAATAATTGCATTTGGCCACTTGGTTGCATATCCATAGAGTTGCAGGCCCTAGGTGCCTGTTTCTTTGTTTCTACCAATGTGACAGGTGACACGCTTCAAGTTTGTAATGGGTACATGCTTCTTGTCTGTTATAGGAGGTTTAGGCACCCATTTAGCACTTTAAAAATGAACATGGTACCACTCCGTTTCCAGGTTATTCTGTTGGGTTTTACAGTCCCTATGGAGGGAACCTGACCAAGATCCTGATGCCCTGCAATAATTTAAAGCTGGGAGCTGTGTTAATTGCTTTCGGATGAGACTTCTGCCCCTATCTCAGTAGGAAGTCCATCTTAGAGAGCTGCCTGTCAATCGGATGACTGACAGCTCTGTGTTCTACGCAGTGCCAGTGAGAATGCTGGCAACTGTTGAGACTTCAGGTAGTGCACCACGTCAAGCCCAGGTAACTCTTGGGTCAGGGGTTAGAGAGCTGATTTCAGGAAGCCAGGGGAAGTGTTAAACTGAGGCCTTATTTACCTGATTACTGGATATGACAAATTCAATGGCACTACTCAAAGAAGAAAAGTGTGTTGCCTGGTGACCTGGTCAATATATGTCCCTCAATGAACAACATCAAAAATAAACAAAGTGGCCATTTATCTCATTGCTCTTCTTGAGAACTTGCTGTGTGCAAATTGCTCAATTTCTCCAAACAGTGACTGTGTTTGAGAATAATTTATTGGCTGTGAAGCATGTAAGGATGTTGCAAGGATGAGGATGATCCTGTACAAATGCAAGTTTGATCCTTCTTTTATTCATTTGTTTCGTATTCCTTTCATTGATAAGCTTTCATAAACTGGGTTAGCTCATTGAAACTGAACACGAGTTGCTAGTAAAGGTCACTGATTAGAATCAATCCTCCGGTTCCCAGACGTTAATGTTGTTATCAGTGACACTTCTACTGAAGGGTCTTGTCTCTTTCATTTAATTTTGATGCTTCAAAATTTCTTGTACATTATGAAAATAAATTAGCTGATTTTTGTATTGGTGTAATACATAAACTTCTTCCATTTCATATTGATAATCTGAATATCTTTCTTGCATTTTCAGGCACAGAATAAAGGAAAGCTGCCCAGGAATGCAGTCTCATTCTTACCACAGTTACCCGCGGTAATGTACCTTTAGATAAAAGTTCAAGATAATAGGCTATATTCTAGCAGTAGCTCATTATGATAAATTATTTGAATAATTATTATTTGAATATGCAGGATTGCATTTTTAATCTTTCAGTTTGATTGTTGTGCATCAATGCCCAGGAACATTTAAACAGTATAACCATACAGTTGGCTACTGGCAGATAAAAGTGTAACTAAATGGATTAAAATTGTCACCCAATTGAAGGATTTTAACCATTTGGTTACCAGCAGCACTTTGCGATTACTGGAACTCAGTAGAAATTTAAGTTAAAACTTCTCAGGTGCAAATAAGAATTGTTTTATTTGTCTTACAATTGAAAGTCATTTTAAAGTCCAGCCATCATATGGCTCACAAAGAGGCAATTTGTAGACCATTGAACTTTCAAACAATCACAGATAAAATTTACTTGCTTAGGCAAACAACTCAACAATAACTTTTAAAGTCAAAGTCTGAAAATGAAATATGAATACAGAGAGACAGATAACGAATAGTAAGTCAAAAAAGAGAGAGCGAGAATCTTCAGCTTCAAACCAACACCACCAACCAACTAACCAACCAACCTACCTAAAAAATGGCAGAACGAAACTCTTCAGTTATACTGTTTCATATCTGCCTTAAGCCATCTAATCACACCCCAATATAATCCTAATTGGTTTGGGTTAGACTCAAACACATCTGATTTGCCGGCAAGCCGTCCATCTTTAATATGTAACATTACTTCTAATTGTTTCGTATCTGCATACTTGTATATGTTAAAGAATGCGATATTGTGCTTTATCAAGGCCAGCAGAAACTGGTTTTCTCATGAATTGGCTATTGTAACAATGGAAACTTCATGTTACCTTGTCATGCAATGCTGGACAATGACTTGAAAAATGTAAATCAAACCGTCTGTTTTAATCTAGTAAAGTGAATTATGCTGCTTCTATGAAATTGTTATGTTTTGAGAATGTTGGAATCAAATATATTTGATTTGATGTTTTATAAACTGTCCATTTATAAAAAACAGCATAGTCTAGAATGTTTCAGCCTGTATAAGTTATGGAATGTGATTCAGGCTGTAATCACTAATGGCCTGAAATGAGAACAATAGAGTCTTTAAGCTACTGGGCTCTTGTCACCTCATTGCCATGGATTCAGCCCTTGTCCTTGGAGAAATGTAGTGAAAAGTGTTTGTCTTATCAGACTTCTGTGTTACTTTAAAACTATGTACCTAAAAGTTGTGTTGGAGGAAATGATTAAATGAATTTGCAGAATATGTGTTTTTAATCCTTAATTTAAAACTGGGGCTTAATATTTGTGCTTAAACAGCTATCTTTTACCTATATTAGGTGTATTAGAAATACCTGGCTTCTACACCAATTAACAACACATTATATATGGAATAATTTCAAGGAAGCAATCTAAACTTGGGGTTCTGATGACCATTCTAATCTTCTTGCAGTTCTTTATCACGCTGTTTTATCATCTTAATTATATTAGTATTATAATGTCACTCATACATAAAGTGAGTTAAAGATAAAAATATTTAACATACGTCATGGTTCATGGTGGCAAATTCTAATTATAATGATTACAGTTCGAAAGAAACTATAAAAATAATAAAATCTAGTATTTTAGAGTCCAGGAACTTTTTGGATGAAACAGAGCTGAAACGTTAACCCTATTTCTTGCTCTTGGAGCTTTTTGAATGAAGTGCATTAGACACAGTAATGCTCCTAGGAATTTTCTTCAGAGCGAAATTCCATAACCATCCTTTTTGCAAACTACAGGAAGAAACGGAGCGAAGAGGACTGGGCAGGAAAAAGTAAAATAAACTTGAAAGGAGTGCACTTGAGTGGTTAAATGCCTTTTTACGTTGATGGGCCAGATCTTGCTCAGCATCTTGGGGCTTATGCAATAAGATTTTTTTCTGCACCATTCAGCTCAAAGAATTTACACCATCACTTGCACGAATTGGGAGTGCAACAGGACTTCTCTACGTTAGTGACAACCAACAGTTTATCCCTTAAACAATATGATTAATAGATAGTGAAAGAAATAGAGGAATGACAGAGAAGGAGAACGGCTTAATTTGGAAATATATCGAGTCAAATCAGATACTGAAAGAGAAATAAAGAAAGGGATTGAGAGAGTGAGAGAAAGGAAAAAGAAAAGTTTTTTAAAAAGTAAAATGCGAAATTTTATCAAATTCTAAGAAGGATTAACGGAATACTAGGAATGAGCTAGAATAGATTAAATTGTTCCCTTTTGGAGATTGATTGACATCGGCATTGACAATGATCATATTGTTAAGAAGGCACTTGTACTAAGTTATAAGCACTAATTTTCTGTGTTGTATTTTCCAGGAAATTAATGTGCAAATTTAGCAAGTTCTTAAAAATACTGGGTGGCTAAGGATGAGATGCTGTTTGTGCAAAGCAAATGGCGGGATAGTAATAGACCACCTATCTCTTTAACCCATGAACTTGTCGGCTGATTTGCACAGCGGTGCAGTGGTTAACACTGCTGCCTCACAGCTCCAGGGTCCCAGGTTCAATTCTGGCCTCGGGTGACTGTCTGTGTGGAGTTTGCACTTTCTCCCCGGGTCTGCGTGGGTTTCCTCCGGGTGCTCTGGTTTCCTCCCACAGTCCAAAGATGGGCAGGTTAGGTGGATTGGCCAGACTAAATTGCCCCTTAGTATCCAAAAGGTTAGGTCGGGTAACTGGGTTACGGGGATAGGGTGGAGGGCTTAAGTAGGGTGCTCTTTCCAAGGGCCGGTGCAGACCTGATGGGCCAAATGGCCTCCTTCTACAATCTAAGTTCTATGATTCTATGATTATCAATGTGGTTAACATGCTGTTATTTTCCTGCAACATTGGCCAATTCTCTTTTATCACTAATCCTTCTTTATGTGCTTGCATTGTTAGTCTGACACTGATGTTTGGTCATGCTGTCCCCTTGGACTACATTGTACTCCCATTGTGTCTAACGGAAGCCATTGCTGTGCCAATTCTAATTGTCTCCTATTACGTCAGTCACATCTATGCTGCCTCGCTTTCTTTTCTTGTGAAGCAAAGCAAATCTTTTAACATTTTTAGTAGATGTTCTACCACTGCATCATAGCCGGAGAGTCAGTGGTGTACTTGTAAGCTATATTAGACATTTTTTGCAGAAATAAGATATATTTAAAAACCTTTACTGGTCATTCAACACTCCTTCTTGAATTATTTGAAGATAGGTGCAACCCACAGCACCATGATCTCCACCATAGTTGGGACAAGGAGGCAGGCCCTGAATCCACCACTGCCATAATGAGGATCAAACCCTGTGGTGTTTGCAGCAATCTGATCCACACTAGCCCTCCAGCCAACTGAGTCAAACAGCACTCCAAAGGGCTCTGCATTGCTGTGGCAACATGTGCTTTTTAATGCATGTTGTAGCATGGAGCTATGGATAGGGATGGTAGAGGCTCCAATTTATTTCCATCAGATGACTGAACAAGAATTTCTCCCACCCTTACTGCCAGTAAATATTGGTGTATTTTGTAGGAATTTCTAAGTTGGATACTCAGCCTGTTTGGCCATGTTATGATTTGTGACACCTTTGTTGGCCATCGAGTGCTGGAGTGGCACTTGAACCTGGAGCTCTTAGAGGCAGGGACACTACCATTGGGCCACAAGTTCTTCTCCAGTCAGCACTAAATATGTCAAAATATTTTCAATGCAGTTGTTTTATGGTATCATTTTTTTCTCCGTGTATCCATAATAAGCTTGAAAATCTATTTATTTTATTGAACAGTAGTAGGCATGTGATTCTATTTCCCAGCTATTTCAACCCATTATACATCTAATGTAGACATGAATATTAGTTGCTGAATGCAGAAAATTAAGATAACGCTACCTTAAATGTTATTGCTTTGAAACATTGTATATTTGTTGAATGTAATATAGACTTTGTTTAAAATATCAATAGAGCAATGAAAATTACTGTGGAAGTAATTGCTTTGGGGCATTTTAGCAGCAGTATAATTATGTTTAGTAAGTATTTAAAAATACCCTCCCAAAGCACAACACATAATTGCACCTAGAATGAAAACAATGTTAAAGAAAGCAACTAATGTTTTTGGTTCTATGTTTGTACAACCTTTCAGAGCCGGTCCAAGCCATTGTGGCATTCAGCCTCACCTTCATTTTTCCTTCAAGCAGAGGATGAGGATGAGCAAAGTGATTTAACAAGTGAGTTTGAAGTACAGATATATAGCAATTGTATTCTATCATATTGAATAGAGAATCATGCTCATAAGGTATTCTCAAGTATCAATAAATCGATTAGATAATTTTGAAAATTTTCACTTAATTGCTAATAAAGATTTGACCCCGTCATTCTGAGAGGCATTGGTACCAGTACTGGGTCAGGAAGAAACTGTGCCATTGCTTTATTTGGACATCCTGAGGCTGTGAAAGGTGCTATCCATCCAAACTGCAATGGGTCCTGTGGTCCTCTGGAATAGAAAGGTGGCATAGACTTTAAACAAGTTAAATAAAAGTTGGGAGGAATGTACAGCAAATGTGAGACACTTAAAAATGACCAAAACTGAATTAGAGATCATAAAACAGACCGAACCAGACGCGCACTCTAACACGGTATTGAAGGAGTCCTGCACCATAAGAGGTGTCGCTTATTGGGTCAAACAGTAACCAGTTTTAATTTCCAAGAAGACCAGGGCAGTTATTCCCACTGATCTTGACTCTTATTTCTTCCTAGGTTAGCATCATAAAAATAGATTATCTGGTTATGATCACTTTGATGTTTAATAGGGTCTTTGTGTATGAAAACTGGCTGCTGCATTCCCTATAATACAGAGTGAACAAAATTACTTTATTAGCTGTGCAGAGCTTTATTTGGATATCCTGAGGATGTGAACGGAGCTAGTATAAATGCAAATCTTTCTTTTGTTTCTTTATAACAGAAATAAAAGGAGGGGAACATCTGGGCAATAGTGAGAATTGTACAATATGCTTTAAGATAATAATTGAGAAGCATCATAAAGACCAAGCAGTAGATTGTAAAAAAAGCTTTTTTGTGGGTCTGAGAATAGAACGTGGGAAAATAAAATGTGCAATATTGACACTCATTGTGGCACAGAAATAGAATACAATTAAAACAATGTTTAATAGAGTTCAGAAAAAATATGTTCAGCTAAGAAAACAAGAACAACTAATGAGAAGGTCTGGATGAATAAAGGAAAATTTGAGAGTAAAGAAAGAGGCATTGAGTAGATGAACTGTAGGGAGAGCATGTCGAAGGAGAATATGATGGAATTGGGAGAGAAATAATAAAGACAATTTGGAAGACAAAAGAAATTATGAAATTAATTTATCGAGGAACATAAAAAAGTAAAATATTCTACAGACGCATCAATAAAAATGTAAATTGGGATTAGAACAGAGCCATTAAGGAATTGGCAGGACAAAATCATATAACAGCAATAGCGCAATCGCAAAAGTATTCAGAAAATATTTTGTTTCAGTATTTATCAGGAGGTGGGCATGAGAGAACTACTTCATGGGGAGGTGCCTGTTCAGTTCAATACTTTTCAACTTAATTCTGGACTCGGGCCTAAGGCTGAAATAGATTTGGAAAAATTGAAATGTTTGAGCTTTGCTCATTTATTGTACTGAAAAGAAATTGGGCCCGATCTAACGGAAAAGTTCCTAAGTGTGGTAGCGAGCGGAAATTGCCGGGTGTTTCTTGACGGCCGACCTGGTGGGGCCATCACCGATATCTAATTCCTCCCACAAGTTCCGAAAGACGTGCTATTAGGTGAATTGGACATTCTGAATTCTCCCTCTGTGTATCAGAACGGGCGCCAGAGTTTGGCGACTAGGGGCTTTTCACAGTAACTTCATTGCAATGTTAATGTAAGGCTACTTGTGACAATAAAGATTATTAATAATAATGTTAATTAGGACACTTAATGGTGTCCACAGGCTTCACGTCGGAAATGATTGTCCCGCCAGCTTATTTACTTGGATCTCGATCGGCAACTCCTCGCTAACTAGGTGGAACAGCTCATAAACTGATCCCACAGAGAAAACCCCAGACAGCACGTAGCCATGCCACCACACAGAACAGCCCTACGTTTAGGTGATGCTGACCTGGCCTGACTGTTGGACCTGGCGGAGTCCCAACGGGATACTCTGTTCCCCTGAGGGGATCGGAAAATCAGATGCAAGGCAACCTGTGCTGCCTGGGAAGCAGTGTCAGCGGCCTTCAGTTCCTGTGGTTGACACCGCACCCCTGCTCTCAACAACAATACCGCGCCTGTGCCCCAGCACACCCTGGCACCCGCCTGAACCCTGCCAAAGCACCCCACCCCGTGATGCATGAAGCGTGGGGTCATGATGCCCTATCTTTGTCCCGCAGGAGAAGTTGGCCCACGACAGACCGGAAAGCGCCCAGTCGGGCAGCATGTTGCTGGATATCAGAATCTTTACCCCCTACAAGGAACGGGCCCTGGAGGTTGCGGGCGTGACCGAAGACATATTGGTCACCAACGTCGAGCTTGGCCTGCTCTGCAGAGGTGAGTATCCACCGGCCCCACCCAGATGAGCTGTCATATGTGTGCTGTTCATGCCAGAATGATCCTTCCCTCCCGCTGACCACCTGTCCATTTTCCCGCAGGATCGTTATCTGATGGTGCTGGCCCAACCGATGTGTGCCTCGCCCCTGCTGTCCAAGAGACCACCTTGGAGAGAGCTCCGAGGATGCCACCATCAATGCGTCACAGCTGTCATCCCCACCCTCCACCAGTGCAGATACCCAAACCTCGGTGAGCGAAAGTAGTGGACAGGCTTCTGGGGCACAATCTGGTGAGCACCACTCAGTTGCTGATGCACATCAGGCAAAAGCAAGAACATCCACGGAACAGTCAGAGGTCTGCTGGATCCCAGCACCCAGCTGGGTCCCAGTCTGATGTTGAGTCTCTAGGCCAGATTATCTCGGAGCTGATGCAGACACTAAGTTGCAGCCGTGAGATTCAGAGGGGGATGTCAGCGACACTCCAGCAGGTCCAATGCCGATTGGAGGAGTCGTAAAGGCTACGGGTGCAGAAGATGGCACTGGCAATGAGTGGCACCGAGGTCAACACTGCTAGTGAGGTGACCGCAGTGGAGAGCGTGGAGCACATCAATAGCATAAGTGATGGTGTCCAAGGCATTGCTCAGTCAGTGACTGCCATGGCTGAGGGCCTCGACAGTATGTCCCAGTCACTCGGAGACATGTCCCTGATGGCGACGGATCTTGCCAAGTTGCTGTGGAACAAGTCCCAGTCTCAGTCTTGACATCAAGGCAGCACTTGACCGGGTATGGCATCAAGGAGCCCTATCTAAACTGGAGTCAGTGTGAATCAGGGGGAAAACTCTCCGCTGGTTGGAGTCATACCTGGCACAAAGGAAGATGGTTGTGGTAGTTGGAGGTCAATCATCTCAGCTGCAGGACATCACTGCAGGGTAGTGTCCTAGGTCTAATCATCTTCAGCTGCTTCATCAATGACCTGCTTTCCATCATAAGGTCAGAACTGGGGATGTTTGCGGATGACTGCATAATGTTCAGCACCATTTGCGACTTCTCAGATAATGAAGCAGTCTGTGTCCAAATGCAGCAAGACTTGAACAATATCCAGGCTTAGGCTGACAAGTGGCAAGTTACATTCACGCCACCCAAGTGCCAGGCAATGACCATCTCCTACAAGAGAGGATTTAACCACCGCCCCTTGACATTCAATGCATTACCATTGCTGAATCCCCCACAATAAACATCCTGGGGGTTATCATTTATCAGAAACTGAACTGGACTACCCACATTAATACTGTGGCTACTAGGGCAGGTCAAAAGCTAGAAATCCTATGGCTAGTAACTCCCCTCCTGACCCCCCCAAAGCCTGTCAACCATCTACAAGGCACAAGTCAGGAGTGTAATGGAATACTCTCCACTTGCCTGGTAAATGCAGCTCCAACAACACTCGAGAAGCTCAACACTATCCAGGACAAAGTAGCCAGCTTGATTGCTCCTCCTTCCACAAACATTCAAACCCTCCACCACCAACGAACAGTGGCAGCCGTGTGTACCATCTACAAGATGCACTGCAGTAACTCATCATGGTTCCTTCGACAGCACTTTCCAAACTGAAGATAAAAACTCACCACTATTCTTATAATTCCCCCTATACCAAAAAGGGTCGATATTCTAAATGGTGAACAGGGATTCTCACTCCCTGACTCCTATGCAGGCTTCGGTGGGTGCTATTCAGGTCAAACTATATTTTCAAGTTATCCCCCGGTATAACCCATACCTTCACAGAAGAATTTAATCTCCTTACCACTTAGTAGCATTGATCCTGGGTCCCACGTTGCTAAGTAAGTAAAGTAGACTTTGTAATAACCACTTTTTCAGGTGAAAACTTTTAAGTTATTTTATTATTATAGTTTTTCTTTTAAAAGATGCAATCACTGTCTTTACAGAAAAGTAAAAATATCTTGCTTCTGGATTCTCCTGGTTGGTTGAAGAGACCTTCAGGTCCACCTTGACAATCACTTTTATTTAGCTTTTGGTCTTCCTCAGATGGAATCACTGTTCTGCTAGGTTGCTATGCTCTATCTTTCCCATGTACCGAGCTATGAGAGCTGGCTCTGCTGGTTGTCCCGTTTCTTAGGGTTTATATCCCCCTTCTAGCAGTTCTTAAGTTTTTATGATTTTATTGTAAAGTAACTTTTATTTCACTTGGATTGTAAAAGGTACCTTTAATCAAAATTTTTCTAACACAACTAAGTATTCATTTTGAGCATGACCTCATCTCATAGATCTGTTTACATTGTATCTTTTGTGATGTTCAAAAATGCTTTGATTTCAAAGTAGTGTGACTTTTGATTCCTGTCATTTCTATAGATTTATTATCAATTTGTGTCCCCAGCTCATAAGTTTGACTTTGATTTGGGTCTAATTTGTGTTCTAGTAGACAGGCTGTCTCCAGCTTTCTTTAATTTACCTGATGTCAGCAGAACTTCGCACCTATACATTTGTCACCAAATTCGACTGAAAACCTCATCCATTCTTTTCCATCTGCTTACTTAACTTCAATGAATGTGTGAAATATTGCCTTTAGCTTTATACTAAAAATTCTATCGGTTGTGAGTTAAAAGACTTGCCTCACATTTAAATATTTGTCACCTAATTCAACTGAAAACCTTATCCATTCTTTTCCATCTGCTTACCTAACTTCAAAAGGAGGTACGAAACATTGCTTTTAGCTGTATACTAAAATTCACTCGATTGTGTCTTGAAAGACCTGCTTGTTTTTTTGCTAAGCCTGCTTGACTAAGGCTATCTGCATTTTACAATCCTCCCCTGCAGCTGCTGTTAACCCTTTGTGAGATTTTTCCCTACATTCTCTCATGCACTCTTAGATCAGGTATTGCCAGACTTCCATGTTTCAAATGACATATCTTTCCATAATTTCAATGACAAAACCCATGACCACTATTATCTAGAAGGACAAGAGCAGCAGATACCTGGGAACCCCACCACCTGGGGGTTCTCCTCCAAGTCACTTACCATCCTGACTTGGAAATATATTGCCGTTCTTTTTCTGTCGCCGGGACAAAATACTGGAATTCCCTCCCTAATAGCACAGTGGGTGTACCTACGCCTGAAGGACTGAAGTGGTTCAAGAAGGCAACTCACCACCACCTTCTGAAGGGCAACTAGGGATGGGCAACAGCGACGTCCACATCCTGTAAATGAATATTTAAAAATAAGATGGGGATTGCCCAGTCACTGAAAGATGTGTTCCAGACGCAGGTAGACTTTGGCGAGGCACTGCAGAGCGTGGCGCGGTTACAGAGGGACATTGCTGAGGGCATTGATACATGGTGCAGCCAATGAGGCTGCAGTTGCCAGGGCTGACAGAGACGGATGACACAGGAACCAACAGAGCTCAATCCAGCTACCCCTCCATCCGAAGGTGACCCTCAGGGTCCTACGGGCACTGGACGGGAGGGTAGAGCGCTGGAACCACCCTACTGAGGCAGGGGCAGTGAGTGGGAAGGGGGAGGGGGTTAAATGACTGACAAAGGCATGTCCTGTGAGAAGAGAGCAAGGATGAGTCTCCTGGACATCAGGGCATGCTCAATCCTTGCCACTGCCTGTCCTCCACTCTCCAGCTGTTCCTTGAGGTCATCCCCGGGCTTGTCCTCTAGCCCCTTCTGGTCCGGCTCCTCCCCATCCAACTGTTCTGACGAGGCTGCATGATATTCCTCATCCATCTTCTGTACGTGGTCCAGCTGCTGTGCCAGGCCCAGGTTGTGGAGGACACAGCAGATCACCACAAAGCGGCGACCCTCCGGGCGCTGTACTGCAGTGCACCACAAGAATGGTTGAGGCATCAAAATTGCATTTTAAGCAGCCGTGCACTGCTCAATGACAGTCCGGGTGGCAACACGGACCTCGTTATATCGGGTCTCCGCATCGGTTACCGGCCTCAGCACTGGCGTCATTAGCCATGTCATGAGCGGTTACCCCTTGTTCCCCAAGAACCATCCGGTCACCCTGGGGTGTCCCTCGAAGACGCTGAGCATCTCCGTCTGTCCCAGGATAAACCTGTCATGCACACTCTGGGGAAGCGTGCACGCATATGCATGATCTTGAAGTGGTGGTTGCACACCAGTTGAGTATTCAGGGAGTGGAACTCCTCCCTGTTAAGTAAGGGTGCTCCAAGACCTCCCTGTGCACACAAAATGACATGCGTACCATCTATTACTCCCTGGACCTGATGCATCCCGGCAATGATGGAGAATCTTGCTGTCCAAGCATCTTGATGGGCCTAGACCAGGTCAAAGTTTATATTGTCAGCTGCCCGGGAAATAGAGCATCTGTGAATTCACAGATGGACTTGTGGGCTGTTGGCTGGGATATGCCACACAGGTTCCTGCTCAAACCCTAGAATGAACCTGAGGTTTAGGGCCACGGTGATCTTGTCGGTCACCGGGGGTGGGTATCCTCCTCCTCTAAGTCCGCAATGACATGGCACAGGTGCCGCATCGTCCCCTGTTGAAGCGGAGCCTCCTGCGTCACATGCTGCCTGACATCCCTTCAAACGACCAGTGATGCATGTGCACCTTGGGCTATCACCAGCCTTCCCCTCTGGGTTCCTTCTGGTCTGATGGGTATGGGGGGGCCCTGTGCATGGGCTGCTGCCTCGAACCTCTGTCGGCGCCGCTGCCACCACCTCCTCCGGCGTCTAGACTGCCGCTGCCAACATGAGGGCAGCTGCTGAGAGGTCCACAATATCATCCATACTGTGATATCTGTAAGGAATTGGAAAGGATGTGAGACTGATAATCAGTTAGGGCTTCTACCCCAGTACCCTCTAACACCCCAAGCATGCTTCACCCTTGCATACCCTGCCATCTCTCAAGGTGCCATCCAACGAGCCGTGAAATGCTCACATTACTAACACTGGCAATTCCCTATTAGCAATAGCCTTCAGCTGAGTGGCCAGAGGCTGCCATGGTTGGTGGGGGTTAAAGTGACCTTCATCATATTAGCACAGATGGGTCTTTGTCCTGGAGGTGTTCGGTGGGACGGACAAGCCCCTGGTATGGGTATATATGATCTGGGGGGTGGCATGTCAGAACCATGGGCTCCCAGCCCCTTGCCCCTCCCTCCAGCCCAGGGGCAAACCCCCACCGTTGGTGTGGCCTGTTTCAGCCCCCCCCCCGGCGCACTGGGGCAGCAAGCCTCAGTCAGCCCTGTGCTGACTGCACATTTTCCAAGATGGCTACTCACCTCCTCTGATCCTCACAGCAGCCATTACGCGAGCTTCACATTTTTAAATAGATGTGCTAAAGGGCACCTCCATGACCACTTGCTGGGGAGCCAGTTAGATCACAGGAGGTCGGTAGATAGAGGATTCTTCCCATTAATGGGATGGAGATTGGCCTTAATTGGTGATCATTGGTTTCTCGCCACACCATGGTGGGATCTGGATCTTGCCAACAGCAGTTAGCCGGTCAGATTGGAAACTGATCAGCGCCCAGCGCAGTTCCCGATTTTCGACTCTCCCAAGGTCTAACCGGCTCGCTCGGATTTGTGTCCAATGTCTTAATTCATATAAAATCGGTTGCCTACTAAGTACAGTTAAAAAAGAGGAACTGCTTCTCAAAATAATATCGAGAAGGGTTTAAAACTCCAACTAGAAATGAAGCACAAATGCTTCAGTATTGGTTAAAATTTATTTTGAAAACTGATTGTGTATAGATAGGAATCGGCAGAATTAAAGTAATTGTAATTTGAAACTAAGTAGAAACCTAGGAGAAATTTCTATTGATTCAAGGGGATTATTTTTCGGAATACTCAGGTTAACCACTGGGAGGCTGGTAAATTCTGTTAATAGAATTTTGAAAGTTAGATGCTATATGGATTCATAGTAGTGTTATATTCACAAGACTTGAGCCGGAGTTGTGGTATAATCATACAAAACTTTATTCAGTCTTCAATGTTACATGCTGGTATCACTTCTTTCTCTCCAATGCCTACAACTTTCACACCTTTATAACTCCTTTCAGAGGCAGGGCTGTGAGGGTGTCAGTTCCTTACACCGATTGGTTGTAATATGCTGCAGTGGAACTTTATCCCCACTGATTGGGTTTTTGTCTTAATCACATACAACTTATTGTGTTTTCGGTGATGTTGGTTACTGAGCAACTGAACTCTTGTTTTTCATGTATACTTTAACTTAGTTCCAGAATTCTGCTGCTGACCACTGCAGTTGTATACATTAATAACCATCTATTCCTACAGTAGTATTCAAAGGCACTGATATAAAACAAGAGAGTGAGCTGTGCCAAATGGAGTGGAATCAGTGCAAATTAAAATTGTATTCTAAATTTAGGGCAGGGTTTGATGGCCATTGATCTAATGAAAGATTAATCGAGATAAATAATTGATAATAAGTGTTAACATAAAATATCAATAACATTAAATATTACTTCAAACAACATTTATTTCAGCTATCAAGAAAAACCATCATACTAAAACGCTGCATCATCATCATACTGCATAAAAATGCCAAAGGTTTTGTTCCAATTTTGGCTGCAAAAGATGACGGACCTTTTTTGAAAATTCATTTTTGGGATATGTGCATTGCTGGTGAGGCCAGCATTTATTTCCCATCCCTAATTGCCCTTGTGAAGGTGGTGGTGAACTGCCTTTTGGAACTGCTGCAGTTCTTTTGATGTACGTTTGTTTGTTTGTTTATTGTCACGTGTACCGAGGTGCAGTGAAAAGTATTTTTCTGCGAGCAGCTCAAACAGATCACTTAGTATGAAAATAAAAAGAAATACATAGAAAATGTGAAAAAGGAGGAGAATAAATATTTTTAAAAATACATAATAGAGCAACACAAGGTACACAATGTAAATACATAGACATCGGCATCAAGTGAAGCATACAGGAGTGTAGTATTAATCAGGTCAGTCCAGTAGTGCTTTTAGATTTTGATCCAGTGCCTTAGAAACATAGAAAATATGAGCAGGAGGAGGCCATTAGGCACTTTGAGCTTGTTCCGCCATTCATTATAATCATGGCTGATCATCCAACTCAATAGTCTAATCCTGCTTTTCCCCCTAATCTTTTGAACCCCATTGCCCCAAGTTCTATATCTAACTGTTTCTTGCAAACATAAATGTGTTTTTACATTTAGAGTAGCCAATTCTTTATTTTTCCAATTAAGGGGCAATTTAGCGTGGCCAATCCACCTACCCTGCACATCTTTGGGTTGTGGGGGAGAGACCCATGCAGACATGGGGAGAACATGCAAATTCCACACGGACAGTGACCTGGGGCCGGGATTGAACCCAGGTCCTCGGCACAGTGAGGTAGCAGTGCTAACCATTGTGCCACCATACTGCCATTAACATAAAATGTTTTGGCTTCAATTACGTCCTGTGGTGACTGATTCCGCAGACCACCCACACTTTGGGTGAAGACATTTCTCTTCACCTCTGTCCTAAATTGTCTGCCCAGTGTCCTCTGACAGTGACCCCTGGTTTTGGACGTCCAACATCTGGAACCTCCTTCTTGCATCTACCCTGTCTCTTCCTGGTAGAATTTTACAGGTTTCTAGGAGATCCCCCCTCATTCTTCTGAAATCCAGTGAATACAATCCTACCCAACTCAATCTCTTCTCATATGTCAGTCCTATCGTCCCAGGAATCAGTCTGGCAAACCTTTGCTGCACTCCCTCTAAAGCAAGAACATCCTTCCTCAGTTAAGGAGACCAAAACTGCACACAATATTCCAGGTGTGGTCTCACCAAGGTCCGTTATAATTGCAGCAAGACATCCCTGCTCCTGTACTCTAATCCTCTCGCTATGAAAGCCAGCATACCATTTGCTTTCTTTACTGCCTGCTGTACCTACATGCTTACCTTCAGTAACTGGTGTATGAGGACACCCAGATCTCATTCCATATTCCCCTCTCCTAATTTATGGCCAGTCAGGTAATAGTCTGCCTTCTTGTTACCAAAGTAGATAACCTCGCATTTCTCCAAATTATACTGCACCTGCCATTAATTAGCCCACTCAACTCAATTTGTCCAAATCATATTGAAGATCCTCTGCATCTTCCTCACAGATTACTCTCTCATCCAACTTGGTGTCATCTGCAAATTTGGAGATGACATTTGGTTCTCTCATCTAAATCATTAATCTATATTGTGATTAGCTGGGGTCCTAGCATCGATCCCTTTGGTACCCAACTAATCACTGCCTGCCAATTTGAAGAAGACCCCTTAATTCCTAGTCTTTGTTTCCTATCTGCTAACCAGTTTTCTATCTATCTCAATACGCTGCCCCTAATCCTGTGCACTTTAATTTTGCACGCTAATCTCTTATGCGGGGCTTTGCCAAAAGCCTTTTGAAATCCAAATACCCCATCACATCCACTAGCTCTCCCTCATCAATTGTACCAGTTACATCCTCGAAGAATTCCAGTAGATTTGTCGAGCATGATTTCCCTTTCATAAATCCATGTCGACTCTGTCCAATCCTGCCACTATTTTCCAAGTGCTCTGCTATAAAATCTTTGATAATGGATTCTAGAAGTTTCCCCACTAACGATGTCAGGCTAACTGTATAATTCCCTGTTTTCTCTCTACCTCCCTTTTGAACAGTGGAGTTACAAAAGCTACCCTCCAATCTGCAGGAACTGTTCCAGAGTCTATAGAATCCTGGAAGATGACTCCCAATGCATCCACTATTTCTGGAACCACTTCCTTAAAATGTCAATTATCAGGCCCAGGACATTTACTGGTTTCAATCCCACCAATTTCCCCAACACCATTTCTCTCTTCCCAATTTTTACAGATGTACCATAGAAAGTATCCTATCTGTCTGCATCACAGTTTGGTATGGCAACTGCTTGGCCCAAGACCGTAATAAACTACAAAGAGTTGTGAACACTGCCCAGTTCATCTCGCGAACCCGCCTCCTATCCATTGACTCTGTCTACACCTCCCGCTACATTGGGAAAGCGGGCGGCATAATCAAACACTCCTCCTGTTCACTCTTCCAACTTTTTCTATCAGGCAGGAGATATTAAAATCTGAGAACATGCACTAACAGATTCAAAAACAGCTTCCTCCCTGCTGTTACCAGACTCCTGAATGACCCTCTTATGGACTGAACTGATCTCTCCATGCATGTTCTCTACGAGTAGCACTACACTCCGTATGCTTCAACCGATGTCTATTTCTATGTATTTACATTGTGTATTTATGGTATGTCCTATGTTTTTCATAAATGAAACTATCTGCCTGGACTGTACGCAGAACAAAACTTTTCACTGTACCTCAGTACATGTGACAATAAATCAAATCAATCAAAATCAAATCTACTAATATTGATCTCCTTCAGTTCCTCCCTCTCACTAAACCTAATCGAAGGAAAGGATATATTTTGAAGTCAGCATAGCGTGAGATTATGTGACTTTGAAGGAGAACTTGCAGTTGGTGGGGTATGCATGCGCCTGCTGTCCATAGTCATATAGGTGGTAGAGATCTTGAGTTTGGAGAAAGAACCTTAACGAATGCCAGCAGAGCACATTGTAGATGACATAAACTACTGCCGCTATGCATGGTTTGTAGAGGAAGTGGATGTTTAAGATTTAGATGGGGTACAAAGCAATGAATCTTTTGTCCTGGATGGTGTCAAGCTTCTTGAATATTGCAGAAGCTGAATTCGTCCAGGCAGGTGAAGTATTCCATCACACTCCTTTCTTATGCCTTGTTGATGGGCAGGATTTGGTGAATCAGGAAATGACTTACTCATTGCAGATGTCTCAAGATACACTCTTGTTGTCACAATATTTATGTAACGAGTCCGGTTAGGCTTCTGGTCAATAGTACTCCCAAGAATGTTGCTGGTGGGGGATTCATTGATTGTTATTCCATTGAATGCCAAGTGGGAATGGTTAGATTCTCTTTTGTTGGGGTAGACATTGCTTGGCACTTGTTTGGCATGATGTTACTTGCCACTTGTAAACTTAAGTTAAATGTTGTCCTGGTTTTGCTGCATGCAGGCATGAATTGTTCATTAGCTGAAGAGGGACTGAAGACTCTGAATCATCAGTAACCATCCCCTCTCCTGACCTTATACTGAAGGGGATTAGGCGATGAATCAGCTGAAGGTGGTTGGACATTGCTTGTCCTGGAAAATCTGAAGCTGTTCAGTTTTGCTTGATACCTCCCAGCATTAGAATATTTTTTATTAATTGGCTGACCTTAATGGTCACCAACCGGGTCCAGTCCACTGGCTGGAAAACCGGTTGCAACCTCACCATTGCCATTTCTGGGAGACCAGCTCAGGTTTAATTCCAAGTAGGCACTTGTCTGCCCAGTGTTGGGCCTTTCTGTGAGGGGAATTTTCCATTAAAATCCTGCCGGAGGATGGATGTCTTGCCTCTGAGCTCTTCCAACCCATCAGAGGCCTGCAGCTCTTCAGTAGCAATAGGACCACCGAGAGGTGGTCACTGCTGATACTGCAGTGTAGCCTGCACCATGGATTACACTAAAGCCTCAGGACAAACCTGAGTTGGGGTTGGTTTGTGTTGCCAGACAGGGAAGCTCCAGGTAAGATGGTTGATTTATAGGACAGTAGGGGGGGGGGGGCGGGGGGAGAGAGACAATGGCATCTTCTTCACAAGTTCCTTCTGTCCCAGTCACATGGCCCTGACGCCACCAAACCTACGTCAGGGGGAGACAGTAAATTCCACCCAGCGTCTCACATTTGTAACATTTTCAAAACATGATCAGCATTTGGGTTGCTGAAGGATAATGAAAGAAGCCCTTTATGAAATAAGACAAATTGAAGTAATAACGTTATTGTTAATTTTAATGTCTGAATGATGGAAATGAACTATTCCAAACTGTTTTTCTCTATAATGAAAGCAATATCCTGAACAATTTCTTGATCACAGGGGGTTCACCTCCCCAAAAACGGAAAAGGAGTAAAGCATGGGAGCCTGGAATTCCTGCTGTCAGCCCAAGTGGAGGAACTCGGTCAAGCTCTGATGGATTTTCCCATCCAAAGAAGGAACGCGAGCAGTTTAGAACTACTCTAGTTAATATCATAATGCAAGTACATTTCTGTTCTTAAAATTATTAACCTTGCTCTAAAATGCCCATCATTGCCCAATCTGATGGACACTTTTTTGTGTGGCTGCATCAAGCTGTGCATAGAACTTTGGTACACAAACACTAAGTGTCACGATGTGCTGAGGTTCTATTTGCCTGGTATTGTGAAGGTTGGGTCTGGCCATGCTGTCGCAGAATGCTCCAAGAAGTTGGTTCATTGCAAATTAGTTGATATTTCTAGAATGTCTCGAGCTCCTGAACAGAATTTCAGCTGCACAGCTCTCATTTGGAATAAACCAAGAGGCCGTGAGAGACCACTATTAAATTGTTGTTACAATTCAGACACCCTGGGTGAAATTCTCCCCAAACGGCGCGATGTCCGCCGACTGGCGCCCAAAACGGCGCCAATCAGACGGGCATCGCGCCGCCCCAAAGGTGCGGAATGCTCCACATCTTTGGGGGCCGAGCCCCAACATTGAGGGGCTAGGCCGGCGCCGGAGGGATTTCCGCCCCGCCAGCTGGCGGAAACGGCCTTTGTTGCCCCGCCAGCTGGCGCGGAAATGACATCTCGGGGCGGCGCATGCGCGGGAGCGTCAGCGGCCGCTGACAGTTTCCCGCGCATGCGCAGTGGGGAGAGTCTCTTCCGCCTCCGCCATGGTGGAGACCGTGGCGGAGGCGGAAGGGAAAGAGTGCCCCCACTGCACAGGCCCGCCCGCGGATCGGTGGGCCCCGATCGCGGGCCAGGCCACCGTGGGGGCACCCCCCGGGGTCAGATCGCCCCGCGCCCCCCCCCCAGGACCCCGGAGCCCGCCCCCGCCGCCTTGTCCCGCCGGTAAATAGGTACTTTAATTCACGCCGGCGGGACAGGCAATTTCTCGGCGGGACTTCGGCCCATTCGGGCCGGAGAATCGAGCGGGGGGGCCCGCCAACCGGCGCGGCCCGATTCCCGCCCCCGCCCAATCTCCGGTACCGGAGACTTCGGCAACCGGCGGGGGCGGGATTCACGGCGGCCAACGGCCATTCTCCGACCCGCTGGGGGGTTGGAGAATGACGCCCCCTGCCCCATGCAGGGAGAATTTGACGTTCTTCATTGGCAACTGATTCCTAACATTGCAATCCTGGTAGGCCCAGTTAGTCTCAGTGTATCAGGTGAGCGATAACATGAGTGCCACAAAAATATGCAAATTGCTTGATCCCTATTTTAGTTCTGCTTGTGAGGCAGCCTTGTATATGACTTCAGGACTTATGAGTTGTGCTTTTTAAATAACAGGCAACATGAATGTGCAGCTAAACAGCCTCCTTCTTTGGATGAAATTGAGCCCTCAACATCTGGACCTCCTTCAACAGTGGAGAAAGACATTCTTGTGAGAAAAACACACTTTCTATTTAAAATACTTACTAATTTTCTTACTGGCTTGATATTTTTGTATTACTTTTGTAAGGAACATCTTTTAAATTCTTGTCTGATCGTTGTATCTTTTTAATCCCTGTCCTGCTGGCTGCTGCAAGTTGCAGATTTTGGGTTAAACTATAGACTTTTCAACCCCCCTTCACCCCCCGACCCCACTTCAAGCTACTGGTTGTACTGGCCCAGGCACACCCCTTGATGCAGTGTGCTCTGCGGCATAACTCGTGATGTCATTTTTATCGACTTGGCTAGCAAACTATCCCCTCTTCTGCAATTTCAGGACATTTTCTGTTTTTGGTTGAGATTGGTAGAGTCTTTCGGAAGATTCTGGAGCAGAAGGCAAGTTCTATTTTAGTTTTCAGTTTCATTCTGAGAAGGAGCTGGTGGAAGCTTGTTAAATATCTCTCCTAGAAAGGCTGAAACTGATATCTGATGTCTCTGATAACTCGGCTGGAGTGAGCAGGTCTGGACACACTGTGAAAGTGTAACTCCTGATTTAAATGCTGCAAGAATTCTCTAATCCGTCAGGCCTGTGCAAGTTTAAACCTGTAAATACTTTAGAACAGGTTGTTATTACAAGGGAGGAAGTGATAGATGTGTTAAAAAGCATTAAGGTAGACAAATCCCCAGGGACAGATGACATCTATCCCAGATTACTGAGGAAGACATGGGCCTCCAGCAGAAATCTTTGTTTCCTCATTGGTCATAGGTGAGATCCCAGAGGATTGGAGGATAGCCAATGTTGTTCCGTTATTTAAGAAGGGAAGCAAGGATAATCCGGATAATTATAAGTCAGTGAGCTTGACGTCAGTGATAGTGAAATTGTTCGAAAGATTCTCAGAGATTGGATCTATGCACATTTGGAAGTAAATGGTCTTATTAGTGACAGGCAGCATGGTTTTGTACGAGGGAGATCATGTCTCATTAATTTAATTGAGTTTTTTTGAAGAGGTGACAAAAATGATTGATGAGGGAAGGGCTGTAGATGTTGTCTACAAAAACTTTAGTAAAGCATTTGACAAGGTCCCTTATGGCAGGCTGGTGCAAAAGATTAAATCACACAGGGTCAGGAGTGAACTAGCTACATGGATTCAGAACTGGCTTGGCCATAGAAGACAGAGGGTAGCAGTGGAAGAGTGTTTTTCTGAATGGAGGTCTGTAACTAGTGGTGTTCAGCAGGGATCGGTATTGGGATCTCTGCTTTTTGTAATATATATAAATGACTTGGAAAAAAAATGTAGCTGGTCTGATTAGCAGATTTGCGGATGATACCAAGATTGCAGGAGTTGCGGATAGTGATGAAGCTTGTCAGAATACAGTAGGATATGGAAAGGCTGCAAAATTGGGCAGAGAAATGGCAGATGGCAATTTAACTCGGATAAATGCGAGACGATGCATTTTGGTAGATCCAATTCAGGTGGAAGCTATTGAATAAATCACAGAAACATCAGGAGCACAGAGACACAGATCTGGGTGTGCAGGTCCACAGATCCTTAAAAGTGGCAGAACAGATGGAAATGGTGGTTTAAAAAAAGCATATGGCATGCGTGCCTTCATAGGATGGGGTATCAAGTATAACAGCTCGAAAATTATGTTACAGTTATATAGAACGTTGGTTAGGCCACATTTGGAATACTGTGTCCAATTCTGGGCATCGCACTACCAGAAGTACATGGAGAGTGTACAGAAAAGGTTTACCAGGATGTTGCCTGGTATGGAGGGTATTAGCTATGAGGAGAGATTGAATAAACTGGGATTGTTCTCCCTATAGAGACGGAGGCTGAAGGGTGACCTGATAGAAGTTTATAAAATTATTAGGGGTTTAGGTAGGGTGAACAGTTGGAGGCTTTTTTTTCTAGGGCGGAAATGACAATTACAATTACAAGGAGTCACAAGTTCAAGGTGAGAGGGAAAGGTTCAGTGGAGATGTGCGGGGCATGTTTTTTTACACAGAGGGTGGTGGTGGCCTGGAATGCACTGCCAAGTGAGGTGGTTGAGGTAGATATGTGAGCAACTTTTAAGACGTATCTGGATAGACACATGAACAGATGGGGTAGAGAAGGATATAGGCGGTTGGTCTAGATAGGACACATGATCGGCGCAGGCTTGGCGGACCAATGGGCCTGTTCCTGTGCTGTACTGTTTTTTGTTCTTTGTTCTCTGTTAGAAAGGCTGGGAAAGGCTCAGGCTAATATCTCTCCTGAGAATCCAAAAAGGGTCCAGAAGTCCAGGCCCTTTTCTCTCTCTCTCTGTCTCTCTCTCTCTCTCTCTCTCTCTCTCTCTCTCTACCACAGCCGAAAACTCTGCACAAAAAGCAGACAAGCATTCCAGAGGCAGAGTGGACAGAACATCCCTCCTGTAAACTCTCAGGTACAGAATTCTAGTGCTAACTTAGTGAGACTGAGAGTCAATCTGGTGGAAGCCTGTATAAGTGAAGATGGCTCTCCAGAGGAATTCCTGCAGCCTGAGAGGTCTAACTGAAGGCAGACTCTAAAAGTTCCAAACTAACTGATGTATTCAAGATCACCGACTACAGAGACTACCACCTCATTGGCAAAGATTCATCTTAGCCCTTTTAACCTCTGCTATTTTGAACCTTTCCTACCCCCTCCACCGTGTGTTTCTTGTGTGTGTCTGAGTGGAGGGTGGGATGGGGTTTTGGAAATAGTTGAAGGAAGCCAGCGAGGAAACAATGGATGCTCTGATGCATTTTTCAATCCTCACTAGGTACAGAGAATTGGAGGTCTGTGAATGTTGTCCCATTATTTAAAAAGGGTGTGAGGGATGGGCCAGAAAATATTGTCTGATCAGTCTGACTTCAGTGGTGGGAAAGTTATTGGAAAAAATTTTGACAGACTGGATAAACTGCTACTTAGAAAGGCATGATTGATCAGGAACAGTCAGCATGGTGTTGTTAGTGGAAGATCGTGTTTTACTAGTTTAATAGAATTATTTGAGGAAGTAACAAGGAGGATTGATGAGGCTAGCGTAGTGGATGTTGTCTACATCCAACGTGTTGTCCTTGTGGGTGTGGTATATCTAGACTTCCAGAAGGCATTTCATTTGATAAGGTGCTGCATAAAAGACTGATTCAGAGGGTGAGGGTAGAGTACCAGATTGAATTGAGGATTGGCTGACTGACAGAAAGCAGAGGGTCAGGACAATGAATACTTCTCCGGCTGGCAAACTGTAATGAGTGGGGTGCCGCAGGGGTCAGTTCTCTGACCTCAACTGTTTACCATCTATATAAATGATCTTTCAGCAGGGACAGACAGAGTATAACAAGGCAAAATTTGAGGATGATATTATAATAGGTGGGAAAGCAGGCAGTGAAGAGGAGATACAGATGGATATAGATAGGTCAGGAGATTGGGCCAAAATGTGGCAGATGAAGTTTAATGTAGATAAGTGTGAGGTTATCCATTTTGGCCGGAAAAATAGAAAGGCAAGTTTTTATCTAAATGGAAAGCAGATTCAAAATGCATCTGGGCAGAGGGATCTGGGTGTCTTTGTTCATGAATTGCAGAAAGTTGGTGTGTAGGTACAGTGTGTAATTAAAAAGGCAAATGAAATGTTAGTGTTTATTGCAAAAGACTGGAGAATAAAAGTAGAGACATATTGTTGAAGTTGTACAGGGTGTTGGTAAGGCCACATCTGGAGTATTGTATCCAGTTTTGATCTCCTTATTTGAGAAAGGATGTGGTGGCATTGGAGGCTGTTCAGATGAGGTCACCAAATTGATTCCGGGTATGAAAGAGATTTGAGAGAGATTAAACAGTTTGGGCTTGTACTCGTTGGAGTCTAGAAGGATGAGAGGGGATCTGATCGAGATATACAAGATACTAAAAGGGATTGATAAAATAAACATGGACCAAATATTTCTCCTTGTCGGGCAATCTAGAATGAGAGGTCACAGATATAGGTTGAGAGGTGGTAGATTTAGAACTGAGATAAGGAGGAATTACTTCTTGCAGAAGGTGGTGAATTTATGGAACTCCCTGTCCCATAGTGTGGTGGAACCGGAGTAATTAAATGGTTTCAAGAAGGGGAGAGATAAAAATGGGTTAAAGGGATATGGGGAACAGGTAGGGAGGTGGATTTGCGACCAGGAAAAGATCAACCATGAACTGATTGAATGGTGGACCAGGCTCAAAGGGCTGAATTAGCGACATCTGCTTCTAGTTCTTGTGTTTCTACATGGATTTCAGTAAGGCAGTTGACAAGGTCCCATATGGCAGACTGGTCAGAAAAGTGAGGAATAGGGGAAAGTGGCAGGTTGGATCCAAAATTGGCCTAGTGACATGCAGCAAAGCCAATAGATATGTGTGGGAATGGAAAACAGCTTCCACTGTTCCACAGGTCTTAGTGTTTGCTATTTGTTGTATATGTTAATGATTCAGACTTAAATGTGGGTGGCATGATTGGAAAATTGCAGATGACACAAAAATTGGATGTGTAGTTGATGGTGAAGAAGATAGCTGTCGACTCCAGAGTTATATCGATGGTTTGGTTGAATGGGTAGAGGAGTGGCAAATGGAATTCAATCTGGATCAATGTGAGATAATTCATTTGAGGAGGGTGAACAAAGCAAGGGCATATTCAATAAACAGCAAGATATTGAGAGGGGTTGATGAAGTGAATCTTGGAGTGCATGTCCACAGGTCCTTGAAGGTTGCAGGCCAGGTGGCCAAGGTTGGAAAGCTTTCCTTTATTTGGTGAGGTATTGAATGCAAAAGCAGGGATGCAATGATAGAACTGTCCAAAATGCTGGTTAAACCACACCCAGCCCTCACCAGGGTCAGGATATTTATATCCCAGCAGCCCTTTGAACAGACGGGGGTTAGCCCTGCCCCTCATCTGGGTAGATCATATTCAGGTAAGGCCGCAGGGACCCTGATGTTGCAGATCCCTGGGCTTCCTGTAGGGTTATAACACTTAGCCTATCCAATTTCTCTTCAATTTTCAAGACCTGGCAACATTCTTGCAAATCTCCTCCGCAATGTCTTCCCTGTAATGTGGTGACCAGATTACAGGTTTAAGTCGACGGCCATGTGTTCATGACTTATACCGACCAAAAACCACTTTGGGGGTTATTCAAACAGGACGAGGCAATTCCCCTGGTGGCGTCCGCCAACATTCAGCATTGGGCGCTCCTTCTGGCGGCGTACGAGTATGTTTTGGTGCATCGCACAGGGACAGAGATTCCCCACGCAGATGCACTCAGCTGCCTCCTGCTGCCCACCAGCATGTCAATGCCAGCGGCATCGGACGAGGTAGTCACTACCTTGCATTTTATGGATTTGCTGCCAGTAATGGCGGCCCAAGTAAAGGGTTGGACATAGATAGATCCGTTGCTGGCCAGAGTCTGCCACATTGTACTGTACGGGGCCCAGCACCGTGCCATCCCGGAGGAACTGAGGGCTTTTACCGTGAATGTGGGAGAACTTAGCGTGGTGGAAGGCATCCCCTTGTGTGGTTCCCGGGATCGCAAGAAACTGCAGACTGTGGTGAACTCAGCCCAACGCATCACACAAACTTGCCACCCCCACATTGATTCTGTATACACCTCTCGCTGCCTCTGGAAGGCAGACAGCATTATCAGAGACCCCTCCCACCCAGGCATTGCCTTCTTCCAGACCCTTCCATCAGGCAGAAGGTACAGAAGTCTGAAGACTCTTACATCCAGACATAGGAACAGCTTCTTCCCCACGGCTACAAGACTCCTCAACGACTCCCCCTCGGACTGATTTGTCCCCTGTAAGAACACTATTCACGATGCCCTATGCTGCTCTTGCTCATGTGTTTGCTTTGTTTGGCCCCTTGTTCTGCACTGTGACCAATCACTGTTTTGTAGATGTACCATTTGTCAATGTTCTCTGTTGATTATTCTTGTGGCTACTATGTACATACTGTGTACGTTCCTCTGCCGCAGAAAAATACTCTTCACTGTACTTCGTTACATGTGACAATAAATCAAATCAGAATTTGGCGAAACAGTGTACCCATTGCCAGGAGCACCAGAAGTTCCCACTGGCAGCTCCACTTCACCCACGGGAAGGGCCGGGCTGGCCATGGTACCGCCTCCATGTGGATTTCATGGACCCCTTAGGGCAGCACGGTAGCTAGTGGTTAGCACAATTGCTTCACCGCTCCAGGGTCCCAGGTTCGATTACCGGCTTGGGTGACTGTGTGCAGAATTCTGCACGTTCTCCCCGTGTGTGCGTGGGTTTCCTCCGGGTGCTCGGGTTTCCTCCCACAGTCCAAAGATGTGCAGGTTAGGTGGGTTGGCCATGCTAAATTGCCCTTAGTGTCCAAAATTGCCGTTAGTGTTGGGTGGGGTTACAGGGTTATGGGGATAGGGTGGAGATGTGGGCTTGAGTAGGGTGCTCTTTCCAAGAGCCTTTGCAGACTCAATGGGCCGAATGGCCTCCTTCTGCACTGTAAATTCTATGATTCCAAGGGGCAGTGTACCAACTACACTCTAAATGGTTGAATGTACAGAGAATGATGACATCCACGTTGTGTGCCTCCACCGAACGTCTTTAGCTTCCACGGACTCCCGGAGGTCCTCGTGTCGGACAATGGCACTGCCTTCACTAGTTCGGAATTTGCAGATTTTATGAAGCAAAATGGAGTTTGTCATACCCACACTGCATGCTACCACCCGTCCTCAGGTGGGTTGGCAGAACGTTCCGTACAGACTTTCAAACTGGGGATGAGGAAACAGACCGCAGGCTCACCAGAAACCCACCTCGTGCACTTTCTGTTGCACTATAGGACCATGCCACACGCTACCGCCAGCTGAGCTCTTGATGGGTCATAGCTTATGCATACGGTTGAGGATCGGTTCGTCAGAAATCGGTGTAAGGTCCGTGACAAGTAGGTACGGACCAGAGCGCAGAGAGCCAGGCCCATCAGAGGCTTGGCTGCTGGCGACCCCGTTTACGTCCGGAATTTTACTGACTGGACATTAATAATAATAATCTTTATTGTCCCAAGTAGGCTTACATTAACATGCAAATAAGGTTACTGTGAAAATCCCCAAGTTTTCCGGCGCCTGTTCGGGTACACCGAGGGCGAATTCAGAATATCCGATTCTCCTAACAGCACGTCTTTCGGGACTTGTGGGAGGAAACCAGAGCACCCAAAAGAAACCCACGCAGACACGGGAAGAATGTGCAGACTCCGCATAGATCGTGACCCAAGCTGCGAATCGAACCCGGGTCTCTGGCGCTGAGAAGCAACAATGCTAACCACTGTGCTACCGTACTGTACCGTGTATTATGGATTCCAGGAACAGACAGCGGGCGGGTCTCAGATACAGTGCAGGTGCAAGGAAAGACCTCAAATCAACATGTGGACCATTTCCGGATTCAGGTGAAAAAAATACGTGAGAACCAACCATGGATCCTGAGACTGGTGGTGTCCCTCCTTCCGGCGCAGTTGCCAGTGGTACCCAGTGAGGCGGCTGGGCCCCGTGAGTCGAAAACATCAGAGTCCCCGTGGCCTCACCTGAATATGATGTACCCAGATGAGGGAGTAGGGCTAACCCTTCTGTTCAGAGGACTGCTAGGATATAAATACCCTGGGCCGGGTGTGGGAGACCCTCCAGGGAGGAGGAGGTCTGTATAGTAACCTGAATAAATCCAAACTTTTTGCTACAGACATCGCTTCCGAGTGGTCGCTTGCCTGAGACTTTACACTGAGGTTGTTTTTGTTCAGGGGTGACTTAATTGAGTTGTACAAAATTGTGAAGTGAATAGTAGGATAGACAGAAAAGACTTGTTTCCCCTAGCGGAGAGGTCAATTACCGGGGGCGTAGATTTAAGGTGATTGGCAGAAGGATTCGAGGGAACATGAGGAAAAATCTTTTCACCCAGAGGGTGGTGAGTATCTGGAATTTGCTGCTTCATTTGGTGGTTGAGGTGAATTTCTCAATGCATCGAAGTGCTGTAAACTGCAAGCCTACAGACTAAGTTCTGGAAAATTGGATTAAAATGAGCATCTATTTTTTTTTTCCATTTCGGCCGGCGCAGACAGAATGGGCTGAATGGCATCATTCAGCACTGTAACTTCTCTATGGTCTTATATTCAAGGGTCTTTGATATCCTTTAGGGTAATCTCATTTTGTTGCCTGTGAGGCTTCCCATTGACATGGTGTCTACTACGTATTCTAATGTTGGTTGGACCTGAGGAGGGGACATGGCTTGTTCCAGATCAGCAGCTAGAGTGGCAGGAGCAGCAACTACAGCAGCAACATCTGCCTTCTCCACAGCTATTTGCAGCTGGAAAAAATGGGATGGACACAGGATTATATCTCAAAGACAAAACCCTCCGCACAGGAAAATCTTCTTTGACTTCTCTGAACAGCACTGTAACAAAGGGCTCTGGCTCTTGCCATAGGTGCTTGCAGACTTCTGCAATGTTTTGGAAGAAGATCTCTCCAGAGACGTAGGTGGCCACGCTGTGCCTCTGGCTGTCAAAGTTATTGCAGTTTTCAGATTCTTTATGTTTGGATTCTTAAGAAATTCAGACTTCAGCCACGGCGTGGTACGGGAAAGAATGGACATTCCTCCTCCTGAGTTGTTTAAAATTGTTTGTTGGCCATTGACCATGATATTGGTATACAAGAAATACCTTTGCAGCTCTATGAATCATGTATCCTGTTTTTTTGGACACCTAGAGATTGAACGGTCTGTCTTTAAATTTCTGACCTGAAAATGGAAATTTCCTACTGCCGCAGCATACTGTTTTAAAATATGTCCTCTTGCACCTGGTGTGGCACTTGGCTGCACAGGATTGGTGATGTAGTTTTTGTTCCTGCCACAATGCAGACATGGAACAATGGCACGAACGCACCCTCTTCATGCTGGCTTTATTTTCTGGCAAGCATGTCGATAGTCTTAGAAGTGCACAATTAACATTCCTGATCAGCTTGGAGAAATGCCCATGTGGTCTGGTTGCTGTAGCGAGAAACTCAAATAGAAATTATCCAGTCCCCTTGTCCCCAATGCAGACTAGAAGATTATCACTTGTGCTTCTGCAATTTCCACTTTTGGATGCATCTCATCAGGCCCCAACACCATATCAATTAAAAAAACAAAAAAAACAATTTAGAGTACCCAATTAATTTTTTCCAATTAAGGGGCAATTTTGTGTGGCCAATCCACCTAGCCTACACATAAGACCATAAGACATAGGAGCGGAAGTAAGGCCATTCGGCCCATCGAGTCCACTCCACCATTCAATCATGGCTGATTTCAACTCCATTTACTCTCTCCATAGCCCTTCATTCCTCGAAAAATCAAGAATTTATCAACTTCTGTCTTAAAGACACTCAACGTCTCGGCCTCCACCGCCCTCTGTGGCAATGAATTCCACAGACCCACCACTCTCTGGCTGAAGAAATTTCTCCTCATCTCTGTTCTAAAGTGACTCCGTTTTATTCTAAGGCTGTGCCCCCGGGTCCTCGTCTCCCCTGCTAATGGAAACAACTTCCCTACGTCC
Source organism: Scyliorhinus torazame (assembly GCF_047496885.1). NCBI lineage: Eukaryota > Metazoa > Chordata > Chondrichthyes > Carcharhiniformes > Scyliorhinidae > Scyliorhinus > Scyliorhinus torazame. Next base: position 158,356,179 of record NC_092708.1, on the reverse strand, counting down.
ACCCTATCTAAGCCATTCATTATCTTGTAAGTTTCTATTAGATCTCCCCTCAACCTCCTGAACTCCAATGAATATAATCCCAGGATCCTCAGACGTTCATCGTATGTTAGGCTTACCGTTCCTGGGATCATCCGTGTGAATCTCCACTGGACCCGCTCCAGTGCCAATATGTCCTTCCTGAGGTGTGGGGCCCAAAATTGCTCACAGTATTCTAAATGGGGCCTAACTAATGCTTTATAAAGCTTCAGAAGTACATCCCTGCTTTTATATTCCAAGCCTCTTGAGATAAATGACAACATTGCATTTGCTTTCTTAATTACGGACTCAACCTGTAAGTTTACCTTTAGAGAATCCTGGACTAGGACTCCCAAGTCCCTTTGCACTTCAGCATTATTAATTTTGTCACCGTTTAGAAAATAGTCCATGCCTCTATTCTTTTTTCCAAAGTGCAAGACCTCGCACTTGCCCACGTTGAATTTCATCAGTCATTTCTTGGACCACTCTCCTAAACTGTCTATATCTTTCTGAAGCCTACCCACCTCCTCCATACTACCTGCCCCTCCATGTATCTTTGTATCATCAGCAAACTGAGCCAGAATGCCCCCAGTCCCGTCATCTAGATCGTTAATATATAAAGAGAACAGCTATGGCCCCAACACTGAACCCTGCGGGACACCACTCGTTACCGGTTGCCATTCCGAAAAAGAACCTTTTATCCCAACTCTCTGCCTTCTGCCTGACAGCCAATTGTCAATCCATGTTAGTACCTTGCCTCGAATACCATGGGCCCTTATTTTACTCCGCAGTCTCCCGTGAGGCACCTTATCAAAGGCCTTTTGGAAGTCAAGATAGATAACATCCATTGGCTCTCCTTGGTCTAACCTATTTGTTATCTCTTCAAAGAACTCTAACAAGATTGTCAGGCACGACCTCCCCTTACTAAATCCATGCTGACTTGTCCTAATCGAACCCTGCACTTCCAAGAATTTAGAAATCTCATCCTTAACAATGGATTCTAGAATCTTGCCAACAACCGAGGTTAGGCTAATTGGCCTATAATTTTCCATCTTTTTCCTTGTTCCCTTCTTGAACAGGGGGGTTACAACAGCGATTTTCCAATCCTCTGAGACTTTCCCTGACTCCAGTGACTTTTGAAAGATCATGCTATCTCCTTTAGAACTCTAGGATGTAGCCCATCTGGGCTGGGATCTTTGGGTTGTGGGGACGAAACCAATGCAAACACGGGGACAATGTGCAAACTCCACACGGCCAGTGACCCAGAGCCGGAAGCGGACCTGGGAGCTCGGCGCCATGAGGCAGCAGGGCTAACCCACTGCGCCACTGTGCTGCCCTTGAACCGTATCAATTTTAAGTAAAGATAACCTTTCTAACACCTCCTCCCCCTCAATTATAAATTATTCCAGTACCAGTTAACTCCTCTCTCAACTTGGCCAATTTAATTATTTTAGCCTTGAGATTGCAGTTCTTGCCCACATTTTAAAAATTAAAGTATCTTGCTTTGTTTATATGCATGTTCTTAACTTAAACATAAGCAACAACATATGATTGAAATAATACATGATAATGATTTGAGCAGTTCAGAGATTAATATTGAAAATGTAATATTATCTATTTCTTAATAGTGACATTTTGATAGATTTAACAAGGAAGATATGACAGTTCGTTATTACAGCTTAATATATGCTGTTAACCTTGTGATCATTCAAGGGTGCCATACAAGTGAATGATTGATTGTTTTTAGAAATATTGAAAGTTTCAGTATGGAAGACCGTTTGTGTCTATGTTGGTTTCTTTATAGGACCAGTATTAAACAAATACCACCTCATAGCTCCATTCCACTTGGCCTGTATATTCCTTTGCTTCTAGTCAATGAAATGGGAATACCACATAACCTAAGACATTTGGGTTCTATGTCTCTATTAACACACTTGTAACCAATGTCATTTTATTGTAGAGTGTTATCAGTTATTAATTCCATGTTCTCGGCTTCTAATTTTGCAGCGGTATTACTATTACATTAACCATGGAATAGATACAGAACATGTGGCTCCTATGGAAGACAGCTGGTTGGAAGAGGTATTATCCTTGGTGCCATTCCGTCTCAAAACATACACTGGTATAATTGAGACACTTTCAGATGAAATGAAAGAAGATTATCTTCTTAGTGTAAAGAAGGCCATAGGTACATACTTACTTTTGCTATTATAGGAAATAATGACTCAAAACTTTATAGGAAACTTGAGGTAATTAGTAAAAATCATGTTCAGCAAGATTTTTGTTCCATAACTGAAAAGAGTGCATTACTAATGAGATGTGGTTGGGGTAGGTTTGTGGCATATATTATAAGAATTTAATTTAAGTTAAATATTTAAAGAATATAGGCTTCACTATATTTGCTTACTACTAGTGCTTAATTTTTTTAATTGTTGGAACAAAGAAAAGAAAAGTGGCATGAAGAATAAGCAGGGCACATGCTGCTTGGACAATAAGAGACTAAATGAGTAGAGGAAGAGACTAAATGAGTAGAGAAACAAAGGGGTTTTAGGTGCTGATAACACAAATCACTAAAAACAGCATTACAGATTAATGAAGCCATGAAAAAGCAAATCGAGCACGAGAGCACTGGAAAAGTAAGATGTTGCATTAGGCTCTTGTAAAATAAAAAAGAAGCATTGAAAGAGCTGAAAAATGGAGTTGGAACAATTATGTGAAAACTGAGAACGTCAAGGTATCAGAGAAAGCTGAAAAGGTCTTTAATCTGGAAAAGGTCTTTAATCTTGGAAATAGAAGGCTGAGCAGAGACCTGATAAAGGTCTTGAAAGAATTTGATAGGGTAGACACCGATAAAATATTTCCATTGCAGGGAAGTCCTGAAGGTGGTAAATATAAGATAGTGGGCGAAATTCTCCGGTATCGGCGCGATGTCCGCCGACTGGTGCCCAAAACGGCGCAAATAAGTCAGGCATCGCGCCGCCCCAAAGGTGCGGAATGCTCCGCATCTTGGGGGGCCGAGCCCCAACCTTAAGGGGCTAGACCCGCGCCGGACTAATTTCCGCCCCGCCAGCTGGCAGAAAAGGCCTTTGGTGCCCCGCCAGATGCGCGGAAATGACATCTCCGGGCGGCGCATGCGTGGGAGCGTTAGCGGCCGCTGACGGCATTCCCGTGCATGCGCAGTGGAGGGAGTCTCTTCCGCCTCCGCCATGGTGGAGACCGTGGCGAAGGCGGAAGGAAAAGAGTGCCCCCGCGGCACAGGCCCGCCCGCAGATCGGTGGGCTCCGATCGCGGGCCAGGCCACCGTCGGGGCACCCCCCAGGGCCAGATCGCCCCACGCTCCCCCCAGGACTCCGGAGCCCGCCCGCGCCGCCTTGTCCCGCCAGTAAGGTAGGTGGTTTAATCTATGCCGGCGGGACAGGCATTTTAACAGCGGGACTTCGGCCCATATGGGTCGGAGAATCGCGGGGAGGGTCCCGCCACCCGGCGCTGCGCGATTCCCACCCCCCGGCGCCGCGCGATTCCCGCCCCCGCCGAATATCCGGTGCCGGAGAATTCGGCAACCGGCGGGGCCGGGATTCATGCCAGCCCCCGACGATTCTCCGACCCGGCGGGGGGTCGGAGAATCTCGCCCAGTGTCACTGTCTCATTCATATCTGTTGGATATCAACTGTGGCTCAATTGCTGGCACTCTTGCCCCTGAGTCAGAAGGTTGTGTGCTCAAGTTCCACTCCAGGACTTGAGCACAAAATCTACTCTGACACTCCAGTGCAATACTGAGGTAATGCTGCACTGTCGGAGCTGCTATCTTTTGGATGAACTCTTATATGGATATAAAACATCCCTTTGCACTATTTCAAAGAAGAGGCAGGTCTGTGTCTCTTGACCAATATATATCTCTCAGTCAACATAAAAAAACAAATTATTTGGTCATCATCACATTGCCATTTGTGAGAGCTTGTTGTGCACAAATTGACCAAGATGCTTACTGAATTACAACAGTGACTGCTCTTCAAAAGTACTTCATTCATTCTTCTGGACATCCAGAGATCATGATAGGAACTTGTAAATGCAAAATCTTTAGTTTACAAATAAATCTAATTGGGAATTATTGAGAAAAGAGGTAAGAATTTGGAACATACAACCATCAACCATAAACAGTAATTGAGAAAAATGGTATAGATGCATTTAAAGGGATTTGAGCACACGAGGAAGAAAGGAACATCAAGCTATGCTGATTGGGTTAAATAAAGAGGGTAGAGAAGAGGCTGCGGCTGTGCATAAACACTGGCGTAGACCAGTTAGATGAGTAGCCTGCTTCTGTGCTGTATAGACTGCAAATGACTACTGTACTGTGAATGGATGCTTTGGTGAGTTTTAGAGAGAGACCAACATACAAGTATAAATTAGTAGAACTAAATTTGTTCCCATTTGAGAAAATTGAGGGGTAATATTATTTGTGATAAAAACAATGGACAAGGGTAATACAAAGATAACCATAATTAAGTTCAATGGCTTGATCTTTAACCCCATATCTGGAAGGGATCAGTACAAAATTAGTGAGACTTAAGCAACCCTGATAATTTGAATAGTATCAACATAGTACCACTATATGGAATGGCCTCTTGAAAAATGTTCCAACAACATGGAATGGACTCTTGAAAAATAACTCTTGAAAAATGTGAGACTGGATTTTTGGAGACACGAGGGTTGGCAAAATCAGTCATGGAGCCCGACATTTTCCTGCTGCTATTGCAAATTACCAGCAGCAGAAACCTTTGCAGCATGGCCGCCCACCAGGTGGCCACTTGTGCCAATTGAAGGCACCTTCCTGCTCCTGTCAGTATTTTATTGGTATCAGAATGGGCCGTCACCATGTTGCTTCTCAGGGTGGCGGGCCCTCCTTTGTGGCTGCTTCAGGATCCTGGACAGCCCCAAGGCTGATTGGGCTGGCAGCTCTGGGAAGTAGACACCAGTCCTCAATTGGACGTTGGTTGAGGCAGTAGCCTCTTAATTTGCAGCCATTGGTAAAATGTTATCCAGGGCCCACTGCCTGCCAGTGCGGGGCCAGGTCCCATTTTTGGTTTCAGTGGCGATACCTTGTGGAAAAATTCAGCCGGTTTTTTTTTCTTTAGAAATTAATTCTTTTTAAAAAGTAGTTGGATAAATATCTAGTTATGAAAATGAAGTTTATAAAGATAACTACTGACACTCATGTCAAGCACATATGATTTCTGCCAATAGTATGTGGGAAATTTTGCTTTTCACATCAGTTGTTTTAACCTTTATCCAAGTCTACTCAACTCCCCTTAAGAGACAAAATAAATGGAGATTCTCCGATAATAGATCTTTTACATCAGCAAATGTGCAAATCTGAAATTGAAACCGAAGATAAAGAGAGCCATTTCTGATGGAAACATCAACGTCCAAAATATTTAATTTCCCATTTTATGTTGTATGTTTGAAGACTTGTACCCTTTCTCTTTCTAAATTTTCTAATAAATGATATGCATTCCAAATATATTGTGCTGCTTACAGTGATTTCTAGAAATGCTAGTTCAAGAATAGCACAAAAACAATGAATTGTATGTTATGCAGCAGTTGGCTAAGTTTGTGAGAACATTGATATGAAAATGGCAATTAGAATATTTGGAAATCATTTACAAATATATTTCTCCCATTTTCAGTGGACTTTGTTTTAAGAGATCCCAGAGAGAAAGAGGAAGTCAAGAAAGAACTCCCCGTTCACCGTGCAGAGTAAGAAGGATTATATGAAGTGAAATTATTCAAAGTTTATTTTATTTGTGTGTGACTGCAGGAAGGATAAGTAGAACTTGGTGACAAGAATATGTGTTGCTTACATTTTTACCTACTCATTACGGCAGTTCAACTTGCATATCTGTGCTATAAGGTATCATACATGCAAAGATTATTATTTGATAGTCCATGCATTTCTTAGGAATATAAATAAATATTTCTTTAAACTACCCTTTTCTTGTGTATTTCTCCTATTCTTTAGTTCAGCTTGTGTCTTTCAGCTTATTTTCCACACTTTTTCTCTCTAGGGTTGTCTCACACTATGGTCAGAATTGAATAGCCTTCGTAGGGATCCTAACAATGAGCCTGAAAGTTGGGGGTGACCCCAGGTCCACATTTTAAGGGGTCAGGCAATTAATTGGTTGCATTGGGGCTGCTATCCCTTTATAGGATGACTACTTAGCTTGCATGGTTGCCAGCCAAGTGGAGAGCTGGCTGCTCAGCAGTGCCAACAGGAGCAGTGGCCATTGCTGGGACTGCAGCTGGAAAAAGAGGAAGCGACGCTCTCCCAACCAGGTAATTGGGATCTGAGGGTTGGTACCGGGATCAGTCTGTCAGGTACCAATGAGATGGGGTGGAGGGTGAGAGGTTGGTGATAACCAAACATCCACCTTGCTGGTAAGGTGCTTTAATTTACTCTTTGAAGAGTTAGTTGATGTCTTCTGGCTTACTTTTGGCGGTTTTGGGGTGAGCAGCTGCATTGATTCTGGAGGGCCAGACCTACATGAGATATGGGGCTGTGGTTGCAATGCCTCTGGATCTGCAACATGATCAGGAAATAGAGTGAAAGTTGCAGCGAAAGGAAGCTTTGTTAAGATGGAGGAGAAAGATTCTGCATTGAGGTTCATACCCGCCATAGGTATTCCTGCTTCTGTGCTAATTTGCGTATAAATTATGGCGGCACGGTAGAACAATGGTTAGCACTGTTGCTTCACAGCGCCTGGGGCCCGGGTTCGATTTCTGGCTTTGTTCACTGTCTGTGTGGAGTCTGCACGTTCTCCCCGTGTCTGTGAGGGTTTCCTCCAGGTGCTCCGGTTTCGTCCCACATGTCCCGAAAGACATGCTGTTAGGTAATTTGGGCATTCTGAATTCTGTGTACCCGAACAGGTGCCGGAGTGTGGCAACTAGGGGCATTTCACAGTAACTTCATTGCAGTGTCAATGTAAGCCCATTTGTGACATTAAAGATTATTATAATAAAGAACCCTTTCAAACAGATACTCCTATCAATCCCATTCACCTCTTCATTTTATCCAAATTTTATTTTTAATCTTTATTTTACTCAACCCTTATCTTCCTTTTACTCCAATATTTTGACACATTGTCTCTGGTTGATATGCCTGGCAGAGCTGAATAACTGGCAGTACGTGGAGGCACCTAGAGGTGGGTGTGAGGCTGAAATTATTGGACGATGTGTGAAGTTGATTGTGTGAATATTAGGCCTGAGTCCTGAGATATAGGGGTTGTCAAGAACATTTCTCCTATTTCAACCTCATCCAAAAGCAATGCCTGGGAAAACTATAGTTCTGCAAGAAGTTGGTCACAGAACGGTGCCACCATCTTCAACCTTAGCTGGAGCTGGAAAGCATGGTGCTGCCAGTGGCTGTAAGGTGACAGTGGTATTGAATTTTAAAGCATCCTGATCTTCCCAGGTAGTCATAGTCAATGTTGATTTTCCTAGTGCACCATCCATTGATGCATCTTGAAAGTTATATCAGGAGAGCTGAATACCTCAACAGAATGAGAGGGAATGTCACTTTGTCAGGATAGATCGATTCATGTTGGACATAATGGACTATAAAAACATGGCTTTGCAGGCATCCCCGTGTCAATGGACTATACAAACATGGCTTTGTAGGCATCCCCATGTCAAAAGGGAAAGGTATAAGAACCCGAATGTCTAACATTTTATCGGTGTGCAGCTACTGGTCCATCATGCACAAAACATCATGTTCGTGAATGCCTGCCATCCTGGCACTTAAAGTGGTAATCCTTTCATTGTGAGGCAGTGAACATTTTCTGTCATCGTCTGGTATTCATGGAGAACCAGAGGGTGACTTCTCAGGGACAAAGGCGATACAAAGGTATACCTGGCTAATGACACCGCTCTCACCTGGTCATGCAAGGATAATTATTTGTAATGAGAACCATGGAATCACTAGGAACAGCCAATCTTCATACTCAATCAATGCTCCAATGCCTGGGCAGCGTAAGGGAGCACGCCAATGCACACTCCAAAATCAAATTTGTGATAGTCTGCTGCACCTTTGTGATATTGCCTTTGTGAGGGCATAGCCATTGCCACGAGGAATCTTGAGGTCACCTTGGGAGGAGGACGAGAAGATGGCAAGGCGATACATTCTTAAGTCCTTTGCTCTGGATGGGCTGTCTGAGAGTGCCTGCTGAAGTTCTGGTTTCTAGAAAACTATGGCTTTTATGGATCATCCTCTGACATTACATCCATCTAAGACCCCCACATCAGAATGTACTAATACAACCTAGTTAGGGACCAGTAACTCCACAATTATACTTCTCCTTATATGGGGCAGCACCTCAGCAATTCTTGTAATCCATTGGAGTACATGTTGGCTGCGAGTACCTGCATGCCCCTTTGAGCATTGAATCCATAGCAGTGATGTAGAAGCTTGAGCCCAAATGGATCTTGTTGCTAGTATCAGAGTTCCCACATTAGCAATAATACATTGGGTGGCTTCTGTTGGTGTTGTATTGGAAAGAACCAACTTTGCATCATTATTGGGTCCACTTGTGCTGTTATGAAGTTGGCCACCACTCCCATGGTGGAAAGGAAGAGTCCCACGTGCTTCATGATGATTTTTGAATTTTTGGAACTGGACTCTTTCATAGAATCATAGAATTTAAGGTGCAGAAGGAGGCCATTCGGCCTATCGAGTTGCACCAGCCCTTGGAAAGTGCACCACACCTAAGCCTCCACCCTATCCCCGTAACCCAATAATCCTTTTTGGACACTAAGGGCAATTGAGCATGGCCAAAAAACCTAACCTGCACATCTTTGGACTGTGGGAGGAAACCGGAGCACCTGGAGGAAACCCACGCAGGCACAGGGAGAACGTGCAGACTCCGCACAGACTGTGACCGGGAATCGAACCTGGGACCCTGGAGCTGTGAAGCAACTGTGCTAATCACTGTGCTACCGTGCTGCCCATGTTTCTTGACCGTGACAAAGCTGTCTGGAAGGTCTGCCAATGTTCCAGGATCTGTGATTCATCATCAGCATGTTGCCTCACTAAAATTCTCACCTGAGTCCCATGTAGCAGAAATTGTCTGCAATATTGCCCTCCTGGGAGCTGGTACATGAGCTACAGTTTCCCTCGGGCTTGGCTGCACCCCATTTGAAGGGTTCTACCATTCACTGTATATTCCCTACCTGCATTAGACCTTCCAAAATGCATTACCTCACATTTGTCCGGATTAAACCCCATCTGCCATCTCTCCGCCCAAGCCTCCAAACAATCTAAATCCTGCTGTATCCTCTGACAGTCCTCATCGCTATCCGCAATTCCACTAACCTTTGTGTCGTCTGCAAACTTACTAATCAGACCAGTTACATTTTCCTCCAAATCATTTATATATACTACAAAGAGCAAAGGTCCCAGCACTGATCCCTGTGGAACACCACTGGTCACAGCCCTCCAATTAGAAAAGCATCCTTCCATTGCTACTCTCTGCCTTCTATGACCTAGCCAGTTCTGTATCCACCTTGCCAGCTCACCCCTGATCCCGTGTGACTTCACCTTTTGTACTAGTCTACCATGAGGGACCTTGTCAAAGGCCTTACTGAAGTCCATATAGACAACATCCACTGCCCTACCTGCATCAATCATCTTAGTGACCTCCTCGAAAAACTCTATCAAGTTAGTGAGACACGACCTTCCCTTCACAAAACCGTGCTGCCTCTCACTAATACGTCCATTTGCTTCCAAATGGGAGTAGATCCTGTCTCGAAGAATTCTCTCCAGTAATTTCCCTACCACTGAAGTAAGGCTCACCGGCCTGTAGTTCCCGGGATTATCCTTGCTACCCTTCTTAAACAGAGGAACAACATTGGCTATTCTCCAGTCCTCCGGGACATCCCCTGAAGACAGTGAGGATCCAAAGATTTCTGTCAAGGCCTCAGCAATTTCCTCTCCAGCCTCCTTCAGTATTCTGGGGTAGATCCCATCAGGCCCTGGGGACTTATCTACCTTAATATTTTTTAAGACACCCAACACCTCGTCTTTTTGGATCTCAATGTGACCCAGGCAATCTACACACCCTTCTCCAGACTCCACATCTACCAATTTCTTCTCTTTGGTCAATACTGATGCAAAGTATTCATTTAGTACCTCGCCCATTTCCTCTGGCTCCACACATAGATTCCCTTGCCTATCCTTCAGTGGGCCAACCCTTTCCCTGGCTACCCTTTGGCTTTTTATGTACGTGTAAAAAGCCTTGGGATTTTCCTTAACCCTATTTGCCAATGACTTTTCGTGACCCCTTCTAGCCCTCCTGACTCCTTGCTTAAGTTCCTTCCTACTTTCCTTATATTCCACGCAGGCTTCGTCTGTTCCCAGCCTTTTAGCCCTGACAAATGCCTCCTTTTTCTTTTTGATGAGGCCTACAATATCTCTCGTTATCCAAGGTTCCTGAAAATTGCCGTATTTATCCTTCTTCCTCACAGGAGCATGCCGGTCCTGAATTCCTTTCAACTGACACTTGAAAGCCTCCCACATGTCAGATGTTGATTTGCCCTCAAACATCCGCCCCCAATCTATGTTCTTCAGTTCCCGCCTAATATTGTTATAATTAGCCTTCCCCCAATTTAGCACATTCATCCTAGGACCACTCTTATCCTTGTCCACCAGTACTTTAAAACTTACCGAATTGTGGTCACTGTTACCGAAATGCTCCCCTACTGAAACATCGACCACCTGGCCGGGCTCATTCCCCAATACCAGGTCCAGTACCGCCCCTTCCCTAGTTGGACTGTCTACATATTGTTTTAAGAAGCCCTCCTGGATGCTCCTTACAAACTCCGCCCCGTCTAAGCCCCTGGCACTAAGTGAGTCCCAGTCAATATTGGGGAAGTTGAAGTCTCCCATCACCACAACCCTGTTGTTTTTACTCTTTTCCAAAATCTGTCTACCTATCTGCTCCTCTATCTCCCGCTGGCTGTTGGGAGGCCTGTAGTAAACCAACATTGTGACTGCACCCTTCTTATTCCTGATCTCTACCCATATAACCTCACTGCCCTCTGAGGTGTCCTCCCGCAGTACAGCTGTGATATTCTCCCGAACCAGTAGCGCAACTCCGCCTCCCCTTTTACATCCCCCTCTATCCCGCCTGAAACATCTAAACCCTGGAACGTTTAGCTGCCAATCCTGCCCTTCCCTGAACCAGGTCTCTGTAATGGCAACAACATCATAGTTCCAAGTACTAATCCAAGCTCTAAGTTCATCTGCCTTACCCGTAATACTTCTTGCATTAAAACATATGCACTTCAGGCCACCAGACCCGCTGTGTTCAGCAACTTCTCCCTGTCTGCTCTGCCTCAGAGCCCCACTGTCCCTAGTCCCTAGTTCTCCCTCAATGCTCTCACCTTCTGACCTATTGCTCCCGTGCCCACCCCCCTGCCATACTAGTTTAAACCCTCCCGTGTGACACTAGCAAACCTCGCGGCCAGGATATTTATGCCTCTCCGGTTTAGATGCAACCCGTCCTTCTATAGGTCACACCTGCCCCGGAAGAGCTCCCTGTGGTCCAGATAACGGAAACCCTCCCTCCTACACCAGCTTTTTAGCCACGTGTTTAGCTGCTCTATCTTCCTATTTCTAGCCTCACTGGCACGTGGCACAGGGAGTAATCCCGAGATTACAACCCTAGAGGTCCCGTCTTTTAACTTTCTGCCTAGCTCCCTGAACTCCTGCTGCAGGACCTCATGCCCCTTCTTGCCTATGTCGTTAGTACCAATATGTACAACGACCTCTGCCTGTTTGCCCTCCCCCTTCAGGATGCCCTCTACCCGTTCGGAGACATCCTGGACCCTGGCACCAGGGAGGCAACATACCATCCTGGAGTCTCTTTCACGTCCACAGAAGCGCCTATCTGTGCCCCTGACTATAGAGTCCCCTATTACTATTGCTCTTCTGCGCTTTGACCCTCCCTTCTGAACATCAGAGCCAGCCGTGGTGCCACTGCTCTGGCTGCTGCTGTTTTCCCCTGATCGGCTTTCCCCCCGACAGTATCCAAAGGGGTATACCTGTTCGAGAGGGGGACAACCACAGGGGATTCCTGCACTGACTGCCTGCCCTTTCTGGTGGTCACCCATTTCTCTGCCTGCACCTTGGGTGTGACCACATTAATATAACTGCGATCTATGACGCTTTCCGCCACCTGCATGCTCCTATGTGCATCCAATTGCTGCTCCAACCGAACCATGCGGTCTGTGAGGAGCTCCAGTTGGGTGCACTTTCTGCAGATGAAGCCATCCGGGACGCTGGAAGCCTCCCGGATCTGCCACATCTCACAGTCAGAGCACTGCACCCCTCTAACTGACATTACGTCAATTAATTAAAATTTAAATTAAAATTTTTTAAAAAATATATATATATTTTTAACATTTTTTCAAAGTTACTGTTAACTATCTGTTTCCTAGCACTAGATTTCTAATAGAAATGCGAAAGCTAAATATAGTACTCTCCGATCTCTGGCTTAGATACCCCTCTAAATTATAATTAAGTAATTATGTTTAATTAGTTACCAATGCTTAATTTTTTTAATTTAATGTAGATTCCCAACCAGCCACTCAGGCCACAGCTTTTCTGTGATGTCACTTCAGTTTCCCCCCGACACACACAATTTGAAAAAGGTATAAAAGTAAAAATGAGTAAAAATCACTTACTTACCTTCTTACCTTCTGAGTGTCTTAGATGTTCTCAGGTTCTCTCCCTGACAGAGGCTGCTCCTCCTCCTCCGAACGGCTCCCGAAACTAGGCCGCGATCTTTTAAAATCTCCGCTCCGACTCGCAGCTCCCGCGCTTTTTAAATCTCCCGCGCTGTTTTCAATGTCCCGGCTCACTCACCTCCCGCGCTGTTTTCACTCTCCCGGCTCACTCAGCTCCCGCGCTGTTTTCACTGTCCCGGCTCACTCAGCTCCCGCGCTGTTTTCACTCTCCCGGCTCACTCAGCTCCCGCGCTGTTTTCACTGTCCCGGCTCACTCAGCTCCCACGCTATTTTCAAAGTCCCGGCTCACTCAGCTCCCGCGCTGTTTTCACTGTCCCGGCTCACTCACCTCTCGCGCTGTTTTCACTGTCCCGGCTCATTCCGCTCCCGCGCTGTTTTCATTGTCCCGGCTCACTCACCTCCCGCGCTGTTTTCACTGTCCCGGCTCACTCAGTTCCCGCGCTGTTTTCACTGTCCCGGCTCACTCAGCTCCCGCGCGCTGTTTTCACTGTCCCGGCTCACTCACCTGCCGCGCTGTTTTCACTGTCCCGGCTCACTCAGCTCCCGCGCTGTTTTCACTGTCCCGGCTCACTCAGCTCCCGCGCTGTTTTCACTGTCCCGGCTCACTCGGCTCCCGCGCTGTTTTCACTGTCCCGGCTCACTCAGCTCCTGCGCTGTTTTCACTGTCCCGGCTCACTCACCTGCCGCACTGTTTTCACTGTCCCGGCTCACTCAGCTCCCGCACTGTTTTCAGAGTCCCGGCTCACTCAGCTCCCGCGCTGTTTTCACTGTCCCGGCTCACTCAGCTCCCGCGCTGTTTTCACTCTAATGTTTCCACATTTATTGCCCATTAAACTCACCGATGTTTTCTGTACAGAAAAATTTGAGAGTTCTCAACAAAGGTAATTTTCCTGTGATGCAAAGACGCGAGACAAACCAAGCAGCAGATAGTTAAGAAGTTGGTTGATTGCATTTTTTGCTACGTTATAGGGACAGAACCCACAAAGGAGGTCAAAGGCCGCTTCCTGAGAAGCTCTAAGTCAAATTTTAATTCATAACATCAGTAAGTGTGCAAGCTGGAATGGCTGTGTACATGCAGCAGACATTGCTTTCTAGATGTAACTGCAATATGCAGCACCTTTGTCAGACAACTGGTGTTATTGGTTGTCCACAGTTGCCAACTCTCCTGAATGGTGCTGCTTTATTATGTTTGCTGTGTGGATGATGCTTAATGAAGAAAAGAGATAGATAATTTAAGAGTTTATCCGGACAAATGTGAGGTAATGCATTTTGGAAGGTCTAATACAGGTAGGGAATATACAGTGAATGGTAGAACCCTCAAGAGTATTGACAGTCAGAGAGATCTAGGTGTACAGGTCTACAGGTCAATGAAAGGGTCAACATAGATGGAGAAGGTAGTCAAGAAGGCATACAGCCTGTTTGCCTTCATTGGCTGGGGTATTGAGTATAAAAATTGGCAAGTCATGTTGCAGCTGTATTGAACCTTAGTTAGGCCACACTTGGAGTCTAGTGTTCAATTCTGGTCGCCACACTACCAGAAGGATGTGGAGGGTTTAGAGAGGGTGCAGAAGAGATTTACCAGGATGTTGCCTGGTATGGAGGGCATTAGCTATGAGGAGAGGTTGAATAAACTCGGTTTGTTCTCACTGGAACGACGGAGGTTGAGGGGCGACCTGATAGAGGTCTACAATATTACGAGGGGCATAGACAGAGTGGATAGTCAGAGGCTTTTCCCCAGCGTAGAGGGGTCAATTACTAGGTGGCATAGGTTTAAGGTGCGAGGGGCAAAGTTTAGAGGAGATGTACGAGGCACATTTTTTACACAGAGGGAAGTGGGTGCCTGGAACTCGCTGCTGGAGGAGGTGGTGGAAGCAGGAACGATAGTGACGTTTAAGGGGCATCTTGACAAATACATGAATAGGCTAGGAATAGAGGGATATGGAACCCAAAAGTGTAGAAGATTTTTGTTTAGACGGGCAGCATGGTCGCCGCAGGCTTGGAGGGCCGAAGGGCCTGTTCCTGTGCTGTACTTTTCTTTGTTCTTTGTTCTTTATATTTTCCTTGCTGGTACTCGGCGATTGTGCATTCTTCATGTGCTACAATCACATCGATCCAATTCTGCAGCTTTGGTGTAGTTTTTTTGAGGTGGGCCATTAGCGGGTGGCCAGTTCTGTTTTAGTAAAATCTTAGTTGCGGCTAGTTCTTAAACTTTATGCACTGACAGAACAGAAGATCACTTCTGCTATTGAATAATCTGGACTGCTGTGACAAGTTGTTAAGTGCTTGTAATATATATGATTTAGCAACCCAGTCTCAGGACCCATAGTTTTCCCAGAAGCAATCAACAAAGGCTTATTCTCACTACCTGTACAAGTACCATATTATTCAAAGACTGACTGTATAAATGATGGGTAATTAACTTTTTACTCCTCTGTATATAGTAATCAGTTGAATCAATAATCAGCTTCCAGGACATTATTCATTAAGGCTCGCCTTCTCAGCCTTTCCCCTTGCCTGAGGTGTGGCGATCCTCCGGTTAAATCACCATCAGTCAGCTCTACCTCGAAGGGGAAAGCAGCCTATGGTCATCTGGGACTATGACGACTTTACCTTTCTCGCATCCAGGTGCAACATTTCACTTCATTCTTTCTGCTTTGTTTTTCTCAGAAAGGTCTTGAAAACCTACCTGTTTGCTACTCTTTTGATCATCGCTGATCATTTTCCTGTTCCTGCTTCGCACCTGATCCTGTTTGTCTGAAGCATGGGATGTTTGGTGCTGTATAAAAATAAGTTCCGGTGAAATTCCATTCCATACATGTGGTTTTACTGACACAACAGCTAAACTGCAACTTTGCAACAGAATGTTGGTGGTATAGATTTCAAGTTGATTTAGAATTTTATCGCAGTGTGAAATAATTTTATAATGGTCAGTGCCTACCTGAAAATCTCAATAGACTCTGAGGTTGAAAAAATGATTTTTATGAATGCTTTGATGCCAGAAAGACTAACTCATGAAATTCAACTTTTACACACATTTCTCATCTTTTTCATATCTGCATCTATGAAATTTTACCTTTAATGACCTAATACTGGACAAACTTTTGTGTAACGTATATTTCTTCATATTTTTAAGGTTGGAAATCGTACCAAAGCCTTGGAACAAATCATTTTTGACAGCACGCAACTTAATAAAGGCGAACCTTAATGCAATGAATCCCACTATGTTGGCTGTCCTGGATCTCTGGCAATGTTCTTTTCAGTGAGTTCTTCTACTATTTGTATACAATGTAAAACCTTCAACTGAAGTCAGGAAACTCATCTGGTTCACTCCTGTCCTTTAGGGAAGGAAATCTATCATCCTTACCTGCTCTGGGCTTCACGTAACTCCAGATCCACAGCAATGTGATTGATTCTCAAATGCCCTCTGAAACGGAGGGTAATTAGGGATGGGCAATAAATGTTGGCTCAACCAGCGAAGCCCAGATCCCGTAAATCAATTAAAAAATCTTTCTCATTTCAGGTTGCTTTTTCATTGGTGGGTGGGCGAAACACGTCAGCAGTGGATGGTTGAGACTTTAGTTATCAACAGACTTACCTGCTGGTACATATAAATGGTGGTCGCACTGCAAGTAAATTCTATATCTATGATTGCAGAGTCTTGCTGTATCCTCATTAGCAAATTCGGGTGTTGGGAAAATAAATTCCAACATTCATCCACTCTTCTATTGTATGAATGTTTAATACAATTTTAACAAGGTGTTAACTCATTTAAAATGGACACATTTTCACCTCCTTTACAATAACAAAGAGATGAATTGGTCATCGGATAACATTGCTCAGCGTAATTTCCAACCTTAGATAATTGAATAACAAATGTTGACGTACTGTTATTCAGTTCTAATTTGATTCCATTCTCGGCAGTAGAAAATAATAAAAAGTACAATGATAAAATAATAAAATAAGAAAAATAATATCAGCTGGATATGAAAAAGAATCTGCAGATTTGACCTGACTTTGTATTGTGTTGTTGTAGGGGCAAAGATTCAGGAATTCATAACATAACTAGAAGAAACAATGGGCCTCAATGAAATAGTGATATGTGAGCCTGACATGAAATAAAAGTCAGTTTGCCATTGTGACCCATCTCATATTTAGTTGATATTAATACTTTTACTCAGCATTAATGTGATAATGCTAAACAATTAAAAAAGTATAATTCATTATTAAAATGTCAGTTAGCCTTTTTAAAATGTCAGTTAGCCTTTTAAGTACAGGCTATTTTTCACTTTCTAAAAATATTGATTGACCTCCCATAGAATTGCTCCTAGTTAACTAAATGAAAAAGAAAATGCTGGAAAATCTAAGCAGGTCTGGCAGCATCTGTAGGGAGAGAAAAGAGCTAATGTTTCGAGTCCAGATGACCCTTTCTCAAAGCTCTTTTCTCTCCCTACAGATGCTGCCAGACCTGCTGAGATTTTCCAGCATTTTCTTTTTGGTTTCAGATCCCAGCATCCGCAGAAATTGGCCTTCTGCTGCACTGTAAATTCTACGATTTTATGATAACAAGATCCCATAAACCAGAAAACCCTTTTCAAAGGTGTGGCCCAGCACATAACACTCAATACCTGATATGGATGCTCCTGTTTCCTTCCCAAAACAGCAGGTTTGAATTTCTTCCAGAAAATCGTTTTTTTTTCTTCATGTTATCAAGCAGTCTGGAAACAGCTTTTTAAAATGCAGATAAAGAAAAAACCCTTATTTCAACCTGTGCAGAACAAAACCAGTTCAAACTCAAAGCGAGAGTAAAATCAACTCCCAGAGCCACAGCCCAGCTCCACCCACATAATGACATCACTGAAGCCATGTGATAAGACAAAAACATTTCTTCAAGGGGCACTCCCCTGACTTTATGTGTCTCATGCTAATGGGATGTGTGCAATCCATTACAAGAATAATCATTGAGTACACAATGCCATGATAAGAATTGGATACTGAAGGGAGTTAAGAGATAAATTACCCCCTGGTGGAGCGGATGAGACCATATATCCTCTTCCTGCACTGTATGGCGCTTCGGACATGGTTGCTGGTTATGTTGCCCTCCTTTGCAATGGTTTCCCAGACCGAAGATGTGAGGTTGGTATGCTTCCTGGAACCACCCTTCGGATATAGGGCATGTCCGTGTGCCCACACTCCTCTGATCAGAGTCTTCAGTGCCTGGTGGGTGAAGTGGGGTATTGTCTTTCTGAAGCTTTTGGCTGTCTTCAGGTGGCCAGAAGACATCTCTGCAAGTTTGCTGAAGGCAAGTGGGCTGGAGCGAGTGAGATGTACATGCTGGGACTGGCACTTAAATATGGCACCCGGACCTTCAAGCTCGCCAGCTGACGGTGGGCAGACAAATCAGTTTCTGATCCATCAGCTGAATTGGCCTGATACTTGCCTGTGCATAATTAATGACCTTCAAAATGTGAAATTGGGTGCGAGTTCCTGCCATTCTGTCCAGCGCAAGGATGCCGCCAGAACAGCTAGCCACCGCACTTGGTCTCATAAATGGAAAACTCTGCCCAAGGTGTGGGTGGGTGTCCCTGTTGGCTGTTCAGATTGTTATGACCTACTGTAGAAGCCAAGTATTTCAAATACAACTAGTATAGGTAAAAGATAGCTGTTTAAGCATAAATGTTGAGCCCCAGTTTTAAATACCCATTTATACAGCATAATTCACTTTTACTGAAGTCCGTTGTTCTGGCAAATGCATATTTTCAAAGACAGTGTGACATTAAAACAGCACAGTTGCAAGATAATTTGACACTGTCTTGTGCTAATTGTCAAGGTCAAGGGATTGAATACACAGCAACATGAAGGCACCATTGTTCACAATGCAGATAACAGCTAGGTCAGAAAAGCTGATGTTGCACATTGAAGATGGACGGCTTGCCATCAAATCAAATGTGTTTGAGTCTAACCCAAACCAATTAGGATTATATTGGGGTGTAATTAGACGACGTAAGACAGATATGAAAGTGTTCTCCCGGCCATTTTAAGTTTAGTTTTTCGTGTGTTGTCTGTGGTTTTATTGTCTTTGAAGGTGTGTTGTGCTGTGTTGTCTTTCTGTCAGTTTAGTCAGTTTTTGCCTTTGATTCTAGTCTCCAGTTGTTTTTTGGTTTTAGTGTTTAGTTTTTAGGTAATTGTCTTTGGGGGTTCTGTCAGTCTGACAGTCTGTGTCAGTGATGTTAGTCCACTTTTGACTTTGAGTTTGAGTTTAGCTGAAGATTAGCTTTCTCTCTCTCTTCATGTTTCATTGCCAGACTTTGACCTTTTAAAAGTTACTTTCGAGCTGTCTGCCTAAGCAAAGAAAGATAATGGGCGAAATTCTCCGTTATCGGCGCAAAAAACGGCGCAAATCCCACTTGCGTCACGTCATAAAAATGGGCCGATAGTCTGCGGCCCGAAATGGGCTAGCAGCGACGTAACGGGATCCGCGCTTGCGCAGTGGTTCACGCCGTGCAGCGTCATACGCGCTGCACGGCGTGACGGCTCATAAGGCCGCGCAGCTCCCCCCCACCCGACCGGAACAGCCGACCGCAACACCCGACTTGATGGCTGGCCGTCGCTCAGCCCCGAGGTTCGAGTCACGCGATGTGGAGGCGCTCCTGGATGCGGTGGAGCAGAGGAGGGACGCCCTGTATCCCGGGCACGGCCGCAGAGTTGCCCCACGCCACAGCCGGCGTCTGTGGAGGGAGGTGGCAGAGGCCGTCACCGCTGTGGCCCTAACACCACGGACAGGCACCCAGTGCCACAAGAAGGTGAACGACCTCGTCAGAGCAGGCAGGGTGAGCGTCCCCCATATCCCCCATATCCCCCATATCCCCCATATCCCCCCTCCCCCATATCCCCCCTCCCCCATATCCCCCCTCCCCCATATCCCCCCTCCCCCATATCCCCCATATCCCCCCCTCCCCCATATCCCCCCTCCCACATATCCCCCCTCCCCCATATTCCCCATATCCCCCCTCCCCATATCCCCCCTCCCACATATCCCCCCTCCCCCATATCCCCCATATCCCCCTCCCCCATATCTCCCCCATATCCCCCTCCCCCATATCCCCCCTCCACCATATCCCCCATATTCCCCCCTCCCCCATAATCCCCCCTCCCCCATATCCCCCATATCCCCCCTCCCCCATATCCCCCCTCCCCCATATCCCCCATATCCCCAAGTGAATCCAGCCCTAACCTGCCACCACCCCCCCCCCCCCCAGGAGAAGCGCGCACACAACAATAGGGAGCATGTGAGGACTGGAGGAGGGCCCGCTGATGAGAGGCCACTGACCGTACACGAGGAAAGGGCCCTGGAACTGGCTGGCGGACCTGAGGACCGGGAGGTTGCTGATGCAGAGGTCGGGGCCCCACGAGCAAGTGAGCCACCAACAGCCCGTCCCCATATCCCCCCTCCCCTATATCCCCCTCTCCCGTATCACCTGATCACTGCCTGATGTCTAACCATGCATGCTTCATTGTGTATCGCAGGACCAAACGTCCAGGCACCCATCCCCGCAGATGCAGACCGCCCGCAGGATGCCCCTCGGAGACCACGGGAGACGGAGAGACCCGCACCCTCCAGCATGCGACGCCCGCAGGATGCCCCTCGGAGACCACGGGAGACGGAGAGACCCGAACCCTCCAGCATGCGACGCCCGCAGGATGCCCCTCGGAGACCACGGGAGACGGAGAGACCCGAACCCTCCAGCATGCGACGCCCGCAGGATGCCCCTCGGAGACCACGGGAGACGGAGAGACCCGAACCCTCCAGCATGCGACGCCCGCGGGATGCCCCTCGGAGACCACGGGAGACGGAGAGACCCGAACCCTCCAGCATGCGACGCCCGCGGGATGCCCCTCGGAGACCACGGGAGACGGAGAGACCCGAACCCTCCAGCATGCGACGCCCGCAGGATGCCCCTCGGAGACCACGGGAGACGGAGAGACCTGGAGCAACAGGGAGACGACACCCCCGTCACGTGCGGGAGACACCACCCAGCGAGGAGGGGGGCAGCCACAGGCCCCCGTCACATCCGAGCCAGGACACCACTACCCAGGACACCACTATCCAGGACACCCCTACCCGGGACACCACTACCCAGGACACCCCTACCCGGGACACCACTACCCGGGACACCACGACCCGGGACAGCACGACCCGGGACAGCACGACCCGGGACAGCACGACCCGGGACAGCACGACCCGGGACAGCACGACCCGGGACAGCACGACCCGGGACAGCACGACCCGGGACAGCACGACCCGGGACAGCACGACCCGGGACAGCACGACCCGGGACAGCACGACCCGGGACACCACTACCCGGGACAGCACTACCCGGGACAGCACTACCCAGGACACATCTACCCGGGAAGACGAAATACCGGACAGTGACTCAGAGTGGATGGGTGGAGACGAACCCCCACCCCAAAGTGCCATGGACTCAGAGTGGGACGAAGAGCACGACACAACGCCACTGCTGTCACCAACACCCTCCACCATCGCAGAAACACTCACCACGGTTGGGCACTTTAGTGATGAGGCGTCTGGTACACTCACTGGTGCGCACAACACAGCCGTCCCGGTACAGCAGGTGGAGGTAGGAGCAGCAGAGGGACCGGGCGGTCGGAGGGCAGCCCAGGCCAAGCGAACATCTGCCGCCCAGATGGATCCCGGGTTCCTGCAGTTACCACACCCACACATAGATCCGATGCAACCACCGACACGGAGACGAGCGAATAGGGTGACGGGTGGCTTGCGGCGGCTGCGGTCGCAGGTGGAGGAGTCCACCCGCGTCCAGGAGCTGGGAGTGGTCCCGGTCATGCGTGCCACCCAGGCTGACACCGCACGGGTGGCGTCCGCGGTGGAGGCAATGGGTGCGACGGTGTCAGACATGGGGAACGGTTTGCGAGGCCTGGGGCCTTCCGTGCAGGCGGCGTCTGTGGCCCAGGAAATGGCTGCCCTCTCACAGGAGGCCATGAGCCAGTGCCAGCGCCAGATGGCAGAGGCGCTCAACGCCATAGCCCAGTCTCAGCAGGCCATGGCCCAGTCTCAGCAGGCCATAGCCCAGTCTCTGCAGGCCATGGCCCAGTCTCTGCAGGCCATGGCCCAGTCTCAGCAGGCCATCGCTGAGGGCATCGGCGCCAGTGGCCATGTGCGAGCTGGCGTCGCACTGTCGCAGACAGGGTTCGACAACCCCCTGGGCTCCATGGCTGCAAACCTGCAGACCCCTGTCGATACCAGCACGGGCCTCCAGGACTGGCAGCGCCAGATGTCGGGGGCGCGTCGGATGGCCAGTCCGTTCGCATCCCCCACCCATGTAGAGGCCTGGGGGCCATCGGGCACCCCGAGGGAGGAGGAGGTGGTGTGGTCTGTCCCGGCTCCCTCTGTAGGGGAGGTCCCGGTACACCGCGACACCTCGGACTCCCCCCCTTCCGTCCCAGGTGCATCGGGTGGGCAACGGGCAGGACAGGCTGGCAGCTTGCCATCCCAGTCGCCCGGGCCGCAGCCTGGCCCATCTAGGCCAGGACGCCCCAGGAAACGGCCGCCAAAGGGATCCAGTGTCAGAGGGCAGGAATCACAGGAGTCCACCTCCAGTTCTGCTGTACCGTCTGGGGAACCACGTAGACGTAGTCAAAGGGCCCGTAAGGCCAAACAATTAGACACTGAGTAAGTTGGCACGGGTGCAGGGCACAGATGAGTTTTAGGCGCTAGGGCACGTGCATGAACTCCTTTGGTTATTAAAGTCAATGTTACACCTACCGAAGCTGCCTTTGTGCTCTGTCCAAAGTGTGCGGGGGTGTCATGTACGTTGAGCGCAAGTGTGTGTGTGAGGGGTGGTCTTACCTCAGCCCCAGGTGAGTCTGCCCCCTTCCCCCTGGGCCGCCATCAACATCCCCCGGGCAGAGGACGGGACCGTGCGCTGCAGTGTCACAGCCGCATGCAGGGATGGTCCGGGTGGATGGTGGTACTGTGGCCATGGGTCAGACATAGTCCAACGATGTAGAGCCAGGAGCTCATCGGAGGCGGGTTGTCATCATTCTCCATGGCCTGCGATAGACACGCGTCCACCCGCAACTGGGTGAGCCCGGCCCGTTGTGCCGCCGGTGGATCGGCAATTGGGAGTGGGGGGGTGGTGTGCATGCGGGTGGGGTGTGTGGGGTTGGGGAGGGGGGTGAGGGTGCTGGGTGGGTGGATGGGTGGGGGGTGTGGGTGGTCGGCTGTTGTCATGGTGTGCGGTCTGTGGCCATACTACCCGATTCCCACGCCCATCTAGTCAGTGAGCGGGCGTCTATCAGTCTGTCCCGTGCCCGCTGGGCCAGCCGGTAACGGTGGACAGCCACCCGTCTGTGTCTACCCCGTCTGCCCTGACCATTGCCCCCATCCCCCTCATCTGGGGAGGACTGGGCCTCTTCCTGCTGCTCCTCCACTCCGCCCTCCTCTGCCTGCGGCACATCGCCCCTCTGCTGGGCTATGTTGTGCAGGACGCAGCACACCACAATGATGCGGCCGACCCTATCTGACCGATACTGGAGGGCGCCCCCAGAGAGGTCCAGGCACCTGAAACGCATCTTCAGCACGCCAAAGCACCTCTCGATCACTCCCCTTGTCGCTACATGGGCATCATTGTAGCGGTTCTCCGCCTCATTGCGTGGCCTCCGTATAGGCGTCATCAGCCACGATCGCAATGGGTAGCCCCTGTCGCCCAGCAACCAGCCCCTCAGCCGGGGATGGCGTCCCTCGTACATGCCGGGGATGGATGACCGCGACAACACGAATGAGTCGTGTACACTGCCTGGGTGACGGGCGCAGACGTGCAGGATCATCATGCGGTGGTCGCAGACCACCTGTACGTTCATCGAATAGGTCCCCTTCCTATTAGTGAACACGGCCCTGTTATCTGCAGGTGGCCGCACGGCGACGTGCATCCCATTGATCGTGCCCTGGACCATGGGGAACCCGGCAACGGCAGAGAAGCCCACGGCCCGGGCATCTTGGCTGGCCCGGTCCACGGGGAAGCGGATGTAGCAGTGCGCCATGGCATAAAGGGCATCTGTCACTGCCCGGATGCACCGATGCACCGATGTCTGCGATATGCCGGACAGGTCCCCACTCGGTGCCTGGAATGACCCCGTTGCATAAAAGTTCAGGGCCACCGTAACCTTGATGGACACGGGGAGAGGGTGTCCCCCGCCAGTGCCACGCGGTGACAGGTGTGCCAGCAGGTGGCAGATGTGTGCCACGGTTTCCCGGCTCATCCGGAGTCTCCTCCTGCATTCCCGGTCCGTGAGGTCCTGGTATGACTGCCGGGGCCGGTACACACGGGGCGCCCTCGGGTGCCTCCGTTGCCGTGGGGCCGCGACGTCCTCCTCCCCCTCCTCGTCCTGTCGGTCAGGTGTCCCTCCAGCCTGGGCGGCTGCCGCCTGCCCCTCTGCGGCAGCCTGCGCCGCCTCTCTGCCACGCTCCTCCTCATCCAGGGCAACATAGACATGAGCGGCTGCCACCACGGCGGCCAACATCGCTGGATGGTCTGAAAACATGACGGCCTGGTGGGGGGGAGGGGAACGACGACATGTCATCATTGCCCATATCCCCTCCTCCCCCCAGCCAGGTGGCATGGACCGCATGGGTCCAACTGTTGGAGGCTGGCACCTGGCCAGGTGGACCAACTCATTTGCCCTCCCATCACCCACCCCGGCACGGACCCCCCCCCAACCTCCACCCCGGCACGGCCCCCCTCCCCAACCTCCACCCCGGCACGGACCCCCTCCCCAACCCCCAACCTCCACCCCAGCACGGACCCCCCCCAACCTCCACCCCGGCACGGATCCCCCCCCAACCTCCACCCCAGCACGGACCCCCCCCCCCCAACCTCCACCCCGGCACGGACCCCCTCCCCAACCCCCAACCTCCACCCCGGCACGGACCCCCTCCCCAACCCCCAACCTCCACCCCAGCACGGACCCCCCCCCAACCTCCACCCCGGCACGGACCCCCTCCACAACCCCCAACCTCCACCCCGGCACGGACCCCCTCCCCAAACTCCACCCCGGCACGGACCCCCTCCCCAACCCCCAACCTCCACCCCAGCACGGACCCCCCCCCCAACCTCCACCCCGGCACGGACCCCCTCCCCAACCTCCACCCCGGCATGGACCCCCTCCCCAACCTCCACCCCGGCACGGACCCCCTCCCCAACCCCCAACCTCCACCCCAGCACGGACCCCCCCCCCCAACCTCCACCCCGGCACGGACCCCCTCCACAACCCCCAACCTCCACCCCGGCACGGACCCCCTCCACAACCCCCAACCTCCACCCCGGCACGGACCCCCTCCCGGCACTCCCCCGGAGCCCAGCCTACTCTAACCCCCCCCCCCCCCCCCCCCCCCCCCCCCCCCCGCCGCACACACACACAAGCCGAGACACACCTCTCCTCAGGCGATCAGTCTGCGGCCACGCCATTTCCTGCCCAGAGCCAACCCCCCAGGCCGTCACTCACCTCCTCGCTGGTCGGCGTGAGCCTGGAGCACCGGGTCACGCCGATGAAAAGGAGGTTTGATTCACGTCGACGTGAACGGTCATTACGTCGACGGGACTTCGGCCCATCCGGAAGGGAGAATATCGGCAGGCCGAAAATTGGCTGCCTTGCGCAGACCCGTGACATTCTCCGCGGCAGCGGCGCCATTAACGCCCCGCCGACTTTTCTCCCTTCGGAGACTTCGGCGGGGGCGGGGGCGGGATTCACGGCGGCCAACGGCCATTCTCCGACCCGGCGGGGGGTCGGAGAATGACGCCCAATGTCTGTAATTCTCTGAAAGCTTCGAATTGTCTACGAATTGCCTTTTAAATGACTTTCAAATTGTAATCAAGCGACTACAAATAAAACAATTCTTTTTGGCACCTGAGGAGTTTATACTGCAAATTTCTGCTGAGTTCCAGTATTCGCAAAGTGCTACTGATAACCGAATAGCAGAGATGATATAAATTCCTTCAACTATACACAGTCGAATAATACAAGGAATCGAACTACTTAACACAGTCTACAAATATTACAAATCTTACAACTTGTCGTATTGCGCCAGGACTTGATTAATCAACTAAGCTTCCTCCAAACTTGGCGTAGTTCGACAGGTTAAGATCCCTATAAATTAAAGATTCTTTCACCTATGTAGAGACTGATAACTTTTGCAGAGAAATCTTAGCTTCCAGTTATTAGCTGAAAAGACAACACTTCAAGATTTAGTATTTTAAAAGGCTTACTATAAAGTGACGAATGAAATACTCCTAACCAAACACAATTTTTTTCAGTTATACTTTAAAACATAGAAATATACATTCTCTTGTTACTTATTATAATAATTTTTATTGTCACAAGTAGGCATACATTAACTGCAATGAAGCTGTGAAAAGTCCCTAGTTGCCACACCGGCGCCTGTTTGGGTACACCGAGGGAGAATTCAGAATGTCCAATTTGCCTAACAGCACGTCTTTCGGGACTTGTGGGAAGAAACCGGAGCACCCAGAGGAAACCCACACAATCACAGGGAGAACGTGCAGACTCCACACAGACAATGACCCAAGCCGGGAATCGAACCTGGGACTCTGGCGCTGTGAAGCAACAGTGCTATCCACTGTGCTACCATGCTTGACCCAAGTTACATGTCTCTTCTAAAAAATTCACAGTTGCTCCCACCCCCCACTGAGTTGCTTCCTTTCTACTTTTCTCACCAGTTAACATCTAATCCTAGAACTGCCTTTCACTGGGAGGATTACACTGTAGATTTATTCCTCCGGTTCCAAGTTAGGCAAATCTTTCAGCCTCTTTCAACTCTTCACAAACTTGATCATCAAACTGAGTATTAGCATGGTGAATGATGAACAGCATTTTCTCTGCTTAAAGGTGCAGGCCTGGCTATGTTACGTTGGGTGTTCTGCTGCACAAATGATCCAACATGGCTGTAGATGGCTGTTTTATTGTCTAAACAACGGTTACAACTAACTGCTGGCTTGGGTACATGCTTCACCAGCTAACCTGTGGACCCAGCCCTATCACTATCTTAGTGAGGCACTCAGCACATGGACTATGTCTGAGTGGCAAGCTGTGAGCTCTGTGCTCTGAGCTATCTCCTGGTAGAATGAACGGGAACTGTGGTGTTCCCTGTTTTATAGTGCGTGTGCTCACTGGTGATTGGCTGCGATGTTATGTGTGTGCTGGTTGGTCCAACTGCCTGTCCATCAGTGTGTGTGTGATTGCACCATGATATGCTGATGTGGATATCATGACATCCCCCCCTTTCACAAAGGATATGTGCCTACATGCTAATAAATAGAAATGTGTACTGAGTGCATCTGAGTATGTGTGTGCAATATTTACAACATGTACATGAGACTGAACTATATACAGAGGAAGGTGGCAGGTGCAGCAGAACAACGAGTTTGTACCAATAACAGAACAAATGCAATCAGCAAACAACAAGAGAAAACTTCTGGAACAATGAACGACAAGAAAATAACATTAACAGTACTGTAAAACAATTCAGTGAGTCCAATGTGCTAACAGGCTCATAAATCAAGTCTCTCAGGTGGGCGACGAATTCGGGTTGACCGTTAGGGTGGCACACCACTCATCACCCGGATCAATGCTGTGCACTGGCAGCAGTTGGTGGTTCCGACTTGGGGCCATCCAGTTCTTGTGGATTACCACAACGTGGAAGGGCTCCCTGTCTTCGGTATCACTGGTCTGCATACTGTCTGGATATGACTCCGTGTATGGGGGCTGAATCGCCGGCATGTCCCTGCGAGGCTGGCGGAATTGTTGGGAGTTGGCAGATTGAGCTGCTCGACAGCAGGCAGCATAGTGGCCCATCCTGCCACAGCGGAGGCACTGTCGCGCTTTGGTTGGACATTGCCGCTTTAAGTGGGCGGAGCCACAGTTGCCACACGTCGTGACGTCATGGCGTTCGTTGCACCACTGCGCATGCGCGGTCTGGTCCTGCGTAGAGCGCGCCTGCGCATCACGCCCCTCTGCGTCAACGTCCCCTCTTTTGGCGCGTACAAGCGCGGGAGGCCTCGGAAAGCGCGCAAAATGGCCGCCTCGTCCGGGCCGCGGGCCGGGAGGAACTCGATCGACTGGACCCGCTCCGCCTCGTAGGACCCGTGCCGTGCCGTTTCGGCCGCCTGGATTTGGGAGTACCGGCTGGTCGTGTTCTCATGGAGGACGCAGGTCTCGATGGCAGTTGCTAGGGTGAGGCGCTTTATTTTGAGGAGCTGCTGGCGTAGGGTTTCCAAGATAACCCCAAAAACTATCTGATCCCGTATCATGGAGTCGGAGGTGGCCTCATAGCCGCAGGACTGCTCGAGGATACGGAGGTGTGTCAAGTAAGATTGGAAAGGCTCATCCTTACCCTGCAGGCGCTGCTGGAAGAGGTACCTCTCGAAGCTCTCATTGACTTCCATGCTGAAGTGTTCGTCGAACTTGAGAAGCAACCTCTTATATTTTGTTTTGTCCTCCCCTCCCGCGAATGCCAGGGAGTTGTAGATGTGGATGGCGTGTTGCCCCGCCGTGGAGAGGAGGAGGGCGAGCTCCCTGGTGTCCGATGCATTCTCCCTGTCTGTGGCTTCTAGGAAGAGTGGAAGCGCTGTTTAAACAGCTTCCAGTTGACGCCAAGATTTTTAGCGATTCGGAGCGGCTGCGGCGGGCTGATGGTTTCCATGGAGCAGGATGGCGGATTTCTGAAAGGGTGCAGGTAGGTCTCACAGTCGCTGGTTAGCTTCCACTACTGGTATCATATTGTGTTGGGTGCTCTGCTGCAAAAATGATCCAACACGGCTGTAGATGGTACAACTCTGTTTTATTGGCTAAACAACGGTTACAACGAACTGCTGGCTTGGGTATGTGCTTCACCAGCTAACCTGTGGACCCAGCCCTATCATTATCTTAGTGAGGCACTCAGCACATGGACTATGTCTGAGTGGCACGCTGTGAGCTCTGTGCTCTGAGCTATCTCCTGGTAGAATGAGCGGGAACTGTGGTGTTCCCTGTTTTATAGTGCGTGTGCTCTCACTGGTGATTGGCTGCGATGTTGTGTGTGCTGGTTGGCCCAACTGCCTGTCCATCAGTGTGTGTGTGATTGAACAAAGAACAAAGAAATGTACAGCACAGGAACAGGCCCTTCGGCCCTCCAAGCTCGTGCCGATCATGCTGCCCGACTAAACTACAATCTTCTACACTTCCTGGATCCGTATCCCTCTATTCCCATCCTATTCATGTATTTGTCAAGATGCCCCTTAAATGTCACTATCGTCCCTGCTTCCACCACCTCCTCCGGTAGCGTGTTCCAGGCACCCACTACCCTCTGTGTAAAAAAACTTGCCTCGTACATCTATTCTAAACCTTGCCCCTCTCACCTTAAACCTATGCCCCCTAGTAATTGACCCCTCTACCCTGGGGAAAAGCCTCTGACTATCCACTCTGTCTATGCCCCTCATAATTTTGTAGACCTCTATCAGGTCTCCCCTCAACCTCCTTCGTTCCAGTGAGAAGAAACCGAGTTTATTCAACCGCTCCTCATAGCTAATGCCCTCCATACCAGGCAACATTCTGGTAAATCTCTTCTGCACCCTCTCTAAAGCCTCCACATCCTTCTGGTAGTGTGGCGACCAGAATTGAACACTATACTCCAAGTGTGGCCTAACTAAGGTTCTATACAGCTGGAACATGACTTGCCAATTCTTATACTCAATGCCCCGGCCAATGAAGGCAAGCATGCCGTATGTCTTCTTGACTACCTTCTCCACCTGTGTTGCCCCTTTCAGTGACCTGTGGACCTGTATTCCTAGATCTCTCTGACTTTCAATACTCTTGAGGGTTCTACCATTCACTGTATATTCCCTACCTGCATTAGAACTTCCAAAATGCATTACTTCACATTTGCCCGGATTAAACTCCATCTGCCATCTCTCCGCCCACTCCTCCAAACAATCTAAATCCTGCTGTATCCTCTGACAGTCCTCATCGCTATCCGCAATTCCACTAACCTTTGTGTCGTCTGCAAACTTACAAATCAGACCAGTTACATTTTCCTCCAAATCATTTATGTATACTACAAACAGCAAAGGCCCCAGCACTGATCCCTGCGGAACACCACTGGTCACAGCCCTCTAATCAGAAAAGCATCCTTCCATTGCTACTCTCTGCCTTCTATGACCTAGCCAGTTCTGTATCCACCTTGCCAGCTCACCCCTGATCCCGTGTGACTTCACCTTTTGTACTACTCTACCATGAGGGACCTTGTCAAAGGCCTTACTGAAGTCCATATTGCACCATGATATGCTGATGTGGATATCATGACAGCTAATTCTAAATTTTTTCTTGCTCTCCACCTCTCAGTTGGCTACAGACTACTCAAGACAAAAACTAAAACTCCTGCCTGTGATATTTCTGGGGTTAAACAGAACACTCTATAAACTGATTTCAAAATTGCTTTTCCCATCTTCTTCTCCATGGCAACAGGAAACGTTAGCTTTTTATCTATTTGGAAATGATAATCAGTCAGTTTTGATAACTGCCTTTCATCATAGATGTAAAGGGATAGGTTCCAGCACAACTGTCTACAACTTAATATTGATACCACCGTTCTGCGATTTTGGGAGATGCAAGAGCTACCCATTGTAGATTTAGGATCAGTTATCATTGTTCCCAAGAGTAAATACCTTGCACCTCACTCTCAATAAAACAATTTGAATCTTGTTTTGACCTTTGGCAATTAAACTACTTAGGATTCCTGTCAGGCTGAGGCCAGCAAATGTCACATATCCTCTTTCATTTACTCTAAACTTAAACATACAGTCCCAAAGTATAACACTTTTATAAACCAAAAGGTAAATCCTACAGCACAATCCTATAAACTTCAGAAAAATCTGAAGTGGTGCCTCGAGAAAGAGGAATAAGTGGAGCTGCAATGTGCATTGTTCTCAGGAATGTTGTACAGGAGAATGCTGGGAAAGTTTGAACGTAGAAGTTGGCATCAAAATGTAGGATGCCACTCTCCTTTCTTGCTCTCACAAGGTCATTGAATCTATTTCGGTACAAAATCTAGCTGTGGCAAACCACACTCCTGATCAGTTTTGTCAGTCGCTGCCAGCCATGCTTGTATGATGGCTGCTGCCCAAAGGGAACAACAACTCTCTGGAGATATTCATGGCTCGTAGTATTACCTCCAGGGAAGGATCAGACTGCTGGGAGGCAGCCTGCCTCAATTCTTCTGTTTGATGAAACCTAACTAATCATTCTGTAATAAGCCATTCTAATTCCTGCTGGGGTCCCTATAATTAGAACGCCTTCCATTGATCGGTGTGGTTTGTTATCAAGACCGCATTTTGTGATTGGTTGGGGAACTTGGAAGTGGGATACTAATGCTTTAGTTGAGTTTCACAAATGATCAGGTTCCTGACCTCTACTACTGCCAGTGCCTCACACCACTACCCTCCACTGTGAGTGGATCAGTTCTGTTAAAATTCTCCCCTTTGTTTCACTCAGTTGGTTATAAGAGGTTTGTTTTCACCCCATGAAATTGTGGCTCTGTGATGTGACTAAATCACTTAAGATAACTCGCCTGATGACTCTCAGCCTCGTTCCATGTGGGCATGTACAGTACCTGGTTTAAAATGTTGGGTTCATGTTTGTTTTGGCCTCCTCTGTTTAGGTATATAAGGAATGGGGTCAGTTTAGCAATTTTCTGTACTTAATGCACCCATCACAGAGTGAAAAAAATGTTAGGTCTTTATCTGTCTTATCACTGAAATTTTCTCCCCACCTGATGAACGACATTGCATAGTACTACCTACCCAATCCAGCGGGCTGCTTTGTCCTGGATGTTGAAGTTCTTGAATGTTGTTGGAAATGCACTCACCCAGGCAAGCTCATTTGTCCATGTTTAAGCTGAGGCTGTAATGAGGTCAGAAACTCAGTGGCCCACGTGGGTCCCAAACTGAACTTCAGTGAGCAGGTTATTGCTGTGAAAGTGCCACTTGATAGCACTGATGTTAACCCCATTGCTGATGATGGAGAGTATGCTAATGGCATGACAATTGACAGAGTTGGATTTGTCCTGTCTGAGGATATAATTGGGATGTTTTCACTTTGCCGGTGGATTCCAGTGCAACATGGCTAAGGTCCAACTAGTTCTGGAGCACGTCTTCAGTAATATTGTTGGAATGTTGTCAGGGCCCCTTTGCAGTATCCAGTGCCTTTGGCCACTTTTTTTGCTATCACGTGCGGTGAATCCAATTGGCTGGAGCCTGGCAGCTTTGATGTAGGGGACCTCCAGGGGAGGCCAAGGTGGATCACCCATTTGGCAGAAGGTGGTTGCAAATGCTTCAGCCTTTTCTTTTGTCCTTTGGCACTTGGCCAGTAATGGTGCTACCAAGCCACTCTTGTTTTTATTTTTTTTATTTTTATTTTTATTTTTTTATTTTAAATATATTTTTTTAATTAAAGGTTTTCATAAAATATCAATAACAAAATGAATAAGAAAAAAGAACCCAACAGGGTTAAGTACAAAACACAATCTTAAAAAAAGCAACCCCCCAAACCCCTCCCCGTACATAAATAATAAATTAACACTAACACCCCGACTTAACACAACAGGTGTATACACCCCCTCAGACCCTCCAGTGTAAATAACATAAACAAAAATAAAGTAAACCCCCCTCCCCCCCCGAGCTGCTGCTGCCATTGACCAATGTCTATCGTTCTGCCAGAAAGTCTAAGAACGGTTGCCACTGCCTAAAGAACCCTTGTACCGACCCTCTCGAGGCGAATTGCACCCTCTCCAATTGAACCCTGCCATATCGCTGATCCAGGATTCCACACTTGGGGGGCCTCGCATCTTTCCACTGAAGGAGAATCCTTCGCCGGGCTACCAGGGACGCAAAGGCCAGAATTCCAGCCTCTTTCGCCTCCTGCACTCCCGGCTCCTCTGCCACCCCAAATATTTGCGAGCCCCCAGCCCGGTCTGACCCTGGATCCTACCACCCTCGACACCGTCCTCGCTACGCCCTTCCAAAATTCCTCCAGCGCTGGGCATGCCCAGAACATATGGGTGTGATTTGCTGGGCTCCCTGAGCACCTAACACACCTGTTCTCACCCCCAAAGAACCGGCTCATCCTTGTCCCGGTCATGTATGCCCTGTGCAGCACCTTAAACTGTATGAGGCTGAGCCTCGCGCACGAAGAGGAAGAATTCACCCTCCCTAGGGCATCTGCCCACGTCCCCTCTTCGATCTCCTCTCCCAACTCCTCCCATTTACCGTTCAACTCCACCACCGAGGCCTCCTCCTCCTCCTCCTGCATCACCTGGTAAGTTTCCGAGATCTCCCCCACTCCCACCCACCCCCCCAAGAGCACCCTGTCCTGTACTGTGTGTGGCAGTAGCCGCGGGAATTCCACCACCTGCCATCTGGCAAACAGGTATAATACTTACCTGTAAGTACCTGAAGGTGTTCCCCGGGGGGAGCCTGTACTTCTCCTCCAGCTCACCCAAGCGCGCAAACTTCCCGTCCACAAACAGGTCCCCCAACATTCGTATCCCTGCCCTGTGCCACCCCGAAAACCCTCCACCTGTTCTTCCTGGGGCGAACCGGTGGTTCCCCCGTAATGGGGTCCACGCCGAGGCCCCAACTTCCCCCCTATGCCGCCTCCACTGCCCCCAAATTTTGAGGGCCGCCACCACCACCGGGCTCGTGGTATACCTCCTTGGAGGGAGCGGCAGCGCCGTTGCCAGCGCCCCCAGACCTGTACCCACACAGGACGCCGTCTCCAGCCTCTTCCATGCAGCCCCCTCCCGCTCCATCACCCACTTGCGCACCATTGTCGCATTAGCGGCCCAGTAGTACCCACAGAGAGTGGGCAGCGCCAGCCACCCCCTTCTCTACTCCGCTCCAGGGAACACCCTTCTCACCCTCAGAGTCCCTCGCGCCCACATAAACCCCATTATACTCCTGTTAACCCGCCTGAAAAAAGCCTTCGGGATAAACATGGGGAGGCACTGGAACAGGAACAAAAATCTTGGGAGCACCGTCATTTTGATTGACTGCACCCTACCCGCCAAGGACACTGGCAACGCGTCCCACCATTTGAACTCCTCCTCCATTTGCTCCACCAGCCTTGTAAAGTTAAGCCTATGCAGGGCCCCCCAGCTCCTGGCCACCTGGACCCCCAAATATCTGAAGCTTCTCTCCGCCCTTTTTAGTGGGAGCTCGCCAATCCCCCTCTCATGGTCGCTCGCTCTTCCCCATATTGAGCTTGTACCCCGAAAAGTCCCCGAAGTCCCTAAGGATCCTCATTATCTCTGGCATTCCTCCCGCCGGGTCCGCCACATACAGTAGCAGGTCGTCCGCATAAAGCAACACCCTATGCTCCTCCCCACCCGCACCAACCCCCTCCAGTTCCTCGACTCTCTCAGTGCCATAGCCAGGGATTCAATCGCCAGTGCGAAGAGCAGGGGGGACAAGGGACACTCCTGTCTCGTCCCTCGGTGCAACCGAAAGTACTCGGACCTCCTCCTATTTGTGGCCACACTCGCCATCGGGACCTCATAAAACAGCCTAACCCACCTGACAAGCCCCTCCCCAAACCCGAACCTCTTCAGCACCTCCCACAGGTACCCCCACTCTACCCTATCGAAGGCTTTCTCAGCGTCCATCGCCACCACTATCTCCGCCTCCCCCTCCCTCGCCGGCATCATGAGAACGTTCAAACGCCTCCGCACATTCGCATTCAACTGTCTCCCCTTCACAAACCCTGTCTGGTCATCATGGATGATCTGTGGCACACAATCTTCAATCTTCGTGGCTAAGACCTTCGACAGCACCTTGGCATCTACATTTAGCAAGGAAATCGGTCTGTAAGACCCAGATTGCAGGGTATCCTTGTCCTGCTTCAGGATCAAGGAGATCAGTGCCCAGGACATCGTTGGGGGTAAAGCCCCCCCCTCCATTGCCTCATTAAAGGTCCTAACTAACAGCGGGCCCAACAGGTCCATATATTTTTTATAGAACTTGACTGGGAAACCGTCCGGCCCCGGTGCCTTCCCCGCCTGCATGCTTCCTATCCCTTTGATCAGCTCCTCCAGCCCAATCGGGGGCCCCAGTCCCGCCACCAGTCCCTCTTCCACCTTTGGAAACCTCAATTGGTCCAGGAAACGGCCCATCCCTCCCGCCTCCTGTGGGGGCTCGGATCGGTACAATTCCTCGTGGAAGTCCCTGAAGACCCCATTGATGCCAACCCCACTCTGTACCACGCTCCCTCCCCTGTCCTTAACTCCCCCGATCTCCCTAGCTGCGTCCTGCTTCCAAAGCTGATGCGCCAGCATCCGGCTTGCCTTTTCCCCATAGTCCTAGACCGCACCCTGGACCTTCCTCCACTGCACCTCCTCCTTCCCGGTGGTCACCAGGTCGAATTCGGCCTGAAGACTGCGCCTTTTCCTCAACAATCCTTCCTCAGGCTCTTCCTCCTACCTCCTGTCTATCCTCACCATCTCCCCCACCAGCCTCTCCCTCTCCCCCCCGCTCCCTCCGCTCCTTATGGGCCCTAATGGAGATCAGCTCTCCCCTCACCACCGCCTTCAGTGCCTCCCATACCATCCCCACTCGGACTTCCCCGTTGTCGTTGGTCTCCAAGTACCTCTATATACTTCCTCAGACCTGCTCGCTCACCTCCTCGTCCGCCAACAGCCCCACCTCCAAGCACCACAGCAGGCGCTGGTCCCTCTCCTCTCCCATCTCCAAGTCCACCCAATGTGGGGCATGGTCCGAAATAGCTATTGCCGAATACTCGGTATCCTCTACTCTCGCTATCAGCGCCCTACTCAAAATGAAAAAGTCGATTCGAGAATAAGCCTTATGGACATGTGAGAAGAATGAAAATTCCCTAGCCCCCGGCCTTGCAAATCTCCAAGGGTCCACCCCTCCCATTTGGTCCGTAAATCCCCTCCACAGTCTAGCCGCTGCCGGCTTCCTACCCGTCCTAGATCTGGAGCGATCCAGTGCCGGATCCAACACCGTGTTAAAGTCGCCCCCCATTATCAGGCCCCCCATTTCCAAGTCTGGGATCCGACCCAACATACGCCGCATAAAACCCGCATCGTCCCAGTTCGGACCATACACATTGACCAGTACCACCCTCTCTCCCTGCAACTTACCACTTACCATTATGTACCTACCGCCATTATCTGCCACAATGCTCGACGCCTCGAATGACACCTTTCCCACCAAGATCGCCGCCCCTCGATTTTTGGCATCTAGCCCCGAATGAAACACCTGACCTACCCACCCTCTTCTCAGTCTTACCTGGTCTGCCACCTTCAGGTGTGTCTCCTGGAGCAAAACCACATCCGCCTTGAGCCCCTTCAGGTGCGCGAACACGCGGGCCCGCTTATCCGGCCCATTCAGTCCCCTTACATTCCAGGTTATCAGCCGGATCAGGGGGCTACCCGCCCCCCCCCCCTCCCCCGCCGACTAGCCATGACCCCTCCTCGGCCAGCCACTCGCCTGCACCCCATACCCGGCCCGTTCCCCACAGCAGCATACCCCCGTCTCGACCCTCCCCACTTGCTCCAGATCCTCCTTGACCATAGCAACAGCAACTCGATCCCCCCTGGCTAGGACCCATCCTAGCTGGTTTACTACCCCCATTGCACTTCCGCAAGTCAGCTGACTCCTGCTGACCCCGGCCACTCCCGCCTCCCCTTCAACTCCTCCCATTGTGTGGCACACACTCCTCTCCCGCTCCCCATCCACAGGCTCTCCCCCTCCCCCCTCCGTTCTAAGTGCGGGAAACAATCCTCACTTCCCCGCCCCGGCCTCGCCCCCCCCTCAGTCTTCGGCACGGGAAAAAAGTGCCCAACCCGCCCCATCCACCCTCCCCAACCCGAAAGAGAAAAACACAGAGAAAAAGAAACCCAAAAAAATGCAAAGGCCCCCCCCCCCAGCACCGCCCGCGGTTAGCCTTGGGCCTCCTCGCCAACAGTCTATGGGCTCCTTCCAGCTCCAGGGGCCCCTGGAAGGACCCCGCTCCCATCTGCGAGTTCAACATGGTGACCACATAGGCCCCCACGTCTGGCCCCTCCAGCCCCTTCAGGAGGCCCAGAATCCGCAGATTCTTCCGCCTCGACCGATTCTCCATCTCCTCGAACCGCTCCTGCCATTTCTTGTGGAGCGCCTCGTGCGCCTCCACCTTTACCGCCAGGCCTAAGATCTCGTCCTCATTGTCAGAGATCTTTTGTCGAGCCTCTCGGATCGCCACCCCCTGGGCCGTCTGTGTCTCCAGCAGCTTATCAATAGAAGCCTTCATCGGCTCTAGCAGGTCCGTTTTAATCTCTCTGAGGCAGCGCTGGATACCCTCCTGTTGCTCCTCCGCCCACTGCCTCCACGCTGCCTGGTCTCCGCCCGCCGCCATTTTGTCTCCTTCCCTCCCTTCTTCTGGTCCACCACCACCTTTTCTGTCGCCCCGCTCCTTGTTAAAGCCATATACTGATGGGGAGCTATTATTAACTCCTTCCCACACCGGGATACGTCGAAAAAGTCCCCTTTGGGCCCTGAAACGAGCCCAAAAGTCCGTTTTTGCGGGAACCGCCGAATGTGCGCCTTAGCTCCGCATAGCCGCAACCAGATGTCCAAGCCACTCTTGTTGATGGACATTCAAGTCCCACATCCAGAGAACATTTCGTGCCTTTTCCACCCTCCGTACTTCCTTCAAGTGGTGTTCAACATGGAGGAGTACTGCTTCATCAGCTGGGGGGTGGTAGGTGGTAATCAACAGAGGTTTCCTTGCTCATGTGTTGTGGATCTGGAGTCATATGTAGGCCAGACCAGATAAGAACAGCAGATTTCTCCCCATAAAGGTCACTGGTGAGTCAGATGGAGTTTTGTTACGACAGTTGACAATGGTTTTGTGGTCATTATTACTGACATTTGCTTGTTAATTCCAGATTTATTAACCAAATTTAAATTACACCAGCTGCTGTAGTGGGATTCAGACCCATGATTCAAGAGCATTAGCTTGGGCCTCTTATAATATGCCATCACCTCTTGACTTTAGTAATGGAGTAAAATACTGCATGAAAGATAATTATTTTTCTTTTGCAGGCAATTACGATTAATTGATGTTGATGAATTTCGCAATCGTAAGGATTCAATGGAGCTAACTACATTCCAGGTCTTGTTCATGAGGCAAATTGAATCTGCCAAAGATCAACTCCTTAAAAAGTATGATCATTCCCAAAAAATGTCAAATAGAAATTGTTAAATGTACTTTTTTCAGTTTTGATTGGCTGTTACTCATTTCTTTATCGTACATTTATCTGGTAAGATATATTCTTATGAAAGTTATGTTTGTAAGAAAACGTGTCACCAACATTAAAAATATTGTAACTTTTATTACAAGTGGAAATAAACTTTAATATCGAGGTTTTAACTGATGGTTTATTGAATGTGTTTTAGATGGTTTCCTGAAGTCCAAAATATTTATTACCTGGGAAATAAACGGAAGCAGGTTCCCAGTAATACCAATCGTGCCAGACTACTGTCTTTCTTTAATTGTGCTGCTACTCTGATGACTTCACAACTGCAAAGCTTAACCCTAAAGTCCATTCAAGACTATACTGATCTGATTGTACAACGACCGGTATGTTTATCAGAAACCTGCAAAGTGCTGCAAAATGTATTTCTTATTTAATCAATTTTATGCAGATTATAGAAATTTACTTACAGGATGCAAGTTTTATTTCTTGCTTTTCATAATTTGTCAAATTAGTTGTTTGGTAGTACAGAACCTGATACGTAATTTTTCATCCACATTCGCTGCAAACATAAACGGTAACGTGGGCGCAAAATATCATGAGAATCTGAAAACAAGAATCCCGCCGGCAATTTCTCAATTTCAGATTTTCCCCACCCCCTGCTAATGCCGTAACAAGGTTTCTGCCCAGAAAGGTCAGGAACCTCATTTACATAAATTATCATGTAATTATAGGGCTTCCCCATCATATGTTTGTCCCACATTGGGATCTCCCCACTCGCTGAAGTGACTTCACACTAGCGAGCTATTCAGTAAGTTTTTTAAAATAGGAACCATGCAGAGGGATCATGCTGCAGTTGCACAGGTAAGTAAAGTCCTGGGAGAGAGGGACATGGATGGTCAGTACACTTGCACTGCCCTTGCACTACTCCCTGGTACCATGGCACTGTCCCTGGCCACTGGCACAGGTTCAACAAAGAACAAAGAACAGCAGCTTAGGCCCTCTGGGGTGCTCCTTTGAGGGGGGGGGGGGATTTCCTTTCTCCGTGGTGCGCCAGGATACCCCATGTCCATGGGGTGGGAGCGGGTCCCTGTTTTTTTAAATCGGAGAACATGGGGCCCTTTAAAACAGGTGCCCTGATCTCAGGATTCGTGACATTGCTGTTTTTTTCTGGCCCCGCCAGTATGATGGCGTGTGCCACGCCTGCAAAGTTTTCCTGCACAGAGTGTTGTACAGTGTGATGAGACAAGCCGGCTATGCAGATGATTTCTCACCTCAGCCAGCCCTCTGTACTGAAAATAGAAAATTCAGCCCTGAGTATTGCTGAAATAAGAGAATTGCTGTCAAGGCGGTAGAATCCGTAGAATCCCTACAGTGCAGCAGGAGACCATTTGGCCCATCAAGTCTACACCAACTCTCTGAAAGAGCAGTCTACCTAGGCTCACATCCCACTCTATCCCCGTAACCCCACCTAACCTGCACATCTTTGGATGCTGAGGGACAATTTTCCCATGGACAATCCACCTAATTTGCACATTTTTGGACTGTAGGAGGAAACCGGAGCACCCGGATGAAACTCCGCAGGGAAACTCTGCAGGGAGAACGTGAATATTCCACACAGGCAGTCACTCATAGCCAGGTCTCTGGCACTGTGAGGCAGCAATGTTAAACACTAACCACTATGCCATCATGCCACCAGAAAGCCCGCAAGAAATGATCAACAGTAGCGGAAGAACAATTTATACTGTATGAGAAGAGAGTGCTGATTGCTTGGCACATTAGCACTCACTTCTCATCCTGTACACATTGCTGTAACTTCTGTTGCAGTTTAAACAACGGAAAGTGGCCACAACTAATATTCAACAATATCAGAATTTGTTTCGCCATTTTCCAACATGTACTGTTAACATGGTGGCTCAAATTTTTTCTATCCATTCATGGGATATTGCTGTCGCTGGCTGGTCCAGCATTTATTGCCGATCGCTATTTGCCCTTGAACTGAGTGCATTTCAGAGGGCATTTTAAGAGTCAACCATATTGCTGTGGGTCGGGGGGTCACATGACCAGGTGGTACAATTGGCATGTTTCCTTCCCTTTAAGAACATTAGTGAACCGGATGGGTCTTTATGACAATTGCAATGATTTCATGATCATCGTTAGACTTTTAATTCCGGATATTTTATTGAATTAAAATTTCACCATCTGCTGTGGTGGGATTTGAATCTGCATTACCCCGGGTCTCTAGATTGCTAGTCCAGCAATAATACCACAACGCCACTGCCTCCCCATTTGCAGTATTGGAAATGTTGTCTGCACATGCTAGTTTCATGGATGTGCCAGTATCCACAGCATGGGAATGTGTGCATAAAATCTTATAATATTAAGTCCCCAGCCCCAATTTGAATAGATAACAGAGACCAGGGAGATTGGTTACTACATACCTAGCAGGGGATTGCAACATTTGGCAAGGGTGCAGCTTTTTTGTCACTCGCACACTTCCTCCCTATTGGCTGCAAATAATTGGATTCTTTTACCTGTGTTGTGTATTTTTGTTGAATTTCATTCTTTTTTTATATTGCTTTTGATAACTTGATTTTGTTACAGCACTTTTATGTTACACAATTTAAAATTCTGATTAATTCCAAGCATAATATCCCGCCACATATTATTTTATGTAATGGACTGCTTGGAATCAGTTAAGTTTCTCATTTGCAAATCTTTATATTTGGATATAATTATTATGTGCTTAAAGAAAATTAGCCACATGTAAATACTGAAGGAATAAAAGTGCAACCCTTTGAGATAGGTTTTTATTTCAATTGTCTATGTTTGGTATTTTATATCTAGGATTCCATACGTGTTTATGAACACCCAGGTTTCATTTTGCGTTTGATCCTAAAAAACAACATTGTTCAATTTGAACCAGAGTTCAAGGATTTTGAACTAATATTCTTGAGTGTTTATGATGTCATGCTGAAAACAGCGAATAAAGTGCCAAGAGTTGAGACAAGACTGTATACTGAATGGGTAAGTGATGTTTACATTCCAACATATGTCCAAAATTAACAGAGACTCACAGTTATACCATTTTTTCGCTAGTTACATTCATATTTGTGGCAATATGAACATTCTCACAATTATTGTGAATGACAGCATGTGAGTTTTCTCCAGAATTTTAAAAATGATCATCTAAATAACTGGTCTGATCAT
Organism: Scyliorhinus torazame; assembly: GCF_047496885.1. Taxonomy (NCBI): domain Eukaryota; kingdom Metazoa; phylum Chordata; class Chondrichthyes; order Carcharhiniformes; family Scyliorhinidae; genus Scyliorhinus; species Scyliorhinus torazame. The sequence goes on along the minus strand of NC_092708.1, from coordinate 158,314,823 downwards.
CTAAACAACTGAGAATTTACAAATATCCCACAAATGTTGTGTTGCAAATTGTGACTTTAGTGCCAAGAGTTAGACAAAACCTGTACATTGAAAGGTTGTGATTGGTTTAAAAATGTTTTTGCCAGAACCAAGAGTCTTAGTTGAGTGCCCAAAGTCACATAATCACACTTGTATATTCATCTTTGGTCATGCTAATTTTAGCTGCAAGATTGATCTACAGTTTAAAACATTGTACTTGTGCTCAATGAGCTGGGTCTCTAAACTTTAGAATCGCTTAGATTTAGGAGTGATATGATTGAGGTTTACAAAATAATTTTGAGATTAGATCATGTTTGTTTCAATTGAGTCAATTAGTGAGAACTGGGAACCATGTACAAGTTAAAGAATTGAAAAACTAATTTGAATGTTTGGAGGTTCTTTTCCTGAAGAATATTGGACCTGTGAAACAAACTTTTGGCTCATGCATTTGCGACGAATGGAGGATTTTAAGAATATTGGGTTCTAAATATTGGGACAATTTACGGGTTCAATGCCTGGGGTTATCGTGTGTTTGACTGCAATGGTCATGTTTTTAAAAAGAATTTTGTTTTGTAAAGGCCTGGGAGCTTCTGGAAGTAGCATGTGAAATTTGACCAGAGGAATGTGGTGTTGCTCGTTCTGATCCCAACAGCGTCGCCAATATGTTGCTAATATTAATGATAATGTTGGTGAATCACAAGCCTTCCCTTATATTGATTAAATGACCACACAACCAGTTAGTTAGTTCAAAAGATGGTTTATTTATATACACAAGAGTTACTTCGCCATGCAAACACAATATCTACTACGAGTTAAACTACACCGATCAGCTACAATAACCTATACTTAACTTCAGGGCGACCTGTCCTGTGCAAATGGATAAGGCCTTTATCTGGATTTCACTTGGCTGGTTTGCAGAAAGTGGCTCTGTCTCTGCTGGGCTCATCCGTCAGGTAGCGATCGTTGGTCTTGAACTTGGCTGGCTGTTCCTGCTACAGTTGGCTGGCACAGGCCAGATCCAAAAGAGACAGAATACATGGCTGTGCTCTCTTCTATCCCTCTGGAATGTTGCGCTCTTTGCGGTGGTCCTTAACCTTGGACCCAATAGTTCGACAGGGCTCTGATCACTGGATTCCGGCCAATAAAGGGGCGGGTGCCTTGGTGGCTGGGCGGGTCCTTAGCGGTCATTGACCTTGGCAGTTGGGCTCGCTGAGTAAAGGGAGTGGCGCCGATCAGCCTGTGGCTGTACCGGTTTCTTGATTGGAGTTCTATTTACCTGGGAAAATGGGCCATTAAAATGCAAATGAGCGGGGGGGGGCGGTGTTGATCAGGTCTAGTTACCTGTGTTTCAAATACACATAGGCTCTGTATCTGTCTGAGTGCTGGGTTGGCCATAATTCCCATGGTCCTTTGCAGCTGGCCATCTTAGATGCTACATCCCGTCCTCTTGAACCTGAACGCGATGCGTGGTGGATCACACTATTGATCCCTGTTCATCCTTGGAGGACGGGTCACCCTTGGTCAAGGCAAGGTTCTACTCTACTCGATCTTATGGTTTGGGACATTTACCTAATATTCCATGAATACATCCATAAATTAATTCATCTCTAATGGTTACTATAATTCAGGTCACTATAAAACATTTAATTTATCCGTACAGTTGATCTCTAGCTCACACTATCTAAGCTACTCTCATGCTGCTGGTGAATATCAAAGAACCTATGTAGACCACAACATTTAAAACAGCAGCATCACATTTCTACTTATAAAGAGGTACATGGTTTAGTCTTAGCAGCGATTAGTACATGAATTCAATTTTGTTGAATTACAAAGAAGGGGGCTCGGACTGTATATATCGAGGAGCGGGAGGCTTTTGCTCGCCATTTACAGAGTCGGAGTGTCTGAATGACACTGCAGATTATTGCAATTATTAGCAGGGCCTCTACTATGTATGAAAGGGGGTTCTATTTGGCAATGTTTTCGCACCAAGTGGGGGTTTCGATGTCTGTCTTTATGTGTGGTGTAGTGTCCAGGCTGGTGGTGGCCTATTGTGTGGTAGTGTTCGGGGCTGGTGTGGGGTTTGCAACGAACGTGTGTTGCGTGCGCAGTTGCAGAAGTCCAGCGATGATCCAAACGCATGTCAGCAGTCCTTGCTTCATCCTGTGTTTTCTGTTTTCCGTGTATTCCTGGGGGTGCAGGCACAGTATCTGTTATTATCTTCGGTTAATACCTTGTTTTATTAGTCTTTCTCTCCTTACTCCAATTACCCGTTCTGATTGTCACCATATGTGATTCCCTCAATTTTATTTTTTTAAATACCACTTTGAGAGACAAGAAATGCAAATTTTAAAAGTTAGAGACTCTTGCAGCTTGTGGTCGATGCGGGGAGTGGGCGGACAATTTCTCCGACCAGTCTTTTCTTCACTTGCAACCAGTGGTGGTTGAGGCTTACCTTAACCAGATGAATTTCAGGGCAGCCAGTTTTATAGAGTTTCGTCGCAGGGCTCAGAGGTAGTTCGTGTGTAGCAGCGTGTCAACCAATTGTGTCATATGTGTAAATAGCAGGTGGGGAGTGACCAGGGGGGTCGCGGAAGGTAAAGGAAAGAAGGGGTGAGCGTGTAGAACGTGGCAAAATGCATTCTTTATACCACAACCAAAGGGGGAGCAGAGAAGGTGAAACTAAGGCCTGCCAAAGACAGTGCAGAGAACCATTCCCGAGCGTATGAAGTGACGGGAACATGAGGTGCGTGTGGGCCACTGCAGGATAAGAATGGGTGGAATCCCCGGGTAGGGTGGGGTGGGGATCAGTGCCGTTACTCCCTACCTGGGTGACCTGGGTGGACGGTAAGAGTTTGTAGTTGTGTGGAAACTTGGCATAAAGACTGGGAGAACGGTGATCTGTCTTCCGACAAACTTGTGCCTTTAACTGGGTATCGTACCCTCGAATCAGAAGAGTAATTGTGTGTCGGCTGACATGAATTAAAACCAGTGTAGCCACCTGGGTTGGCCACTTCCCGACTTAAAATGGAGGTCCGCAGAGACTACAGGGAAATTCAGCCAACACAGGCAAAAACTAGCAAGTGCAGAAATCCTGTGTATCCGAACTTGCAAAAGCCCAGACAGCACTGTCTGGCAGCACGGTAGCATTGTGGATAGCACAATTGCTTCACAGCTCCAGGGTCCCAGGTTCAATTCCGGCTTGGGTCACTGCCTGTGCGGAATCTGCACATCCTCCCCGTGTGTGCGTGGGTTTCCTCCGGGTGCTCCGGTTTCCTCCCACAGTCCAAAGATATGCAGGTTGGGTGGATTGGCCATGCTAAATTGCCCTTAGTGTCCAAAATTGCCCATAGTGTTGGGTGGGGTTGCTGTGTTATGGGGATAGGGTGGAGCTGTGGACCTTGGGTGGGCTGCTCTTTCCGGGAGCTGGTGCAGACCCGATGGGCCGAGTGGCCTCCTTCTGCACTGTAAATTCTATGAAAGCACTGAAACTCACAGCCATCTGCATACTAATGAGCGATCCCCGGATACAATTGAAACATGTAAGGTGAATAAGGCCAAGCCAGACTCCTCGGCGCCAGCAGGAGCCAAGACAAAGGAAGGCCAACGGACACCCAGGGACTGCCCAGCATTGGAGAAATCGATCCAAGTGATTGGAACATAGTCCAATCACTTGGAACCAGATACGGGGTCCACCCCGAAGGGCGGGAAGCCCCTGGCGACTATAAAGTAGAGTCCCCAAGTTCAATTTGTCCTTCTTGGCAGGGTCACTCAGCAACTCAAATCAACCCTTGAGAGTGAACTGTCTAAGCTGCCGTATCAACCAAGTAAGTCTCCAGTCAACGCACGCTACGAGATGGGCGCTCCTAGCTACCAGTCCATACCAGCTTTTGAATCCTGCAGACTCAGATCGAACGAAAGGCCATTTGTTCCCCTGACCTGGTGGGCCAATTCCGAAGCTAAGTATAGGCCTTTTAGTGATAGAGAGTAGTCTAGAAAGTAGAGTTTATGCATGAGTAGTGATTTACTGTGTATAATAAATGTGTTTTGATTTGAATCTTACTAATTGGTGTGTTGAGTTATTGATCAGTACTTGAACTTGAACCTCATGGCGGTATCATAAAGATACCTGGCAACTCTAGAGCAAAGGTTATAGAAACAGAGCAAATTCAGTAAAGACCCAACGGGCAACGAATTAAGAGCCAACCAAAGTTAGCAACGTATTACTGGCGACATCCTGATGGGACCCGACTTTGAAGTGGCTTAACTACTCCGGGAGAACCCAAAAATTTGAATTAGAATCCAATTGGGAACAGAAAAACCACAAGTGTTCAAGCAGTTCTGATCAATCCTCGTAATTCGGAAGTGTGTTCATGCATGCGTATCTAACAGGGCTATAAGGTAAAACTGATAGATTTTTGTTGCGAAAAACTGACGGGAGTTTGTATTCCGGAAAATAGCGAAAGCCGTAATTACAGCACCGCCTTAGTACCCCTTGTTCCAAATTTTAAGAGAGTATTTAGAGAGGAAAGATGGCAATGCAGGCAATGCAATGCCTCATGAACCCTGAAGAATTCGTGGTCGCAGCGACCAGCAGCAGAGTAGGACAGTGTCCCGTTTGGGAAGAAGAGATCAGAAAATATCTCAAAGGGAAGGGATGGCCCCTTTGGAGTGAATTCTGTGATAATGAGGAAACAGGACCCGGGAGTATAGGACATACTTGGTGGGAGAACCTGTCAGAGATCCATAAGAAAAACTTAGGGAAAGCTCACAAGCCGATGGCAATCGTGTCCTGTTTGGCACAATTGCGAGGCACAGAGGAGGTCGTTCGGATTCTCCGCAAAGAGATAGAAGAGAGACATCGAATGAGCAAGGTCGATGTTAGTGAGATCGAGAGAGAGAATATAGATTTGAGAAGGAGGTTGGCAGCAAAGGACGGAGAGGTGGATGATGCCAAGCGGGCACACCAGTCTTGTCTAGCGCATCTGAGCAGCTTCCAAACCCAGTACGAAAAGGCCTATCAGGACACGCAACGTGCAGTCCTGGTAAGAGTAGAGACAGAGAAACAGGTAGAGGCATTGCAAAGGCAGTGCAGCGATTTAAAGGCAGCATTAAGAGCACTCCATACTGCCACCACGGAGCACAGACAAAGCTCATTAGATCATGTGAAATGCAGGAAGCAGATTGCGGAACTGCAGTCTTTGCTTACGGTGTAAAATGGGTTCCAGAGCACTTTGGATCCAAATTAGATGAGGAAAACGGCCCTGATTGGCAAGAGTTTAATGAAACCGCGCATAGATATGTTCAGGGAACATGTGCGCAAGGAAATCCCCAAAGGAGAAAAGCACCACAACTCCCCACAGAGCAGATAGATCAGGTTCCCATGAATCCAGTCACTACCCACCGCACAGTTACATCGGAAGGAGAGGCAGAATCTCTTTACACCACCCCTTAACTGTGACCCACTTACGGGACGCGTGCGAAAAGATCACACCGTTCCTCCCCACCTCAGACTCCCACCACTTCTTTGCTAGAGTAAAGCAGCAGGTAACCATGTATGGCCTGGATGAGCGTGAGCACGTGAAGCTCACAGTTTTGAGTGTGGATCCTTCAGTCGTAGCAGCCCGTCCCGACCCACAGAATGTAGGAGGAGGCACCCTTGCAGAGATGCACGCAGCGATCCTAGATGCGATCGGCTATAACAGAGGTGACCCAGTAGAAGGCCTGAATAAGTGCAGGCAGAAAAAGACAGAACACCCCACAGCATTTGCTGGACGCCTGTGGATTCATTTTACAGCCGTTTTCGGCAATTTAGACTACGCCCATTTGTCTCAAGATGGTATGGCCAAATGGACCCGCACCCTTATCTCCCATGCCACAGAGGCAGGACAAAAGGCCTGTACCAATTATGACCCCTCCGAAGAAGCGCACAATGAAAAATGGGTTTTAAGAAGACTGTCCCGTGCCTGGGAGCAATCTGTCCAAAACAAACCCGTAATTAAGAAACCCGAAGAACAGCAGGCAGATATCCACGCAATTAAGACGCACCACAACCCCGCATGGGTAAACGAAGGCAGGAACAACCCCCCACAGAAACCACAGGTGTGTTACAACTGTGGACAATTAGGTCACTTTGCACGAGAGTGCAATGCCCCACGAAAGCCACAGTGAGCCCAGCAGGCAGGCACTCTGAATAAGAACAGGACAGAGCCCATACGTAGTGTGAGCACCCGTTCAGACCAGACAGACATGAACGGAACTGACTGACGGTGTTCGGGCTTCCCCACCTGGGTCTGCGACACCCTTTGGGATAGGTCCGGCCGACCAGTAGTTGCAGCAAAAGTACGGGGACATCCCATCGAATTTCTCTGGGACACAGGAGGGTCCCGCACCACAATTAATTCCTCTACCATGTTCCAAAAAGACACGTGGCCCACTACAGCCACAATCACCCTCAGCGGCTTCACAGGCCACTCACAGCAGGGACACATCACAGCCCATGTACCCATTCAAATTGGCAATATTACGACAAAACACCCCATAGTTTTAGTCGATCTACCCCACACAGCAGAACACATTTTGAGCATTGATTTTATGAACTCCCACCACCTTTCATTTGATCCAGTAAACCAATGTGTCTGGAAAATGGCAAAATCCGGAAGAGCCCCCGCAACGCTCACAGTAGGTGAGTATGCAAACAAGATTAGCACAGTCGTCGAATTTTGGCTTGACCCGACCACGATTAGCACAGACAAACAGGTTAAGGCAGTTTTACAAAAGAACAGGACAGCATTCGCGACCCACAAACACGACTGTGGCCGGATGACTAGTTCCGTTCAAATCACAGGACCTGACCCTAGACCCCAAAAGCAATACGGATTTCCCCAAGAGGCAGAGGGAGAAATCTCAAAAGTTATCGATAGCTTATTAGAGCAGGGCGTACTAAGATCAGTAGCCTCTACTAATAATGCCCCGATTTGGCCAGTGAGAAAACCCGATGGATCATGGCGACTGACCATCGATTACCGGAAACTCAACAAAGTCACCCCCGCAGCAGCCCCCATGGTAGCCACAAGTCCCGAGACCATGCTCAAACAGGGACTCAACTCGCGATATTTTATGGTTTTGGACGTCAGTAACGGATTCTGGTCCATTCCATTGGCAAAAGCGTGCCAGTATATATTTGCCTTCACTTTTAAAGGTCAGCAATACACGTGGACATGCCTTCCACAAGGATTCCACAACTCCCTCTCCATTTTCCACCGACAGCTGGCAAATGGATTATCAAAATGTTCTCGCCCTGAATGTCTGGTCCAGTATGTGGACGGCCTATTACTGCAGACAGACACCAAGGCAGAGCACATCGAGCTTCTGGCCGAACTCCTGGAACTCCTACAGCAGATTGGTTGTAAGTGAACCCCAAGAAAGCCCAAATTTTGGAAAACAAAGTGATGTATTTGGGTACGATTATCACGCATGGTAAACGCGAGATCGAGCATAAAATAATTGACTCGATTGTCAAATTGCCCCTTCCCCAGAATGTTTCAGCCCTCCGGCCGTTTTTAGCACTGGTTGGCTACTGCCGAAACCATATTGACGTTTCGCCACCAAGGCAGCACCCCTCTCGGAACTCCTAAAGAAAGGAGCCCCTTGGGAATGGCTTCCGCAGCACACAGATGCTGTGGATGCTTTGAAAAGAGCCCTCAGCACAGCCCCCGCACTACAGGTTCCATACCCGCTTTCCCCCTATGCTATAGAGATAGCTAGCACAGATCGTACCCTTTTGGCCGTGCTCCTCCAGGAACGCACAAACAGTTAAGACCCGTGGCTTACGCCTCCAGAGTTTTAGATCCTGTGGAGTAAGGATTTTCGGCCTGTGAAAGGCACCTGCTTGCAGTTTTCTGGGCGGTTCAGTATTTTTCCGACATAACCGGACTAAACCCCATCACAATCCTCACGGAACACACCCCCACCCAACTTTTACTAGACGGACGACTTAAGGACGGTACTGTAAGCCAGATTAGAGCAGCCAGATGGACCCTTCTTTTGCAGGGATGGGCCATCACTGTTAAACGGACCAAGACCCACACTTTTCTAGCCGACAATCTTCAGTACCCAGGCACCCCCCACGATTGTGAAATCATCTCACCGCACCACAACACAGGCCCCTTTATTGCGAAAACACCCCCCAGAAAGATAGGTAGTTCACCCCAGAGCCCCCAGCACACAGACACGTGCTTACCTTTAAGGATATATGTGGATGGTTCTTCCACTGTATTAGACGGGAAGCGCATTACAGGATGCGGCATCTATGACGAGGATGCGCAGGGACGCACCCTAGAAGGAATCTCCTTAAAACTACCAGGACACTTAGGTGCGCAGGCGGCAGAACTAACAGCCGTTGCGTACATTGTGGATCACCCAGATTCCTTCCCAAGCCCAGCAGACATAAACTCGGACAGCCTCTATGTCTGCAACAGCCTTCCAGAATTCCTACCCCTGTGGAAAGCAAGAGGATTTGTTTCCGCAGATGGAAAAACCCTCCCTTCAGCCCCATTGCTCCGCCACATTTTAGAGAAAGCACAGGACAGGACATTTGGAATTGTTAAAGTCCGAAGTCACCACCGTTCCTCCCCACCTGGAAATGTAAAAGCCGACGCACTGGCTAAAGCAGGTTCTAGGCATGGACATTTTTGGACACCCCCCGAAAGCGCCCCAGTGAATGCAGTTCAGGTCTCACAGTCTAATATCGAGGATTTAGTGCAGGCCCAGAAGCAAGATAGCAATCTCAGGGAGATTTTGAAAGGAAAATTTCCAGCACCTTATGTTAGATTTAAAAATGCACTAACCACACATGACGGTGTGGTCCTAAAAGACACCCTTTATGTGGTCCCTGAACAGGACAGGAATCAGCTTAGTTGTTTGTTCCATGACAGTCATGGGCATCAGGGAATTGATCCCACTACAGCCCACCTCAGGCAGCTCTGTTGGTGGCCAAGTTTAAAAGAAGACGTAACGCACTACGTTGAGAATTGCCTTATCTGTGCCCAAAACAATTCGGACAGATACGCAAAGAAAGCTCAGCTTAGCCACACCCGCCCTGTTAATGGCCCCTGGACTAACCTCCAGATTGATTTTATAGGACCATTGCCCCCTTGCAGGAATGGTTACAAGTACGTATTAGTCGTCATAGACACTTTTACGAAATGGGTAGAGGCATTCCCATCCAGAACTAACACGGCAAAGACCACAGCCAAGATCTTAACCCACCACAACTTTACAAGATGGGGACTCTCCCGCAGCATTGAATCCGACCAAGGTTCCCATTTTATGGGACGTGTCATGAAGAACATCCTCACGATATTTGGCATTACCCAAAAATTCCACATCGCATACCACCCCCAGTCAAGTGGTATCGTGGAGTGAATGAATCGGACCCTAAAAGCGACCCTCAGAAAAATGGTCCAACAAAACAACACCACTTGGGATTCAGTCCTCCCTTTTGCGCTGATCTTTTTGAGAAATACTGTTTCCACATCCACAGGACAGGACATTTGGAATTGTTAAAGTCCGAAGTCACCAACAATTCACCACCGAATACACCCCACACACTCTAATGACTGGACGCCCCATGAAAGGCACAGAATTTTTATTCGGACTTGAATTGACCAGCCCCGAAGTGACAGCCCCCACACACGAGAACGCAGTAAAACAGTTAGTCGAGAATGTAAAAACGGCTCAGCTAGCAGCCGCAGTAAGATTAGGCACTAGAAAGAAACAGAGCAAGGCCTGTTTCGACAAGACAGTGCATGCGACTGAGTTTGAAGTAGGACAGCAGGTCATGCTCTCCATTTACAACCCCAGCACATTCCTGTCGCCGAAGTATTCGGGTCCGTACTCCATTGCGGACAAAGTAAGCCCCTCCGTGTATAAAATTAAGTACCCCAACGGAAAGACTGCGTGGTTCCATATTAACCAGCTTAAGGCATATGGCCCACAGTCCAACCATGCACACCACGTCATGCTCGACGCAGCAGACCACGCCCCACCCACACCCAACGTATCCCTACCCTCCCCACCACGCCCACCACATCCACGGACTCGACCTCGACACCACCCCCGAACTCTAGACTCCGCTCCGGAACGCCCACAGACAGCAGCAGCGACTGTGACACAGACAATAGCCACAGCACGCCTCCCTACTATCCCCATGCAACAGGACCCACACCCAGTGAATCTGAATACGATCTGAGTGATCCCTTCCTGATCAAATTCCTCAACAAACATCACCAAAGACCACCGCCCTACGATGACGACCCCGACTCCGTCCCCACAGAATTAGACACAACTTTTTGGCACCGCGACAATTCATACAGGCTCATCCGAAACGACGAGATGGACCCTAAGTCACACCATGCAGCTTTATCAACCCTCATCCATTCCAGAGTATGGCATCCGGGAGAAGAGGACGACTTTGAGTCTGACTCCCAAAACGAGAACCCTTTTGCGACCCTGTTTGCAACTGATAACTGAGGTGTCCAGATGATGTTTTAAAAAGGAACCGCTTGGGAAAAATTGTGTCCATTCTGATGGAACCTGCAGCATGTTGTTCAATGTTGTTTTGTTAGTGTTATTGTTATGTGTTGTTTGTACACTCGCAAGTTCCACAGCCACACGCCATATTTGTTGGCAGAAACCTGTGAAAACTTGCCAGCATGCTTATCGGCAGAAACCGCTGAGAGCTTGCCAGCCCCCGTTCATAACTACTCCTCTAGTTCGACGGTAGAACCTTTATTGCAACCCCCCATGATGACTACATTTTTGCCCATTCTTGCCGGTTGCTCAGGCAGTGGAGAAACGGCATTGGTCTCCGCCCTGCCTGAGGACCCCTCCTCTGGTCAGCTACACTCGGGTAGAGCATACACGGCATTGATCACCATCCTACCCGGGGATCCCATCCAAATCTTACCCGTCGCGGCCCATACGCACCTCATTTCGGCACTCTTGGTTCAAAAAGTTTTGTTTTGTTTTCGGGCAACCCTTAGGTTGCCATCCCTATGCTATTTCCATCCTCAAACATTTGGATGGTAAATCGCACAGCCTGCGGGACGGCTCGCACTGTTTCAGTATTCTTTTTAAGTGTGTCTAGTCCAAATTTTCTGTTTTTAATAAAAAAAAAAAAAAATTTTTTTAAATGAGGGAGTCACACATGGTGACACATTATAAAGGGAAATTGGCACTACAAGACAGACATGCTAACGCACAAGATATTAACCAAGATAGTAACAGAAACTATGCTTGATCCCACAGAATTCCAGAAGCTCCAGGAAGAGAGAAGAAAGGGAAAGGAAGAGACGAAAAGGAAATAAGACAACAATGAAGACGTCATACGTGTTTTTCGTCGTTATTGTAAATTGTATCCGGTTCCGCGCGAATGCAAACCCCCTGACCCCTACCACACAGGCCGTGAATGATTCCCACCCCTACCATACACTACACCCTGAAATAGCTAACTCCGAGATAGTCACCGACACACCATCATGTGATACGTTCATAACCTGGTATTCACTATCATACGTAATTGAATCCCTGCTAGTATTGGCGATACTCTGCAGCACCGTGGAGACTATCTGCATGAGCAAATGGCGAAGGAGAGCCTACCGCTCTAGCACTCCGGTATACAGGATAAGATCCCGTATTTTCGGTTATCACCAGGACCCGGAACCCTTGACCTACAATAAAGAACATTTGTGTTGCATCTTTTGTAAATCAAGAAATGTGTTTTGTTTACAACGGAAATATTGTACACCTCTGTGCTTGACTGCCAAACCAGAGGAAAAATGTAAATGCTGCTATTTTTGTTTTGTTAGGAAGTTAGTATGATTGAATGTTTGAGTAAGTGTAGTTTATGAGAGATAGTTAGAGGTACCGTTTTTGTTGATTTGTAATGCATGTCCCTGTCTGACATAGCGCCACTTAGAATTGTTAGTTAAAAAATTTTCATACATAGTTATGGTCAGTGTAGAGGCCATGGAAGAGTGCGCGCTGGGTCAGGAAGTGAAGACAATGCAGTTATGTGATCCTTCACGCTTCGCGTTAGGGATCACAAGGAGGGTGTGTAGCCGCCTGGGTTGGCCACTTCCCGACTTAAAATGGAGGTCCGCAAAGACTACAGGGAAATTCAGCCAACATAGGCAAAAACTAGCAAGTGCAGAAATCCTGTGTATTAGAACTTGCAAAAGCCCAGACAGCACTGAAACTCACAGCCATCTGCATACTAATGAGCGATCCCCGGGTACAATTGAAACATGTAAGGTGAATAAGGCCAAGCCAGACTCCTTGGCGCCAGCAGGAGCCAAGACAAAGGAAGGCCAACGGACACCCAGAGACCGCCCAGCGATCAGGGAACGGCTCCAGCATTGGAGAAATCGATCCAAGTGATTGGAACATAGTCCAATCACTTGGAACCAGATACAGGGTCCGCCCCGAAGGGCGCGAAGCCCCTGGGGACTATAAAGTAGAGTCCCCAGGTTCAATTCGTCCTTCTTGGCAGGGTCACTCATTAACTCAAATCAACCCTTGAGCGTGAACTGTCTAAGCTGCCGCATCAACCAAGTAAGTCTCCAGTCAATGCATGCTACGAGATAGGTGCTCCTAGATACCAGTCCATAATAGCTTTTGAATCCTGCAGACTCATATCGAACGAAAGGCCATTTGTTCCCCTGACCTGGTGGGCCAATTCCGAAGCCAAGTATAGGCCTTTTAGTGATGGAGAATAGTCTAGAAAGTAGAGTTTATGCATGAGTAGTGATTTACTGTGTATAATAAATGTGTTTTGATTTGAATCGTACTAATTGGTGTGTTGAGTTATTGATCAGTACTTGAACTTGAACCTCATGGTGGTATCATAAAGATACCTGGTGACTCTAGAGCAAAGGTTATAGAAACAGAGCAAATTCAGTAAAGACCCAACGGGTAACGAATTAAGAGTCAACCAAAGTTAGTAACACCATGTAGGAGAAAAAATAAGAAGGAAAAAGGCAGGCAGGCTCCATCAGAATTTGGACACCTTAATACTTAGGCAGTGTTTCTTTCTCATCATCTGGACACCTCAAGGTTCTGTACCAAAAGCGTTGTAAAAGCATTACCGAAATGAGAGTCAGTATCTGAATCATCACCATCTCCCAGTTGCCAGACCCGTGTCTGCCGTTTCTGTACCATGGCCACGTGGGCTGTCAGATAATCCGAATCGTCGTGCCTTACTAGTTTGCAAGAGTTGTCACGGTGCCAAAGAGGGGCTTGTTTGTCGTGAGGCGCAGGGGCGGTGGGAGTGGCGGGCAAGTTACTGTGGTTGGGTGGTGGCTGTGGCGGTGGCTGGGGGAGGGCATGTAGGGGGGTCAAAGATATCTAAGTAGTGGTTCCGGGGGCTGGGGTGACTGGGGGCAGAGAGATCACCCTAGTGTTCAGGGATAGTAATCAAATCCGGGAGGCTCTCGCTGCCATCGGAGTCCAGTTCAAGGTGAAAGTCCGTACCTATGTACGGAGGCACGAACGGGTCTGTGGGATACGTGCTGGCATGGCTGGGGGAGGGTTGGCGTAGGGGTCGGACTAGGTTGTCGATGGGTGGGGCGGAATCGTCTCTTCTTGCCAGAAAGATGTGGTGGGAGTGGCTACGTTGTGATCCATAGACTTTGAGTTGGTTGATGTGGAACCAACCAGTTTTAACATTGGGGTACGTTATCTTGAAAATGGAGGGGCTCACTTTGTCGGAAATGGAGTAGGGTCCTGCAAATTTGGGGGAGAGGAAAGAACTGGGGTTGTAAATTGAAAGTGAAACCATTACTTGCTGACCGACTGTGCACTCTACGGGGTGGACGGTTTTGTCAAAGCAGGCTTTACTCAAGCGCCTAATCAGACAGCTGCAGCGAGTTGTGCTGTTTTAATGTCATCTGTAACCTGTTGGACTGCTTTTTCGTGGGTGAGGGCGGTTACTGTGGGACTTGCCAAATCGAGGCCTAATAAATATTCAATACCTTCATGGGCCGTCTGGTCATGAGAGTGTGGGGGGTGAAACCTGTTGAACTGGAAACGGTGTTCCGAATAAATATGAGAGCAAATGGGAGAACTGTGCCCCATGTGGTATTGTTCTGTTGCACCTTCTTTCTAATGGTCGCTTTTAAAGTTCAAATCATTCTCCCCACAATGCCACTGGATTGGGGGTGATATGCTTGATCGAATTTCTGCCTGATCCCAAAAATTGTTTAAACATTTTGCATGACTCTGCCGGTGAAGTGGGAACCTTGGTCTGACTCAATTCTGCGGGGGAGATCCCAGTGTGCAAATATCTGTTGGGTCAAAATCTTAGCGGTGGCCTTTGCTGTGTTTGTCCGTGAGGGAAATGCTTCTACCCATTTAGTAAAGGTGTCGATTACAACCAACACGTACTTGAAACCATTTCTGCAAGAGGGAAGGGGGCCAATGTAGTCGAGTTGCAAATTTGTCCAAGGGTCATTAACAGGTTGGGTGTGACGTAATTGTCCTTTCGTTGAGTAACGTTCAGGATTGTTTTGTGCACAGATAAGGCAATTCTCGACATAATGGGTTACATCGCTTTTTAAATCGGGCCACCAACACAAAGGTCTTAAATGGGCAACGGTATTGTCTATCTCCTGATGTCCATGTCCGTCATGAAATTGGTAAATGAGCTGGTTTCAGTCCTGTGTGGGGACCACATAAATTCAGTTTTTTTAAAACTATGCCCCACATATACAACTATGTTGTGCTTGCAGTTTTTATTGTTGCTGTTGTTGTTCTAAACTAAATTCCGTTTTTTAAAACTATGCCGTCCTGTACAGTCAGTGGATCCTTCCATTTATCATAGGGGCCTGGGAAGTTGCCGTCTAAAACCTGTTTGAGGGTGTCGTCTGCTTTTTGGGCTTGGGATAGATCCTCAATATTGGTCTGGGTGTATCGGTTCGCTTTCGGGTGGTTGCCAGAAATTACCATGCGTGATCCTGCTTTGGCTAAGGCGTCTGCCTTTACATTACCGGGTGGGCACGAGTGATGATGGCTTCTTACTTAAATAATACTGTATGTGCGATCTAAGGCTGTCTTGAGAATGAGCTTTAACAACAGGGCAGAGGGTAGGGGTTTGGGTTGGATTGGATTGGATTTGTTTATTGTCACGTGTACCGGGGTACAGTGAAAAGTATTTTTCTGCGAGCAGCTCAACAGATCATTGAGTACATGAGAAGAAAAGGGAATAAAAGAAAATAAATAATAGGGCAACACAACATATACAATGTAACTACATAAGCACTGGCATCGGATGAAGCATACAGGGTGCAGTGTTAATGAAATCAGTCCATAAGAGGGTCATTTAGGAGTCTGGTAACAGTGGGGAAGAAGCTGTTTTTGTGTCTGTTCGTGCGTGTTCTCAGACTTCTGTATCTCCTGCCCGATGGAAGAAGTTGGAAGAATGAGTAAGCCGGGTGGGAGGGATCTTTGATTATACTGCCCGCTTTCCCCAGGCAGCGGGAGGTGTAGATGGAGTCGATGGATGGGAGGCAGGTTTGTGTGATGGACTGGGCGGTGTTCACGACTCTCTGAAGTTTTCCATCGGCTGAAGCAAAACCTCGAGATTCTCACAGAGGCAGGAATTCTGTTAAACTATTGCATACATGCAGGCTGTCCGAGTGTATGTCTGCGGGGGTTGGAAACGAGTTGGGGTGCTGAACTACATAGGCTATGGCTGCGAGTTCTGCTGCTTGTGAACCTAGGTGGCTGGGCAATTTTAAAGACATCTCTTCCAGTGGGCGTCCCTGCACGTCTTCTACGTAAATTCCACAACCAGTAATTCTAACTCCATTTTCGATTGTAGACGAACCGTCTACATAAATCCTTAAGGCATCCCCTGTGGTTTGGGAATCCTGTGTCTTACTGCCTGCTCGTGGGTGTAGTGACTTTGGGATAAAGCGTCCTGTGTGGTGTTGGGCTGCTATGATCTGGCACTCATGTGGGGTCCCTGCATATTGGAGATTATCGGCCAGAAATGTGTGGGTCTTGGTGCGTTTTACCGTAATGTCCCTGCCTTGTAACAGTAGTGTCCAGCGAGCTGCTCTGATTTGGCTGACTGAACCGTGCTTTAATCTACCATCTAGTCATAGTTGCGTGGGGGTGTGCTCGGTCAAGATCGTGACTGCGTTAAGGCCTGTGATGTACGCAAAGTACTGTACTGCCCAAAAGACTGCAAGCAAGTGCCGTTCGCAGGCTGAGAATCCTTGCTCTACGGGGTCTAATACTCTTGAGGCACAGGCTATGGGTCCTCGGTGATCATGTCGTTCTTTCAGGAGTACTGCTGATTGGGTTCGGTCGGTGGTTGCTACTTCTATGGCATAGGGCAAGTCTGGGTCTGGAACTTGTAAAGCAGGGGCTGTGCCTAGGGTGCGTTTTAAATCCACAATGGCGTCTGTGTGCTACGGAAGCCATTCCCATGAGGTGATCTTTTTAAGGAGCTCTGAGAGTGGGCCTGGTTTAGTGGCGAAACCATTATATGATTTCTTCAATATCCTGCCAAACCTAGGAATGACCGGAGTGCAGTGACATTTTGGGGCAGGGGCAATTTAACGATGGACTCGATTCGTTTTTGCTCAATTTCTCTCTTCCCATGTGTGATGATGGTGCCTAAATAAAGAACCTTTTCCTTTAAAATCTGGGCCTTTTTGGGGTTGACCTTGCATCCGATGGATTGCCATAGGCCTAGTAATTCCTCTTTCGTGTCCGTTTGCAAGAGCAGATCGTCTACATATTGTATGAGGCATTTAGGTCAGGAAAATTTAGAATGTCCGTTGGCCAATTGTCGGTGGAAAATGGAGGGGGAGTTATGGAATTGTGACAGTTGAGGAGTATTTTATCTAAGATCTTCCCGATTAGTCGCAGTTGTAAGCTATCAGACAAGGTCTTGTGAATATCTAAAGTAAGGCTCTCTATTTGGGAGTTCTAATTATAGTATCCACAATGTGCCTTGCGTTCACTACCTTCAGTGTACAGGATAGACTGTGACTTAGATGCCTATCTTTTCCTTAACGTCGACTAAATATTTCTAATTCTTGAGCGCCAGGCATGGGCAAGTAACCCTTCAGATAGCCTCAAAGGGTGAGAATATGATGAGTCTTAGTTAAATGTCATTCTTATTTATTAAAATAGACACTGATCTGTATGGTAAAATATATACACAATTTATTTAAAGAAAAAAGATAATTCAAGTATTTTTGATAAATGATACAGTTTGACAAATACAGGATATGTGATGAGTTAGCCTGTGACCTCCCTAACTAAATAATTGCTTAAGCTATAAACATCTCATCCTTCCTTCGACTAGTAATCTCGGAGCTCGATACTCAATCAAGAGCAGAAGGCCTGGCAGCATCTGTAGGGAGAAAAGAGAGCTAATATTTTGAGTCCAGTTGACCCTTTGTCAACGCTCACCAAAGGATCATCTGGACTCTAAACGTTAGCTCTCTTCTCTCCCTACAGATTCTGCGAGACCTGCTGAGATTCTCCAGCATTTTCTCTTTTGGTTTTAGATTCCAGCATCCGCAGTAATTTACTTTTATAAGTATGTCCAAATCTCTTTTACAAGATTGTCTTAATTTGGTGTCATAATTTCTTTATGTTTCAGTCTACAGACCCTCATAGATTTTTCCTGTTCTTCTTAACAGTCCTTGCAAAAGATTCCAAAGACACAATCCTGCATAGCATTTAAAGCATTTCCTTACAACAAATTCTAAAACTTTTCCAAGATATGTAACCACATTTGCTTTTTGAAGACCATTAATTCACTTCTCAACATACATTCCTTGTTCCTTAAACCTCAACACATGTTATAAGCCACAATACAATGTAATTGCAATTTCAGCATAAGATATCAGTCAGACCATATATAAGTTTGTCAGATGCTTAACTACTTTTGCCCTTATTACAGCTTACTTAATCACATTATTTAACAATCACATTTTGACATGTTTCCAGACAAGATTAACTGCTGTACTTTGCAATTTGCCCTTGGCATTAAAAGACAATTACCATTATAAAAACATCAACGCTGTTGATGTCCAGAGGAAGACATTGAGTGAGCCACATCTACAGAGGAGGAAGATGAACAAGATGCACCTTCTCATTGAAGGTGCACCAAGGGGCTCAGGCAACAGAAGACTGACAAACATAGCAAGGAGATAAGCACCTCTTTCATCAGCAGGTGTTAAGTATTTGGTCTCTCCACCACCGACGCATAATGGCAGCCTTGTTTAGCATCTACAAGTTGCACTGCAGCAACTTGCCAAGCCTCCTCCAAGTACCTTTCAAACCCAATACCATTACTATTTAAAAGGACAAGAGCAGCAGATGGATGGGAACATCACCACTGTCATAATATGCACATCATGAGGTAAAAGCAGGCAGTGACAGACACCCAGGTGAGCCAACCAACATACAGAACACGACCAATCACCAGACAGAACACCAGGGGGGCTTCCAACTGTAAAACACACGAGGCATCAACACACTGCCTCTTTCCACTGGTGACAACTGTAGTGACAGTCAGGGTGTACAAATCATTCAACACCTTCTACACGTGGATCAGTGCTAGCCTGGTCTAGATAGTTAGAGTTAGTTTACTTAGAGTAGTAGAGAATCAACCCACAGTCAGCTGTGTGCTTCGTTACTGAAGTTCAATAAATCTTATTGAACCAACGCCTACGTTTGGTGTATGCTTTATCGTTTAACTGCATCGTGTTGCAGTCCGTGTTACCCCAGGGTGAATAACATGACAACCACCTGCAAGTTTCCTCCAAGCAACAGACCACCCTGACTCAAAACTGTATTTCTGCTCCTACCATCACGAGATCAAAATCCTGTAACTCCGAACAGCACTGTAGGTCAAAATCATAGAACTCCCTTCCAAACAATACTGTGGGTGTACCTCCATGACAGGCAATGCAGCAGTTCAAGAAGGAACCTCACCGCTATCTTCTCAAAGGCAATTAAGGATGGCCAAAAAAATGTTGGCCTTGTCAGCGAAAGCCATATTCTGTGAACGAATACATAAATAAA
The DNA here is from genome assembly GCF_047496885.1 of Scyliorhinus torazame. Taxonomy (NCBI): domain Eukaryota; kingdom Metazoa; phylum Chordata; class Chondrichthyes; order Carcharhiniformes; family Scyliorhinidae; genus Scyliorhinus; species Scyliorhinus torazame. Next base: position 158,295,698 of record NC_092708.1, on the reverse strand, counting down.
AGGCGTGCCTATACCGGATGAGTTGCGGTGGCTTAAGCAGGCAGCTCACCTCCATTTTCTCAAAGAATGCGCAACAAATTCTCACATTAGAATGCCACCATCCCATGAAAGAATAAAAAAATAAATCCTGCCCCATGTTTTTTTAATGGCAATTGGATATAAACCATTTATCTTTGTCACAAATTCACCTATCTGATTTTGAATGCTTCATACATTCTGAAAACAACCTGTTAATTTTAACTTTTAACTTTTTTTTTCTGTGGATCTTATTCACTGAATCAATATTACCATTTAGCTTTTAAGTTCTTTTTTTTTTTCTCCCATTCTGTCTTTATCCAAATCACTACACTGTTCTATTGTTCCCAGTTATTTCTTTAACCTCTTTAACTTCCATCACACAAACCATTGACTCCATCTACACCTCCCGCTGCCTGGGGAAAGCGGGCAGTCTAATCAAAGACCCCTCCCACCCGGCTTACTCACTCTTCCAACTTCTTCCATCGGGCAGGAGATACAGAAGTCTGAGAACACGCACGAACAGACTCAAAAACAGCTTCTTCCCCACTGTCACCAGACTCCTAAATGACCCTCTTATGGACTGATTTCATTAACACTACACCCTGTATGCTTCATCCGATGCCAGTGCTTATGTAGTTACATTGTATATGTTGTGTTGCCCTATTATTTATTTTCTTTTATTCTCTTTTCTTCTCATGTACTTAATGATCTGTTGAGCTGCTCGCAGAAAAATGCTTTTCACTGTACCTCAGTGCACGTGACAATAAACAAATCCAATCCAATCCAATCCAAATCTCTTTTCACATGAACCCCCCTTCTCCTCCAAGCCACAGTAACCCCCACCCTTCTCCACTGCCCTCGTTATATGATTCATCAGGACATTGATCTCAGACACGTTTAAGCGGAGCGTATCCCAATGTAGCAGCTTCTTCTTTCTTCAGTACTGGTGCCAGTGCCCAGTGAATCAAAGTCTCTTCTTCCCACCCACTCTTTGAGCCAAGCATTTAACTATCAAATAGCTTGACCCTATGTCAATTGACATGTGGTTCAGATAACAATCTGAGGTTTTGCATTTTAATTTGGATCCTAACTCCTCAAACTCTCCCAGCAGAATATTATTCCCAGTCCTACCTATATTATTGGTTCCTACATGGACCACAACAACTAGATCCTCCCACAAGCACTTTACATCCATCACCATCTGGGAAGTGAGGTCTTTAACCCTGCCACCAAGCAGGAAACACAACCTATGGAGCCCCCTGTTGCCACTGTACAGTATTTGAATAGTGTGGTAGCACAACCCTTTTAAGGAGTGAAACCTTGTGATCCATGTGACGAGCTAGGGCCTATCATAAGGGAGCATGCAGATACGTCCAATGGGGGAAAAGCGCGGGCCCTGGGAGAAGTGTCCTGGGCAGAGTGGACCCTGGAGTCAGAGAGTGAAGATGTGTATAATGACTCTGTGTATAGTTTATCTTTGCCTGTTACCAATAAACCCTTGTTCCGTTATACAAGAAGTCTCCCCAGTATTGCCTCGAGCCATCACATTGGTTATGAGTATAAATGGGATTGATTTCAAGTCTGCAATAGTTCAGAATTTGGGGGGAAACAAACAGAGTAGTCGAAAAACATCAACGTCATTGTAAAACAGTAAGTGAAAAGTGCCCATGATTGGGAAGCTTGACCCATTCGGCCAGGAGGCTGAAGGCAGGAGCCATATATTGAGTGGCTCTATTGCTTCTTTGCAGCAAACAAAATAATGGGGGAGGATAAACAGAAGGTTATCCTATTCACGGTTTTGGGCCACCTTCCTACAACCTTAAGGAATTTGATCTCCCCCAAAGGCTCCCGACACAAAGTAATTTGGCTAGTTGGTGACGTTGGTCAGGAAGTATTTCAACCCCAGACCCTCAACCATGCTACAATGATAGAGGTTTAATTTGGCTGTCAGGGAACCAGGAGACACAATCTCGGTCTTCGTTGTCAGACACAGCGACAAGCTGCACGGCCGTTTAGTATGGGGTATTAACAACATAAATGTGCAAAAGAAGCTTCTGGCTGAAACAAAGATCATCCTGGACAAGGCCATCGAGATAGATCAGGCAACCAAGTGCACTGTGATGGGCACGTCAGAGCTTCAAAGAGAGTGTGGTGAACCAGCTGTGGGGCAGTATGGCTGTAAGGCATGGAGCCAGGTCAACAGGGTCAGAGGGAGTTCAGCAACAATCCCAGGAACATGATCATAGTCAGTGGTCAGAAATGAAAATGGGTCAGGTCATCAGCCTAGAAGTCAAGGCGATTGCTACTGATGTGGGTGAGACTGCCCCCCCTCAAGAACCATGCCGCTGCAGGGTGTTTATTTGTTTTTGGTGCAATCAGAAGAGTCATATCCAGGCATGTTGCCGTGCCAGGCAGAGCACACCAAATATAAAAAAAACAAATCATGATACCAGTGAATGAAGTGGAGCAGAATTCAGAACATGGTGGAAGTGAACAAAACAATCCCAATTGAGAGAGTCCTCACAGTTAACGGAAGCTCATTAAAGATGGAGGTTGACACTTGTTGTGGCCGAATAAATGTTCAAGCGTCTTCGAGAAGTAGTTCAGTCTTTGAACCTAAGCAGCACAATGGCCAATTTGGCGACATATGCAGGGGAAATCCTGAAAATCCTGGGGACAATCACAGCGCTAGTGTCTTATATCCTATGATCATTATCGAACAACATCTGCCAAGTCTCAGGGACAAGATTGGCTCAGCAAAATCAAGTTGAACTGGTTGGAGATTTTCAGAATTTCTGGTAGTGTTTTCTAGAAACTCTTATGTAAATATAAAGATGTATTCCAGACAGATTGGGTTGACGAAGGGAAGTAACAGCCAAGGTTTACCTCAATCCTGAGGCGAAATTCTCCCCCAACGGAGGGATGTCCGCCGACTGGCGCCAAAGACGGCGCCAATCAGACGGGCATCGCGCCGGCCCAAAGGTGCGGAATGCTCCGCACCTTTGTCGGCCTAGCCCCTCAATGTTGGGGCTAGGCCGACGCCGGAGGGATTTCCGCCCCGCCAGCTGGCGGAAATGGCGTTTGTTGCCCCGCCAGCTGGCGCGGAAATGCGGCGCATGCGCGGGAGCGTCAGCGGCCGCTGTCAGTTTCCCGCGCATGCGCAGTGGGGAGAGTCTCTTCCGCCTCCGCCATGGTGGAGGCCGTAGCGGAGGCGGAAGGGAAAGAGTGCCCCCACGGCACAGGCCCGCCCGCGGATCGGTGGGCCCCGATCGCGGGCCAGGCCACCGTGGGGGCGCCCCCCGGGGTCAGATCGCCCCGCGCCCCCCCCAGGACCCCGGAGCCCGCCCACGCCGCCTGGTCCCGCCGGTAAATACCAGGTTTGATTTACGCCGGCGGGACAGGCAATTCCTGGGCGGGACTTCGGCCCATCCGGGCCGGAGAATCCAGCGGGGGGTCCCGCCAACCAGCGCGGCCCGATTCCCGCCCCCGCCCAATCTCCGGTACCGGAGACTTCGGCGGGGGCCGGGGCGGGATTCACGGCGGCCAACGGCCATTCTCCGACCCGGCGGGGGGTCGGAGAATGACGCCCCTGATTCCACACCAAAGTCCCATACACCTTACACCAAAAAGTGGAAGCCGAACATAAAAGTCTGGAAGAATTGGGAATTATCAGACCTGTGCAGTTTTCTAAATGGGCAGATCGCATCTTCCCTCTGCTAAAACCAGACCTCTCAGTCAGAATAGGCGTTGAATAAGGGAAGGATATGCAAGGATTACAAGTTTACGATAAACAAGGCCGCCCAAGTGGACTAAATATTCAATTCCACAAAATGAAGACCTTTATGTGAAGTTGGCGGGAACCTCACGCACACCAAACCTGACCTCAGTCATGCCTTTTTGCAGTTAGAGCTGGATGAAGATTCTCGAAGGTTTGCAACAATTAATACTCATAAAGGCATGTTTCAATACACCAGATTACCCTTTGACGTCTCCTCAGACTGTGCACTATTCCAACGCACAATGGTGAATCTACTCCAGGGAATCCTGAATGTTGTGGTCTCCCTTGATGACGTTTTAGTAACAGGAACTCACATGAAGAGCACCTAGCAAGCCTAGAAGAGGTGCTGAGAAGATTTAGAGATGTTGGAATCCAACTGAAGTGCAAGAAGTGCACTTTCCAAGCTAGTGAGGTTACTTACCTCTGGTTCAAAGTGGACTCAATATGCCTGTACCCACTCGAAGACAAAGGTGAGAGCCATAAGAGAAGTCCCAACACCTAATAAAAACATGGCAGAATTAAAGTATTTCCAAGGCATGGTAAACTACTATGGTCCGTTTGCCCCCAAATTAGCAATGACGTTATCACCCTTACACTTACTCCAGTGTTGGCATTGGAAGGAAGTATAGGAGCAGGCCTTCCAGCATGTTAAGCAGACCTGCGTAAGCCAATCATCATAACTTGCGATGCATTGCCATATGGGATTGGGGCGGTCCTGTTCCATAAAAGGGAAGATGGTTCAGAGAGGCCAATTGCCTTTAACTCCAGAACTCTTCCCAATGGCGAGCGGAAATAGCACGATCGTGAAGGAAGGCCTTGTCGTAATCTCCGGCATCAAGAACTTTCACCAGTATGTCCATGGGTGTCGCTTTACAATAATAACTGACCACAAGTCTCTGTGGGGCTCCTCTTTGAAGATAAGCCAATACCTCCAATTGTCTCTGCTAGGGTATAACAGTGGGCCTTGTTACATCTTAGGTGGCCAATGGTTACATCTTTCAGCAAGGCCCGGACACATTTCAAATGCTGATGGGATGAGTCGGCTCCCACATTGAAAGAACCTGACACCACCGCTGGTGCCTCAAGAAATCGTCCTGGTACTAAACTTTCTTGACAGTTTGCCAGTATCACAAGTCGCATAAAGAACTGGACGTTTTATGACCCAGTTCTGTCCAAAGTGAAGCACATGATTTTAACCGGTGACACCATGATAAATCTGACCAGTTAAAGCCTTACCTTACTCGCTAGAACTCAGTTGCACGGATGGCGTCTTGCTCAGGGGTTCCTGAGTAGTGGTACCCAGCAAGAGAGCCACTGTTGCAGTAATTGAACAGTGCTCATCTGGGCCAAACGAAAATACTAGCTAGGAGATACATTTGTTGGACCAGCATAGATAAGGATATTGAACACATGGTGCGCCAGTGTGACCCCTGGAGATACAGCAGATGTTGCCACCCACAACTAACATCCACCCATGGGAATGGCTTGGTTATCCGTGGACAAGGGTTCATGTGAACGTCACAGATCCATTCTTGGCCAGAATGTTCCTTGTTTTAGTTGACCCCCACTCAAAGTGGTTGGATGTCCAAGAGGTGGGGACAAGAACCTTGTTTTTTGAGGATGGTAACTAGCAGAGTATATAAAGGGGAGCAGTAGATGGATTTCCTAAAGACACTCAAAGTGCCACACATGAGTTGAATGTGCAACATAGAATTTACAGTGCAGAAGGAGGCCATTCGGCCCATCGAGTCTGCACCGGCTCTTGGAAAGAGCACCCTACCCAAGGTCAACACCTCCACCCCATTCCATTAACCCAGTTACCCCACCCAACACTATGGGCAATTTTGGACACTATGGGCAACTTATCATGGCCAATCCACCTAACCTGCGCATCTTTGGACTGTGGGAGGAAACCTGAGCACCTGGAGGAAACCCACGCACACACGGGGCGGATGTGCAGACTCCGCACAGACAGTGACCCAAGCCGGAATTGAACCTGGGACCCTGGAGCTGTGAAGCAATTGTGCTATCCACAATGCTACCGTGCTGCCCCAAACATAAGTGCCCATGGAGCTGGGCATCAACATTGATGGAGGATTGGTCAACTGTCAGGAAACAGAGATTGGGGGATAAGTGAGGCATTTTCAAGTTGGCAGGCTGTGACTAGTGGAGTGCCGCAGTGTTCAGTGCTGGGGCCTCAGCTATTTACAATCTATATAATGACTTAAACAAAAAGACTGAGGGAAAACTATACAAAACTAGGTGGAAATGCAAGCTGTGAGGTGAACAAAAAGAAGCTGCAAAGAAATATAGACAGGACAAGTGAATGGGCAACAAAGTGGCAGATAGATTTTTGAGCTCTCAAGGAATCAGTGGGTATGGGGAATGGGCAGGAAAGTGGAGTTGAAGTAAAAGGTCAGCCTTTTAAGGGCCAACAATAGCCACCCAATGTGCAATCTCCACCTATTACATGTCACCACCGGAAGTCCCCCTCCTCCTGTGTTGTATGATTCTATGTAGAGAAACCGTAGTTAAAGCCAACAGGGTATTAGTTTGAATTAGTAGAAACATTAAATATAAATCAAATAACACTATTTTGCCACTATGCATTTCGCTGGTCATACTACATTGAGAGTACTGTGGCCAGTTCTGGTTCTCCCACATTACATTGGAAAGAGTTCAGAGGATGGCCACAAGAATGAATTCTAATTTAAAGAAAGTCAAATACTCAGACTCAAAGACCTTGGTCTATTTACTTTAGAGCAACATAGGCTTAGTGACCTGATACTCTATAAAACAATTAAAGGGCTAGATTGCATTCTGTGGATAAATTGTCCAATTTTAAGAAATTGAGAAAGACCAAGGGGCAGGCATTCAAAAAAGGTAGGAGTGGGAATATACTGGATATTACGTAGTTCTTATTTTCCCAGAGCACTGTTAGCCTCTAAAACATACCAGTTGATGTGGTGAGTTCTGACCGTCTACATGCCATCAGGAAGGAGCTGGACAAGTTTCTGACAGGGATAGAGAATGTATTATAGAGAAGGTAAATGATTTTATAGATAAAGCCTGGTCCAAATGATCTTCCAGTTTTTTTTCAATTGCCTGAGGGGCTCGGAGAACATGTTTGCAGGGATGGAAGATGTGGTGAATGCAATTCAAAGAAGTGTTTGGTCATGGTGGTCTAGATATCATTGTCTGGGAGAAGCTTGATGGTGTAATTGGCCTTATACTCACTATTAGTTGGAAAACATCAGAGTCAAGTAAGTGAATTACAAAGTGCAATGTCACAGGTAATCAACTGGCAGTTGGGCAAGTTTCTTCTTGACAGAAAATCATGATGGAAATGGTGATGTTGCCACTAGCTTGACTACCTTAAAATGTAGCCACAATAATAGCTGCTAGGATAATGAATATGATGTGGTGTAGCTGAACATTGAAAGAGTGAAACCTCTTCTGTTTGATGTACATTTTGGGATTGATTAAGGGATTACATATAGACATATAGATATCTCAACTGAAAAGAGCACTCAGTGAAGTGCATATCTCCACCAAGATGAAAAGAAAATTAAATAACTTCTATCTCAATGAGGAGACTTCAGGCTGATCCACATCTATCAACCTGCTCTTAAAATTCTGCAAACATTTTGACTGTTGTGACAAGTTCCACCACAGCAGTTAAGACAATCCACAATATTCAAAAACAATCAACAGCATTTTAATAAACAATTTTATTGAGGCATTTTGGCATAGTACACAGCAACAGTACAGAACAGTGTGCAAAGAACAATAAACATAGTGCAAAAACCAACTCCCATCCCACAAGGACCTGCCTAATTAACTAATTAACCCCCTAATCTACGTTGCCCTAACCACCCCCCTCCTGCTCCCCCCCAACCGCCCTGCTGATGATTACTTTTCGCGAAGAAGTCGATAAATGGTTGCCACCTCCGGGCGAACCCTGACAATGACCCTCTCAGAGTGAACTTAATTTTCTCCAGACCGAGGAAGCTTGCCATGTCCGATAGCCAGGCTTCCGACCTCGGAGACTTTGAGTCCCTCCATGCCAGCAGTATTCGTTGCCGGGCTACCAGGGAAGCAAAGGCCAGAACATTGGCCTTTCTCTCCTCCTGGACTCCCGGGTCCTCCGAAACCCTAAAAATTGTTACCTCTGGACTCATCACCACCCTTGTTTTCAGTACCAGGGACATAACGTCCGTGAATCCCTGCCAGTACCCCCTGGGTTTTGGACGTGCCCTGAACATGTGGACATGGTTCGCTGGTCCTCCTGCACATCTGGCGCATCTGTCCTCCTGTCGAAAGAATTTATTTATCCGGGCCACTGTCATGTGGGCCCGGTGCACGACCTTGAATTGGATCAGGCTGAGCCTAGCGCATGTTGCGGTCACGTTTACCCTACTCAACGCCTCCGCTCATAAGCCCTCTTCTATCTCACCTCCAAGCTCCTCTTCCCACTTAAGCTTCAGCTCCCTGGTCAGCGTCTCCTCTGCCCCCATAAGTTCTTTATATATATCCGAGACCTTCCCCTCCCCCACCCATCCACTGGACACTACCCTGTCTTAGATCCCCCTAAGTGGCAGGCGTGGGAAGGATGGAATCTGTCTGCGTAGAAAGTCCCGCACCTGCAAGTACCTGAAATCATTCCCTATTACCAGCCCAAATTTCTCCTCCAGCACCCTCATGCTCGGGAAGTTCCCTTCTAAGAACAGATCCCCCATCCTCTCAATCCCAGCCCTCCGCCATATTCGGAACCCACTGTCCATATTCCCTGGGGCAAACCTGTGATTGTCGCAAATTGGGGACCAAACCGATGCACTCACTTCCGCCATGAGCATCCTTCATTGGCCCCAGATCCGCAAAGTCGGCACCACTATAGGGCTGGTGGAGTACTGTGCCGGCGGGAGCGGCAGGGGCGTCGTAACAGGGGCTGCCAAACTGGTGCCCCTGCACGAAGCGGCCTCCATCTGCCCCAAACCGACCCTGCACCCACCATCCACTTCCTTATCATAGCTATGTTGGCCGCCCAGTAGTAATTACTAAAGTTTGGCAGCGCCAGCCCCCCTTCCCCTCGGTTCCTCTCGAGCATCAATCTCTTCACCCGCGGGGACTTTCCCGCCTACACAAATCCCATCATCATTTTATTGACCTTCTTAAAAAAGGACCGTGGAATGAAAATGGGGAGACACTGGAATACGAACAGGAATCTCAGGAGGATCGTCATTTAACCGTCTGCACTCTCCCCGCTACAAACTACAAACAACTCACTCTTTACCATGTTCACTTTATACCCTGAGAACCGGCCGGATTCCCTCAAGGTTCCCATGATTTCATCCATCCCAGCCACTGGATCCATGATGTATAAGAGCAGGTCGTCGGCGTACAATTAAATAAAATAGTCTAAAATAGTCAGACGTCACTTTATTTGTCCTTACACTAGCCTCCGGTGCCTGGTACAGGAGGTAGAGGTAGTCGTGGCAATGGATGTCGAAAAGGCTTTTGACCGGGTTGAGTGGGACTATCATGACCACATTTAACAGCCTTCTTAGGTTGGCCACCAGCTGCCTGCCCTTGATGAACCCGGTTTGGTCTTCCATAATAACGTCCGGCACACAGTCCTCAATCCTAGAAGCCAAAAGCTTGGTCAGTAATTCTGTATCTACATTGAGCGGAGAGATCGGCCTATAGGACCCACATGCCTCCGGGTCCCGTTTCAGTATCAGGCAGATGGTGGCCTGTGACATCGTTGGGGGTAAAACCCCTCTGTCTCTTGCCTCATTTAAAAACCCTAACCCTAACACTAACCCTAACTATCTCAGAGAACTTGTTATAGGACTCCACCGGGTACCCATCCGGCCCCGGAGCTTTACCCGACTGCATGGCCCTCAAGCCCTCCAATATTTATTCGGTCCTAATCGTGGCCCCCAGCCTGTCTACCAACCCCCTACCCACTTTTGGGAAGGACAATCCGTCATAAAATTGCCTCATCCCCTCCGGCCCCGCGGGGGGTTCCGAGGTATAAAGCTTACTGTAAAAGTCCCGGAACACTTTGTTCAGCCCTGCCGGATCTCCCACCAAGTCTCCCCCCCCCCCCCCATCTACTATCTTCCCTATTTCCCTAGCCACCTCCCTCTTCCTCAGTTGCTGTGCCAGCATTCTACTGGTTTTCTCCCCATGCTCGTAGATCGCGCCCCTCGCCTTCCTAAGCTGCTCCACCGCCTTACCTGTGGACAACACCCCAAACTCCGTCTGTAGCCTTCGTCGTTCCCTTAGTAGCTCTGCCCTCTGGGTCGCCGCATACCTCCTGTCTATCTGTAAGATCTCCTTTACCAGTCTGCCCTCCCTATGTGCTCGAATCGAGATCAGCTCCCCTCTCACCACTGCCTTCAGCGCCACCCAGAGCACCGCAGCTGAGACTTCTCCTGTGTCATTGACCTGCAGGTAGTTTTCCATACATTTCCTCACCCTCTCACACACCGCCTCGTCTGCCAAAAGTCCAGTCTCTAACCTCCATTGTTGGCGCTGAAAGCTTTCCTTACAGACCTGCAGATCAACCCAATGTGGAGCATGGTCCTAAATAGCGATCGCCGAATATTCTACGTCCGTCACGCCCACCAGCAAATCCCTGCTCATGATGAAAAAATCAATTCGGGAATACACCTTATGAACATGTGAATAGAATGAAAACTCCTTCCCCGTCAGCTGACTAGCCCTCCATGGGTCAACCCCCCCCATTTGCTCCATGAACCCCCTCAGTTCCTTTGCCATTGCCTGCACCCTACCCGTTTTTGAACACGACCGGTCCAGGTCGGTGTCAAGGACTGTGTTAAAATCACCTCCCATAATCAACCTGTGCGAGTCCAGGTCAGGTATCTTCCCCAGCAGTCTCTTAACAAAATCCACATCATCCCAATTTGGGGCCCTCTTTACCGTCCCATTTAACCCTCTAACGTTCCAGGTGATCAGCCTTGTTGGGGGGAACCGTGCCCCCCCTTCGCCGATCAGCCATCTCCTTTCTTGGGCCCGCCCCTAGCCCCTGTGTCACGCCTCCCCTGGCCCGATTCCTGGCAGCTCCCACCTCCAACCTCCTCCATGTCACTAAACCTAAGTCCCTTCCTCGTCAGCAGATCAACTACCCCCCTTCACCCCCCCTAGCAACAACACCATGTAACCTAACCCCTGCCATAAACTAGCTATATGCACACCCCCCACCTGGCTTCCGTAGACCAGCTCAACCAGCTATCCTGGTGGCTCTCGACTCCGGTACCAACACGTCTCCCACCTATTGTTCCCTCTGACCCATCCCCCCCGCCCATCGACACCACTTCCCCAAACCAGCCATCCTCGATCAATTGCTCTGAACAAAAAAAACAAGGGACAAAGAAAACCCCGACACTAGTGCAAATCAAGTAATACAGAGTAAGTAATAGGCACCTCCAACCATCCCCAACTGAACACAAAAAGCCCCCAGAACCAAATACCTTAACCTCGCTCTTCACCAACAGAAACTCAAATACAGAAGAAAAAAAGAAGAAACAAGAAAAACATAGAGATATCACTCAATAACTTTTTAACTGAAGTCCAAAAGTCCTCAGTTCAGCACCAGTCCTTCTCTCTTGGCGAAGTCCATCGCGTCCTCGGGCTCCTCAAAATAATGGTGCATGACCCAAAGGCGTGCCGGGTATAGCAGCACAAACTTCACCTGCGTCTTAAACAAAACTCTTTGACTTGCTTGTAGCCTGCCCTCCTTCTGGCCACCTCCACGCTCAGGTCCTGGTTGATGCGCAAGACACTATTGTTCCAATTGCAGCTTCGCGTGTGCTTGGCCCACTGTAGCACCTGCTCCTTGTCCAGGAACCTGTGGAACCTGACCACCATCGCTCGGGGTATGGGGGGGGCTCCGCTCGCGGCTGCCTCGCCAGCGCTCTGTGCGCCCTGTCCACCTCCAACGGACGAGGGACAACATCATTCCCCAACAGTTTCTGGAACATATCTGCCACATAGGCTGCGGCATTCTCTCCCTCAGCCCCCTCCGGGAGTCCAACGATTCTTAAATTTTTCCGACGGGACCTATTTTTCAGGTCCTCCACCTTCTCCAGAAGCCTTTTTTGTTGGTCTTTCAGCCTCCCCATCTCCACCTCCCCCAACGTTTGGTGATCCTCCTGCTCCTCCAGCGCCTTCTCCAGCTTCTGGATCGTCCAATCCTGGGCATCCAGCCTGTGCTCCAGGCGCTCGATTGATTTCTGGATCGAGTCTAAACTGTCCCGTTTCAGCGCGGTGAAGCCCTCTTGGATGACCTTCAGCAGATGCTCCGTTGTTGGCTGGGCTGCCTGCACCGGGGTCCGGACATCGGCCATATTGTCCTCAGCAGCAGCTTGTACACTGCCCTTGTTTGTTCACTTCTTCAACTGTTTACGATTCTTTCTGCATCTTAATTCCATACACCTATATCTGGAGTCAGTGCCTGAGTGCCTATGCCTTCAGATCCAGTGATCAAAAGCACAAAAAAGTCAAGGGAAAAGGTCTAAAAGTCCGACCGGAGCGAGAGCCACCAAATGTGCGACTTACTCCCGCATAGCCGCCACCGGAAGTCAATCAACAGCATTTTAATAAATAAACTACCAACTTCTAAAAATAACACAATTCACCCCCATCTCCCGATGTTAATAGTTCCTTAAAGAAATTCCAGGAAACAGATCAACACCTTCACTAAAAATTAAACAGCCCTTGCTTGGGCCATCTGTGCACCAAGTTTCAATTGAAATCTGTCTCTCAGTATTTGATATATATTGCTTAGAAACAGTCAGAAAGACAATCAAACAAGAGACAAAAATATGACGTCCAGCGAACTTCAGTGGCGGAGGTAATTAATGGTTCTTTGAACTTTACAGATTCCTGGTGCTTGGTAAAATTACAGAACCTGATGAGAAATTGGTTCTAAAGCAAAGAATACCTCTCTAACTTGCTTGGTACAACTGTGTACAGTTGACTACTTAATGCTACTAATATAATTCAAGTACCTTGGAATGGCTATGTAGCATACACATTCACTGGTGACCTTGGATGTATTGGCAATGTAGTGCCTACAGTAGAGATAGGCTTCAAGTTAGATGACAGCAGCGGTAGAGCTCATTGACAGCTACCTTTTTAATGCACAGCCAGCATTACTATTGGATTAGCAGGATACAGGTATTGGTTTATATATCCTGTAGTTGGGATGCCAGCAAGTGGGCACCATGCCTGACCAGCTTGACCTCTACCCCATTTCCCCTCCTCTTTTTTTCCAAGACATAGGGCATTATCAATGGTAACATTTTTAGAATGGGGAACAAAGTGCAAAACTGGAAGACCATGTGGGAAGGTAACTTACAGAAAGTTGTGAAATGTGTTGATCAAGTCTTTACAGCATTTTCTAATATATGTATTTTTGCCTGTGGTCCGTTAAATTTACTTCACTGACGTAGTAATGCTAGATGCTTATGTATAGAGGTGTGAGTTATGCCATGTAGAGATAATAATGAGGAAAATGGGACATGTATAGTCACTGGCCATAAATTCATGGGACTGATCTATTGGGGTAACTTTGTTGCAAGACCCACAGAAATCCAGTTTGTACGTCTCAACTTGAATCTCTGGCAAAGTTCTGGTGATGGAATGGGAGCAGTTTTGAGGAATTTCCTGACCTACATATTTTCTACTTCTTTTAAATGTGTCCACTGTTATTTAAGTGACTGCATCCAATATCTTGCTGAAATAATGACCAAAAGTATGTTGGATACCAACATCAGTGGAGATCTTGTATATTTACCCAGATTTATTTTCCATTCACCTGAAATTGAACAGTAAAATTGGAAAATTAGGGATCAATGTCTGAAGAAGGACCCAAACCATTTAATTTATTATATTGCAGCTCACTCGATGGGAGGACGGATTGAATCATTGGGTGAGGATGTCAGCTCACCGGCTTTGTGACTCCTAGTTTATCAACCATTAAAATTATTAACTAGAAAATTAGAACTGGTCTGGTGATCTTTGAACTTTGTCCAATCTGCTGTCCTATTGAGTGAAATTTCAAGACGGGAGTATCTATCTCAGTAAATATAGTTTCCTACTACTTTTAGAAATGCTTCTTGTGTACTTAGAAGTTTTTTTCCCCCTTTTATCTTTGTTTAGTCTGGTGTTAAAACTACGTTGAAACCAATAATCTTGAATGAGATCCTAGAGGAAAACAAAAGAAAAGCTATCAACATTATTGCCAAAGAAAGTTTAGGACCTGAAGAGCATACCAAACTATATGATAAATATACCATGCTCATCAATCGGCAAGCTGACTTGGATGTAGAGCAATTCTTGACTGAAGAACATACATTCGAAGAGACAGCACAGGAAATTAATAAGTTTCTGAAACTGAAAGATGAAATTAAGTATCAATCTCAAAAGGTACCTACTAACTCAATTATAAATTATGTAAATTATATTTTATATAAGAATGAGTTAACAAGTATATTTTAAATTTTTACAACTACATTTATTAATTATTTAATTATGAAACACTTTGAACTACATTTGATAACTATACTAGATGATAGTGTGAACATTACTGAATTAACTAGATAGTTAGCAGATCATACAATAAAACAATCTCTGTGCAAGCACAATTGTGTTTTTCATGCAGCTGTACAAAGATATTCTTTATTTTGTGTAATTGGCTTAATATTTGCTCTAGGTTGTTCGCCTGGGGATGTTTGAGGTGCACTGTGATGAACTCATAAGGGCTCTTGTGAAACGAGCAGAAACTCTGTATGAGAAACTTCTGAACAAGCTGAACAAATATCATCAGGATGCAAATAAAGCGTTAGTACTGCTTCTGGAAAATAGTATATTTTTGAAAAATCCTCTTTTAATTCCATCATCTTTCAACCATAGTAATTGGAGCTGCTTAATGCTTGCTAATTAACTCTTCCAAACTTTCTTTATGTTGCTAAACCCTACAATACTTTTTCCAATTTCTGCTCAATACTAGATACTTAATTTCAACCTAGTATATGATATGCTGTGTACCTGGTGCATTGGCGAAGGTCATCACAAACTGGCTTGAAAGGATATTGCAGAGTGAGTGGGAGGATCCAGTCATTGTGGACCATGGTGGAACTCACAGCATAGGAAAGAGTAGCCAGGAGATCCGGTTCAGATCCCACCATGGGCTAGGAGCTAAATTTAAAGATTGGAAGCACAAGGGTAATAATCTTTTGATTATTGACCAAGTCTTGTGCAAACTGATGCAACGATAGGTAAATTAGAGAGTTGAACATGTGGCTGAAGGAGTGATGTGGGACAGAAGGATTTCATTTCATAGGGCACCAGCACTAGATAGAATCAAGCTGAAATGTGGGGAGAAGCTGCACCTCAACCAGTTGAGTCTAGCTCCTGTTGGAAAGGATGAATATAGTGATCACAGATACTTTAAATTAATAAATGTGGGTGGAAGAGGGCTGAAGAGGGAAAAAGTAATATAAATAAACCTGAAACAAACAAAAATAAAAAGAATAGAGTAATAGTCAGAAATAATGCTTTACTCATTACAGATTAAGGGGAAGCTAAACGATGTAAGTAAGGAGAGCGAAAAAAGAAACTTGTGAGAAAAACACATTAGAGCAGAAGGAAAGAATGCGGTTTGTGGCCCAAATAAGCAATTTTTATACAAACTCGGGGGGGGCGATTCTCCGATATGGAGGCCAAGTGTTCGCGCCGTCATGAACGCCGTCGCATTTCACAACGGCGCGAACAGGGCCCGGGCTCGACCTATTCTGGCCCGCACGGTGCTGGAGCAGTTCACGCCGCTCCAGTGTCCTTACGACTGCGCATGCGCAGTTGGGGCAGCCCAATCCTGCGCATGAGCAGTTGGGCCGCGCCATCCTGCGCATGCGTAGGGAACATCTTACGCACGCCAGCCCCTCACCAACATGGCGCAGGTGCTCTGGGCCCGCGCGCGGAAGGAGGTAGGCCCGGGGGGTGAGAGGCCGGTCCGCCGATCGGTGGGTCCCGATCGCGGGCTAGACCCCAACGGAGGCCACCCCGGTGAAGGAGCCACCCTCCCTCCCCCACAGGCCGCCCCCCAGCGTTCCCACAGAGTTCCCGCCGGCAGCGACCAGGGGTGGACGGCGCCGGCGGGAACCTGTCGTGTCGTAGCGGCCGCTTGGCCCATCCGGGCTGGAGAATCGCCGCTCGCCGGTTCTCCGAGGGGCTCGGTGCGAATCGCGCGCCGCTGGTTTCCGGAGGGTGGGAGAATCGTGTGCAGGGGTCGGGGCGGCGTGGCGCGATTCGCGCGGCGCCCCGGCGATTCTCCCACCTGGCGTGGGGGGGGGGGGGGAGAATAGCGCCCAGGAGATTTAAAGAAAAAAATGAATGAATTCCAAGAGCAAATTCAAGTTGGAGGGTATCCCCCCCCCCCCCGCCCCTTGAATGGCTCCCTGTACCACGGTGCTGTGGTCAGTTTGCTCATCCTCCCTGCAGTCTCCATTCCCGTCCACACAGGGAGCAAGAATCTCACACCTTTTGGACAGGGATTAAAGGCTGAGGCTCCTGCAACCTACCTCCTGGATCCCCTACCTGCCTCATTCGCAGTCACACCCTCCTGACCACTGGCCGAATTTAAGTTAGTTATTCAAAGGGGTGTGGTTGCCTCCTGGAACACAGTGTCTAGGAACCTCGCCCCCTCCCGGGTGTATCGCAGTGTCCGAAGCTTAGACTCCAGCCCATCAACTCTGAGTCGGAGTTCCTCAAGCAACCACGCTTACTACAGACGTGCTCACTGGGAACCACAATGGGGTCCACCAGCTCCCATGTCATGCAGGTACAACACATCACCTAACTCTCCATGTCTATTTTATTTAATTTGTTTTTAATTTGGTTTTTAAACACTAATTATTTATTTTATCTATTAAAAAAAATCTCCTTATTATCTGTCTGAAAGCAATTTATAAACTGTAATAAAGTGGCTTTTCAAGTTTCCCTATTAGCCAATCAAATCATAGCCTTCCTGTGATGTCCTTTGTTTTTTCCCCAGTTGGAACTCTTGTCAGTTTTCAGTGAGAGAGACAGTACTTCCTTATCTTCCCGCATTGCAATCTGTTTAATTACCGGTCAGCTGTTCTCCTCCCTGTTGCGGTGTCTGGAACTCCTCTCTCCAACTCTACCTCCTGGAGACTTACAAGTTATTTTTCTCCCTTATAGCCTCAGCTGCCAGTTTCACCTTCTCCCAGTTCTACCTAACTCCCAGTTTCCACCAACTCCAAAATGCACTCTCACTCATCCAAAGCAGCACTCCCAGTGCAGGTCCAAAGACCTGCTTTGGAAGCTTTGCATCTGACCCAAACTATATAACAAACTCAACAAAGCTAGTGGCGGATGATTGTAGCCTCGATGCCTGCTTGTTATATGGAACATGGCAGGAAGG
The DNA here is from genome assembly GCF_047496885.1 of Scyliorhinus torazame. Lineage (NCBI taxonomy): Eukaryota > Metazoa > Chordata > Chondrichthyes > Carcharhiniformes > Scyliorhinidae > Scyliorhinus > Scyliorhinus torazame. Next base: position 158,278,428 of record NC_092708.1, on the reverse strand, counting down.
AAGATCGAAAAAAAGAGTTGGAGTGATGACACAAACTTGTTCTACTTCTATCTTAATCTCCAAAGGGTCTGTAAAGGATCTATTGTTAAAGATCACCACTGACATATCAGCATGAAGACGACAAGGATGGCAAGATATTTGGAGGATATCCATACTTCAAATAAATTCTCCAGAGTGCCCCCGAATTTATCAAGTCAAATGCCTTTATTAAGTCAAAGAACACTATGTAGAGAGGTTGGTGTTTGTGGCACATTTCTTTTCATTGACAAGCTGTAAAAAATCATGTCAACCATTCCTCTTGATGGCCGAAACCCACGTTGAGATTCGGGGAACAGCACTTCAGCAAGTGTAATAAGTTGATTCAGAAGGGTTCTTGTGATGATCTTTCCTGCAATTGAAAACAGGGAGATGCCTCAGTAATTTACACAGTTACATTTGTCCCCTTTCTTGAGTATTGTCACAATCATGATGACCTTCAGATCATTGAGAGCTTTCTCTTCATTCTGATCTGCTTGTTAAGGGCACGGAGCTGTAATGCTGATTCCTCTCCTCTGGGCTTAAAGATTTCACTGTAGATTCCATCACCTCCTGCTGGTTTCTACGTCTTTTGCCTGATGGCTTTCATCACTTCCATAGGCATTTGCGGAGTTCCGACCTGTTCTCTAACAGGGTGTTGTAAAATGGAGTTGAAAACACTTTTGTCAACAATTGATTCTTGATTGAAAAATCTTCAAACTTCTCCCTCCAACAGGTGTTGACAACTTTCCTTGATCAGATCTCCCCATCCTTAGTCCTCAGAGGCGCGGATCCTTACTACTTGGTCATAAATAGTCCTTATACAGTGAAGAAGCTATGGATATCAATCCTGTCAGTGAGATGATGAATTTCCTTTGCCTAAGCATCCCACCATACATTCTTCATGTTACGGGTGCACTTTTGTGCCTCGGCCTATACTAGTTGGTAAGTCAGTTTATTTTGTGATTGGGTCATTCTGGCAGGCACTTGGGCCGGGATTCTCCGAAATCCCGGCCAAATGTTGATGCTGCGTAAACACCGGAGTGGTGTACGCCGGTGTTCACGGGCCTCCTGGCCCAGCAATTCAGCCGTCTTCAGGAGGCTAGCACGGTGGCAGAGTGCTGTGCCCTGCTCTGACGGCGAAAGGCGGCCCTGCATGACTGGCGCGGGTCCACACATGCGCATGGTTGCCGTCCCCACGCCGGTCGGCGGCGGAACTCGGCGGGCGTCCGGCCGGTCGTCTGCAGAGAATCGCCGCGGAGGCCTCTTTCAGCGGCCCCCAACTGGCGCTGCGGCGACCGCGCGGGTGCGATTGATGCCGATTCTCCGGTCGGCGGAGAATCGCGTCCCGGCGTCTGAGTGGCATGGTGGTAATTTCCCGCGTCCCCAGCGATTCTCCGACCCGGCGCGGGCTCGGAGTATCCCGCCCAGAATGTCTTGTGCTTACAATCAATCAGTTTGCTGCTATTCTAGTCATTTTCATCAAACCAATGCTGATGTTCCTTGACAGAAAATTCACATTGTCAGACGCAATGAGATGCAATTCCAGAACATGCTTAAAGGCTGCTTTGGCCTCCAGAAATCACCAATTGGAAGTAGTATCAGTAACCTCTTGTTGGAGTGTCAAGGCAATGGGTGCACAAAGTTGTCCATCAACCTTGTGACGGGACCCTTCCCCCCACAATAACCATAATTACACAGTGAGACATGCTTAAGGTTGGATGTTTCAGCACTTGCACAGAATGTGACATTGCATCAACATCTCGAGGTGGCAAGGTGTTCCTTTGTTTTGCTGAACATAGCAGATTCATGCTGGGAATATCATAATACTGTTTGGCCGAGGGCAGTGCACATAAGGTCGAAGCTAGACTCATCCTCAAAACACTGCTGAGATAGCAGGAAGATGGGATTTAGATGGTACATGAGCCTTCTCCATGCATGAGCACATCTGTCCTTCAACACCTCATTTTCAACTTTCAAGAATGCAGACAAGATAGGGGCACACCTCTGCCACAATCATACAGAGACAAAAATACACATGATGGGACCCAATGAGGCATTGGAATGAGGTTTATTCCACAAGTACACTTTGCATGAAGGTGCAAGGATTACTGCTGTGGAGAATTATGTTGAAGTGGGACACTCACTGTGGTGAGATGGTAGCACACTGCAGAGAAAAGAAGCCCAGGATAGAGAAAATTGCGATAAATTGATGCAGGAACCAAGGTATCACGTGATTGACGGTAACACAACTCATCGCTCATCGTAAGAGGCAGGCATTGACAGGAGGCACTGACGAGAGGAGATATAAAATGATTGTCAGTCTATTTACATTTGTGAACATTATAAACATTCAGTAAACACCCAGGCCAACATTGTGCAATTACATCTTTTTCACTTTCCTTACTCTGCCACGTCTTGGTGCTCTGCTGACATCTACAATGAACGTGAAGTTAGCCTGCTGACTGCTCTGTCTGTTATTCATGATGACCTTGGCAGTGTCCTCTGGAGAGCTGAGACCTTTTTTCATTGAAATCATAGAATTTACAGTGCAGAAGGAGGCCATTCGGCCCATCGAGTCTGTACCGACTCTTGGAAAGAGCACCCTACCCAAGGTCAACACCTCCACCCTATCCCCATAACCCAGTAACCCCACCCAACACTAAGGGCAATTTTGGATACTAAGGGCAATTTATCATGGCCAATTCACCTAACCTGCACATCTTTGGACTGTGGGAGGAAACCGGAGCGCCCGGAGGAAACCCACGCACACACGGGGAGGATGTGCAGACTTTGCACAGACAGTGACCCAAGCCGGGATCGAACCTGGGACCCTGGAGCTGTGAAGCAATTGTGCTATCCACAATGGAGGGCCCTGGCCTGCTTTGGGTATCCTGGTGTGGGGCAGGTACACCCTCTTTGGCCTATGGAGCTAGAGCTGATGGGGTCACAGGAAGAAGGTATTTAGATCGGCTATACACTTCCGAAGTCACCTGGATGCATGACCCCGGGAGGTGTTGAGGTGCTGATGCTCCTCTTTATGGATGCACGAGGACTCCTGGCTGACACATTGAGGAGAAAGGGCAGCTGGAGTGAGATCAAGGTGCCCCACAGGCTCCTCACACGTTGATACTGATGGATGCTACCAATGACTACAGCTCCTGCTGTAGTGCAAGACTGATGGCTTGGACCAAGGCCTCCATGGCAACCACTATTCTACCAGTATGGAGCTCAGTGCATTGTTATGCTGGTGCTAGCACCTCAGACTGAAGCCAGATTGACTCCTCCTCAATCACATATTGCAATGTGAGGAGTGCAGCTGACTTTCTTTCCTAATGTTCCTGTGGCACGCTCTGCAGCTTCAGCAACTGATTTAGGATCGAGTCTGGAGGCTTATCATGGGACACCAATTCAGCAGAATTGTAGCCTCCAGCAGTTGACCGAATGCCAATGTCATCTGATATCCCTGCCTCCACCTGCTGTGGGCCAGATGGGGTATTGTGCTCACCAAATTGTGCCCTTGGGGCTACACTAGCTTGAGGTCCCACTGAGGTTTGTGTCTCTGTGCTGGTGGGGGGTATGTCGTCAGGGCTGGAGTTGAATCATAGAATCGCTACAGTGCAAAAGGAGGCCATTAAGTCTGCACCAAACCTCTGAAAGAGCACCCCAGCTCACTCCCCTGCACAATCCCCTTAACCCTGTCGAACCTGCACATCCCTGGACACCTAAGGGGCAATTTTATCCTGGCTAATCCACCTAACCTGCACATCTTTGGACTGTGGGAGAGCAACCAGAGGAAACCCACACAGACATGGGGAGAAAGTACAAATTCCACACGGACAGTTACCCAAGACTGGAATTGAACCTGGGTCCTTGTCTCTGTGAGGCAGCAGCGCTAACTATTGCGCCACCGTACCGCCCAAAGGCTTGGTTCTTGGATGCCCATGGCAATTTCCCAGATGTGCCTACCAAAGAAAGGAGAGACATTACGTGCATGGCAAGTGACTCTGAAACAGGAGACATCACTCACACAATGGTTGCCTGATGGATGTTGTAATGTAGGATCTTCATTTGGGTGGGTGCCGCCTACCTCACCGCAGGGCAGGCATGTTCTCTATCAGCCCCGACCAGCTCTATGGCTCTGTTGTCAAAGTCCATGAGAACCTTGATCTCAGGAACTTCACCCCTGGTCTGGGACCGCCTTATAATAATAATCATAATTTTTATTATTGTCATAAGTAGGCTTACATTAACACTGCAATGAAGTTACTGTGAACAGCCCCTAGTCGCCACATTCTGGCACCTGTTCGGGTACACTGAGGGAGAATTCAGAATGTCCAAATCACCTAACAGCACGTGTTTCGGGACTTGTGGGAAGAAACCGGAGCACCCGGAGGAAACCTTATTGTGAGAAACGTTATCCTGCATGAAGATAGATGGAGTGAGTGTGAACAAGACGTATGTGAGGGAAGATGTTAAGGATGCCTGGCATGTATGGGTGGTAAGTGGAAATCTGGACAGAATTAAGACACAAACTCCATACTGGCCAGATGGAGAGTGAGTGGTGATATCCCTTGAGGTGGCAGTGAGTGAGATCCTTCTGAATGTGTGATGGGCTTGTGAGTGTGTGAGTTGAGAGTGGTGAGATGGCTGACTTACCTTTGTTCATCCTCTTTCTACACTGGGTGGTTGTCTTCTTTTGCAGTGACCACTGCTGTGACTGGCTCCCAAGCCGGATTGGTCACCTTGGTGGAAGTCCTGCGGCCAGAGCCGGGGAAGAGTATTTTTCAGCAGGCCTTGCCTGTGCCCAACAGGCACACCTGTGAGGCGTCACTGTATTTGGGTGCAGCATACTTTCTCTCTTTGGAAGTCACATCATCACTGGAGCTGTCCTCGGCTTTTGAGAGTACGAACTCTGTTCAGGGGTGCATTGAAATACGGTGCCTGGAGTTAGGAAACAGAAATCATGGAAGGGCAGGCAAATCATATGCCACCTGCCAGTAAAATGGTGTGTTCCCCATGGATAGGTAATGAATTCAGCCTGGAGTGCATGATACAGCACGAAAACCCACCATTGCGGTTGGCGGGTGCAACACTTTTTTACACCTGCTAATGCACTTAGTGTGTTTTGTGGAAAATTGCAGCCAAACAATCATGAGGTGCTCCTTTCTTCCAAGAGGGATTTCATGAAGCCACTTCGCAAGTTCACTCTTGATGGCAAACCCAACTCTGTATCCTTTGATTTTCCCCTCGCCAGTTGAGTGGGCCTCACTCAGAGTGGCGACATCAACGTCACGTCACTGGAGTTCTTGAGTGACAAACACAGTACGACATTCTGGGTATTCACTCGCGGGTGTTTCCATGAGTGTCTGATATTCCAGGTCACAAACTTTATGTGTTTCTATGCAGAAGGTGATCCCTCCAGACGTGACTATTTAGTCGGGAGAAATGAGGCAGACAATATTTGGGGCCCCTTTTCTCGTCCCCTCCCCAATTAGGGGTGAGCAGAGTGGATCATAAAGAGGGCAGCTCTATCGCAGTTCTATCTAAAGCTGGCGAAAAGCACCTCTGCTTCATAGAGTGTTGGATGCCATCTTGTAACTGCCCCATCCATGTCAGATTGTGACTAGAAGCTTCCAGACAACATAATCCTACTCCTGTTGCAATTTTCTGGTCAACAAAGTGCTTGGGAGATGTGTACGAAAAGAAAGACGTCTATGAATGACTTCTTTGAGCATAGGGAAACCATTTCACACCAGTTTCACATGTGCCTTGATCCAATGGCAAGGAAACCAAGACTGTGGTAAACCACTGTTGCACCTGTATTAGGCGATGTAAGGTAGGACCTGTACTACAGGTTCGCCGGTAGTCCCTGCCTGCTGCCTCCGCCCAGTAGGCGAAGTATAAATATGCGTGTTCTCCATTCAACAGCCATTTCGCCAGCTGCTGTGGGAGGCTACACATCTTAGAGCAATAAACCCTCAGTTGTATCCAACTCTAGTCTTTGTTCAATTGATCGTGCCTCAAGTTATTGCTCTAAGATTTTCTAAAAGATGGACCTCCGAATCAAACCAGATCGCCTGCAGCTGGATCCGCAATCAAGCGACGCCAAAAAGGACTTTAATCACTGGCTAGCTGGCTTCGAGGCGTACGTCAACTCAGCGACCACCCCTGTTCTGGAGGCTCAGAAGATACAGATCCTGTACTCAAGGTTGAGCTCCAACGTGTTTCCACTGATCCAGGACGCCCGAACTACGCCGACGCCACGGCGCTTCTCAAAGAAAACTACGCACAGAAGACGAACACACTTTTCGCCAGGCACGTACTCGCCACTCGCTCTCAACTCCCTGGTGAGTCCATAGAAGACTTCTGGCGGGCCCTAATCCCACTCGTCCGGGACTGTGACTGTCAGGCCGTTACGGCCACCGAACATTCCAACCTTCTTATTCGGGACGCGTTCGTAACGGGGATTGGGTCGGACCTCATACGCCAAAGACTGTTAGAAGGGGCCACGCTCGACCTAGCTGAAACAAAGAAGCTAGCGCTCTCCATGACGGTTGCCTCACGTAACATTCAGGCCTACCCCCCCAGCCACGCGGCCCACCCCTCCTACCCCTCGTGGACCCCACAGGGGGTCGCCCCAGCGGGGGCCTTACCCAGCCAGTACGCCTGAGCCACATGCCAGCCCGCGCACTCCGGAGGTCCCAGATGTTACTTCTGCGGCCAGCAGAAGCACCCTCGCCAACGCCGCCCGGCCCGCGCTGCCCTTTGCAAGGCTTGCGGCAAAAAGGGGCACTTCGCCGCTGTGTGCCAGGCCCGCACAGTCGCCGCGATCGCCTCCAGCCTCCTAGCCTACACACAATGGTCGCCACCATCTTCATCTCCCTGGACCACGCGCGGCCAGTGGGCGCCGCCATCTTCACCTCCCGGGGCCAGACGCGGCCAGTGGGCGCCGCCATCTTCACCTCCCGGGGCCAGATGTGGCCAGTGGGTGCCGCCATCTTCACCTCCCGGGGCCATGCGCGGCCAGTGGGCGACGACATCTTCTCCCCCTCAGTCAACATGCGGCCCATGGGCACCGCCATCTTGTCCAACCCCCGCAATGTGCGGCCCATGCGCGCCGCTATTTTGTCCCCCACAGGATCTTCAGGCGCAAATGGGCCCCCACGGGACATGGACACCGACAGCATTCCAGGACCTGGGCCCCCCAGGGTCCACATCATCCGACGTCAACGACGACCGACCACGACTCGCCTCAGTGACGATCGACCAGTCTCGTACGCACAACCTGGCCACCGCATCGACCAGTTTGAAAATCAACCGCCACGTGACCTCTTGCCTGCTGGACTCCGGGAGCACCGAAAGCTTCATACACCCGGATACGGTAATGCGCTGCTCCCTCGCGGTACACCCCGCCAACCAAAGAATTTCCCTGGAGTCCGGATCCCATTCCGTCACCTTCCGGGGTTTCTGCATGACCACACTCACAGTCCAGGGCGTAGAATTCAGAGGCTTCCGCCTCTACGTCCTCCCTAACCTCTGCGCTGCCCTACTACTCGGCCTGGACTTCCAGTGTAACCGCCAGAGCCTAACCCTCAAATTCGACGGGCCCCTACCACCCCTCACTGTGTGCGGCCTTGCGACCCTAAAGGTCGATCCGCCTTCCCTCTTTGCCAATCCAATCCCGGATTGCAAACCCGTCGCCACCAGCAGATGGTACAGCACCCAAGACAGGACCTTCATCAGGTCCGAGGTCCAGCACCTGCTTCTGGAGGGCATTATCGAGGCCAGAAACAGCCTTGGAGAGCCCAAGTGGTAGTCGTTAAAACTGGGGAGAAACACCGAATGGTCGTGGACTACAGCCAGACCATCAATCGGTACACGCAGCTCGACGCGTACCCCCTCCCACGCATATCTGATATCGTCAATCAGATTGCAGAGTACCATGTCTTCTCAATGGTAGACCTCAAATCCGCCTACCACCAGCTCCCCATTTGTAAATCAGACCGTCCATACACCGCTTTCAAGACGAACGGTCGTCTCTATCACTTCCTCAGTGTTCCCATCGGCGTCACTAACAGGGTCTCGATCTTCCAAAGGGAGATGGCCCGAATGGTCGTCCGATATGGTTTGTGGGCCACCTTCCCGTACCTAGACAACGTCACCATCTGCGGCCATGACCAGTAGGACCACGATGCCAACGTTGCCAAATTTCTCCACACCGCCACCCTCCTCAACCTCACCTACAACAAGGAGAAGTGCGTGTTTAGCACGACCCGCTTAGCCATACTCGGCTATGTGGTCCAGAACGGAGTTCTGGGGCCCGATCCCGACCGCATGCGCCCCCTCATGGAGCTTCCCCTCCCCCACTGCCCCAAGGCCCTCAAACGCTGCCTGGAGTTCTTCTCGTACCACGCCCAGTGGGTCCCAAACTAGGGGGACAAGGCCCGCCCACTCATTAAGTCCACCCATTTTCCCCTGACGGCCGAGGCACAGCAGGCCTTCGCCCATATAGGAGCCGATATCGCCAAGGCCAGGATGCACGCAGTAGATGAGACACTGTCCTTTCAAGTAGAGAGCGACGCATCGGACGTCGCCCGAGCCGCCACCCTCAACCAGGCAGGCAGGCCCGTGGCGTTCTTTTCCCGCACCCTTCATGCCTCAGAAATTCGGCACTCATCCGTCGAAAAAGAGGCCCAAGCTATCGTTGAAGCTGTGCGGCATTGGAGGCATTACCTGGCCGGCAGGAGATTCACTCTCCTCACTGACCAATGGTGGGTAGCCTTCATGTTCAATAACACACAGCGGGGCAAGATCAAAAACGATAAAATCTTGCTGTGGAGGATCAAGCTCTCCACCTATAATTACGAGATTTTGTATCGCCCTGCAAACTCAACGAGCCCCCAAATGCCCTATCCAGAGGTACATGTGCCAGCGCACAAGTAGACCAACTCTGGACCCTGCACAACAGCCTTTGTCACCCGGGAGTCACACGGTTGTACCATTTTGTCAAGGCTCGCAACCTGTCCTACTCTGATGAGGAAGTACGGACAATCACCTGGGACTGCCAGGTCTGTGCGGAGTGCAAGCCGCACTTCTACCGGCCGGACTGTGCACGCCTGGTGAAGGTCTCCTGCCCCTTTGAATGCGTCAGCGTGGATTTCAAAGGGCCCCTCCCCTCCACCGACCAAAACACGTATATTCTCAGTGTGGTCGATGAGTACTCCAGGTTGCCCTTCGCCATCCCATGCCCTGACATGACGTCTGCCATCGTCATCAAAGCCCTAAACACTATTTTCGCTCTGTTCGGTTTCCCCGCCTGTATCCACAGTGACATTGTTGATTCCCAAATTTCTTTCTCTGTCAGTCTGGCCTCAATAAAAGTTGAGATGGATTCGCACGTAAAAAGAAGTTATTTATTTAGCTTGCAAGCTTAATTCATCTTACAGAAACATAAGAGACATCCAGCCTCTTACACTCCAGAAAGCGACTGAACAAAGAGACAAAAGGATCTCTGCAAAATCAATTCAAATGGTATCAAGTTTCACATACTCGACACCCATAGGTCAGCCTATGTCCCTCCTGACCTGTTTGATCTATTCTGATTGGCTCACTTCCAATCCCTTTCTCTGGCCCCTATCAATGCAGCATCACTCTCATAGACACACCTCTTCCTGCTTTTTCCATGCGATCTCAAATCCCTTTGTCCCTAACTGCCAGAATCAAAGTGGCTTATTTCTACATTACATTAACTAGTATCTCTAAAGTAACTATTTTATATCACATTCGTCAACATGGGATCCTCATTCATGAGCGATGAGCTGCATCAGTTCCTGCTCAGAAAGGGTATCGCCTCCAGCAGGACGACCAGCTATAACCCCCGGGGTAACGGGCAGGTAGAGAGGGAGAACGGGACGGTATGGAGGGCTGTCCAACTGGCCCTACTGTCCAGGACCATCCCAGCCTCTCACTGGCAGGAGGTCCTCCCTGATGCACTCCACTCCATTCGGTCACTGCTGTGCACCGCTACTAACAACACACCCCATGAACGTCTTTTTGCCTTCCCCAGGAAGTCCACATCCGGGGTGTCGCTCCCAACTTGGCTCGCAGCTCCAGGACCAGTCCTGCTCTGTAGGCACGTCTGCCTCCACAAGTTGGACCCATTGGTGGAAAGGGTGCAATTGCTCCATGCCAACACCCAGTATGCCTACGTGGCGTACCCCGACAGCCGCCAAGATACTGTCTCCCTGAGGGACCTGGCACCAGCAGGTTCCACACACACACACCTCTCCGGCCCGGCGCCACCCTCCCCTCCCCCGGCACTCCCAGCATTAACCCCACCAGGACCATCCGTCCTTCCCCTGCCCACGCCCGAGGATGAAGAGGATTTTGGCATGCTCCCGGAGTCACCGAACATCAGGCCAGCATCGACATCGCCGCCACCGCTACGTCGCTCCCAGCGGAACATCAAGGCACCAGACCTGTTAAATCTCTAACTGGCACCGGACTTCAAAAGACATTTTTTTTCTGATCAAATACTGTAAATATAAATTCATTGCTGTATATAGTTCTACACCCCCCCCGCCGGACTCAATTTTAACAGGGGGTGAATGTGGTAAACCACTGTTGCACCTGTATTAGATGATGTAAGGTAGGACCTGTACTACAGGTTCGCCGATAGTCCCTGCCTTCTGGCTCCGCCCAGTAGGCGGAGTATAAATATGCATGTCCTCTGTTCAACAGCCATTTCGCCAGTTGCTGTTGGAGGCCACACATCTTCGAGCAATAAAGCCTCAGTTGTATCCAACTCTAGTCTTTGTTCAATTGATCGTGCCTCAAAGACTATTGGAGGTTTTGTTTTCATGCAACCGTTGGCTGCCAAAACAGCTGTTGAGATATTCAAGGTGGCTTTCTGCTGTTGAGACTTCTTTGCCAGAGCCCTGTCTGCTCAGTATTTCTAGAATTCCTAAACAAGCCTTCATGATAACTTAAGCAACCCAGGTTATGAGGAGTCCCAACCTACTTCACCCTATTTTGATCGATCTTTTCTAACGCATTGTGCGGTTTCAGTGATGGGAGCAAGGAGATGGACTTTGAACCCCAAACTGAAAATACAGATTATAAGTCTACAGGAGGGATAGGGAAACAGGTAGGGGGGTAAGGGTGACCTTGGATGGTGGGGGAGCAGGTGGAGGATAGAAGATTATGGGTGAATTGCTTCAATGATAAGAGAAGATATAATGAAAGGAAAGCAGGCAGTGGAAACTTTATGATGGGTAGAATTAAGAGTTGAAAAGGACTTAAAACTGTAGTAGGAATTTGGTATAGTCCTCTGGTAGTGACTCAAACGGCAACGTATAAAAGCAGATATTAGACAACCATGTATGAAGCCAACTTGGTTTTAATATTCATATAGATGGCATAAGCAGTCGAGCTCATTTCGGAGGGGTAGCAAATCTCATTGTAAGCTTAGGATGGTTTTCTGAAGCAAAATGCCCGAGAACCAACAAGCGGGGGGATGTCATTATTACAGTTAATAATTATGCGCAACGAGCCGAATGTAGTTAAAAGCTGAGCGCACTGAAAGCTAAAGCTCTCTTCCAATTTATCACTGATTGCCTTCTCTTGAGATTGGGAAGATTCCACCAGCTACTGCTATTTCCTGGGTTGATCAATCACCCTTCCCAGCCAGATTGCCCACCCTTCATGACAAGCTCACACCCTCACCTCTCCCAAATGTGATCGTGACCTGATGGTCCCCTTCCTCCACAGGCTCTCCTGCTGAGTGCTTTGCTTTTTAAAATTAACATAACCTTTTCTTACTGATCACACACCCTTCAGCACTCCTTGTGATTGTCAGAGAGCTTTTTATAGTACTCCCCGCGAATAACTCCATACCCCATGATTTCCAAAATCTCATGGTCATCTTCTGTACATTACTAGCCCACATGTCTTCGCTAACTACCCACATCTTACAACTTTGAACATTTTCTCCAGCGTTTTTCGCTGTGCCCTGTGCTTTAACTGCTTGTTAATTAAATCTGTTTTATTAATGACAGGTTATGTCTTGAATTTGAGAAGATAGCAGAGAAATCCCTGACGACGCCTCCAAATACACAAGCATTAATGGATTTGAAGGTAATTTTTGTTTTGCTTATAAGGTTCTGTAAGAATTAAGTATAATGTACAAATGAAAATAACTATGATTTGGAAATAACATAAAAATCTACAGTGGACTATTTTTATAAGATTATAAGACCCGTTTTAATATCGACAATAAAAGGAAACCCACATAAAATACATCCTTTAATCAATGCCCCTTAATAACTTTGTGGGCTGCATTATGGGGTTCCATTGGGGTGGAAACTGAAGTGGGTGGGGTGTAAATATCGGCTCTCTTCTATGTGATGGCTTCCTGATGCCAATTCTGGCCCTGGTGAGTTTCCTTGGATGATTTGAACATTAGGAAGACAGCAGCTGCCAAATGGTAGCATGACTCTCAGTTTTGGGTCCAGTGGGGATGAGCAGAAAAACACTCCACAGGAGGAAAGGGACTCTGGCATCAGGGGGCAGAGGAGAGGAATGAGAGGCAGGAGTGAAATTGAAATCATGCCCTCAGCATAGGATCTGTTGAAGGAGGAGCAACATTGAGATTGCCAACAACCAGTGTTCCAGGAGATTGTAACTCTCCAAGGAGATGAACACAGACAGGTAAGCACTCCTCGCAGGTCATCCCTCACAGCACTGCTCAACATTCCCTGCCAGTAACTGTCAAAGTCACCATGGCCTTTAATCCTTTCACTTCTGGTTCCTTCCAAAAATCAACTGGGGATCATGATGGCATTTCACAAACAGCTGCACACCACAGCATCTTGAAGGCCACTGATACCCGATTTGCGAGAGCTGGTCAGTACATTGCTGTCCAGACGTACGTGATCTCCAAGGCACAGAGGACACCTGAGTCGCCGCTGCGGGGCATCATCAATTGCATCCATTTGGTCATCAAACCATCAAGTGACCAACCTGTCAGATTCATCAACAGGAATGGCAATCACTCCCTGAAAGTTCAACTGGTCTGTGAGCACAGCATCAGCTTCCTCCATATGAACTCTCTCCACCCTGGAAGTTGCCAAGGCTCTTTTATCTTCCGTCAGTCCAGGCTGCTGCAATCATTCACATTCGCATCAACACCCCATGGATGGATTCATAGAAACAAGGGATATCCCTTGAAAAAATGGCTACTCTCCTCTTTATGACAGCCAGAGACAGGCACAGCCCAGTGAACCACTCAATGCTCTGCCCAACACGGTTGTCTCCACATTTGGTCCTATCTACATAGTGCTCCCCTTGTGGCCTTAGAGGAGATGGAAGCAGACTGCTCACTTGTCTCTATCTGTGCCTGAGTGTTTTATTCTTTCATGGGATGTGGACATCGCTAGCAAGACCAACATTTGTTGGTCATTCTCAATTGCTCTTGTGAAGGTGGTGGTGAACCACCTTTTTGAACTCATGCAGCCCTCCTGGTATGGGTACGTGCTATGGTTCCAGGATTTTGATGCAACAACAGTGAAGGAATGGAAATATGGGGCTAGATTTTTGTGCCCCACAAACGTTGGGCACAGATGTGGGAATCTCGAACAATTAGGTTGTGGGTTTGGAAATTTTGAATTTCCCCCCAAAAACCTGCCCACACAAACATCCCCAAAATGGAAGAGGTTTGGGTCAGTTTGCATTGCAGCGCCATATGCATACCTTGTGACATCCGAATCACAACTCACAGGTCATGGGGAAATTGATTCTCATATCTCACAGTATCTTTTGGGGGCGGGCAGGTTTAGGAAACCTTTTCGAAACCCACAAGGTAAGAGAGCTTGGGAGATGCCTGCTGAGGAGTCAGGAGCATTCTGACAGGTAAGTATTAAATCTTTTGAAAGCTTCCAATTCAATAGGCTCCATTATTCGGAGCTTCCGTGGTTTGTTCTTGGCTGACTTTCAAAAATTAGTGAACCACCTAGCTCAGCGGGAAGTTGTGTCCCCTGTTTGATGGACAGTTTTAAGTGGTTGTTAAAGGTTTATCTGTCTTTGATATGGTTACTGAATCGATGTTGGTTTGTTTTTCAACTGACTGCCTACTTGAGATTTAAGTTTTTTTTAAAGGTTCTACCTTTTTTCAGTTTGAATAGTTGTATCTATAAATGTTAGAGGTTTACTTTATTCATATTCATTTCAAAGACCTCTGATTGCTATTGCGTGGCTTCTGTGGTCTGCCCACAGTGGATACTGGGTGAATGGCTATTAAGGATACATGGGAGCATGGAGGTGGTATAAGTGAGCATGGAGGGGGCATGGGGGTATCAGTGGGAATGAACAGGACATCCTGGGATAAATAGTGGTATGTAGGAGCATGGGGCTGGATGGAAGGGTGAGGGTTGAGGGCTATGGAACAGAACAATTTGGAGAGCTGAGCTGATAATCCTTTTAACCAGTCCACTTTGGCACCTATACTTCTCTAATGCCACCAACATTAAATTGACCCTGTTGTCTATCATACAATGGCCAACATGGAAGAATTCAAGGTTACTTTGTTTGTTTTGATTGCAATCCACATAGTTCATTTTTTAAAAATTAGGTAGAGCCTCTCAAACTGGCAACCTCAGCACTGATTCTGTGGCAGATCTTGGACTTGCCGTTTTTTGTGGTGGGTGGTTCGGGTTGGGCAGCTGGGCTGGGTTGGGTCGGGTCAAGGGCTGCTTGGACCAATGAGCAAGGGAAAAGACAGGAGCATGAAGCCGATAACTAGCCAGTGCACCACTGCGCCAATGGATCCACTAGCCCAACAAGCAAGTAAGTTGCCTTTTTCATCCAATAATAATAACATTTCATGCATGGCAGCTTAGAAAAGTCCCGTTTTCTGATAGTAGGTTTGAGACACAGTGGGTGTGATTGGTGGGTTGTTCATCGATGGCTGCGTTGGCGAGATAGTGGCCCATATTATGGCACAGTGCCGGAAATGAGCCCCCACGAGAATCTCACCATTACCGGCTGTCTCGCCGTCTGATTCATTAGACTCGTGCCTCAGCGTCTCGCCCCTAATAAGGGGGAGCTGCTTTTAAACTTTCCCTCACCACTCACTCCCAGTCAACACACAAGCATGGCAGCGTACACATCTGCTCCGTATTTTGGGGTTGGTGACATGGTCAGACTTCTCAATGCTATGGATGCAAGATGGCTGCCAGAGGTAGTAGTAGAAGCGGGTAAAATTGTGTCTTTCAAAAAGCATTTAGATGGTTACATGGGTAAGATGGGTATAGAGGGTTATGGGCCAAGTGCGGGCAACTGGGACTAGCTTAATGGTAAAAAACTGGGCGGCATGGACTGGTTGGGCCGAAGGGCCTGTTTCCATGCTGTAAACTTCTATGATTCTTCTATGATTCTATAAGAAATCCTGTTCCCCCGAGGAGGCCTGAGGACTAGTAGCCGGGTCACCAATACTGCCTGGGAGGCAGTGGCAGCAGCTGTCTGTGTGGGCAGCATGGCAAAGGGGACCACTATCTAATGTAGGAAGAAGACCAATGACCTCCACCAAGCTGCAAGTTACCACCTCTCTCCTGGTATCAGTTCCTCCTGCCACCCATCAAATTCCTCCCCACCACCCTAATCCACTGACTGACACCTTGCACCCTCCCCACATCTGATCTTCGTGCTTGCACCTCAGAACACACTTGTACCTACCAGCACACCCCTTCATGTCCAGGTGCGCTGCCCACACATGCCACCTGTTATAGACCCCCCCACCCCCCGACCCATCAAGCATGCAGCTCACAATGTCAGAAGGGCCAAGATGTCCCGTCCCGGAAGACTGAGAGGTTCTGTGATGTGCGGTGTGCGTTCCTGCTGTCGTTAATGTTGAGGCTGGCTATGGTCATCTCCATGTCAATGGTAATGTGTCACCATCACCTTATTCAGTGTGCAGAGGGAGCAGATGAGCTCTTGGCCCGATACTCCCTCAGGAGCTTGGCGAGGAGGCCAACTAGTTGGCGCTTCACACCCTGGTCCGTGCCTCCTTGGCATAGGAGCAGGAAGACCTTGGGAGAAGCACAGATCCAACCACCAGTCGAGGGCTGGCTGCACTCAGTCTCGGCAGCTGTGGTCAGTGCCCAGAAAATCCCAGAGTTCCCCTTGGGGGATGAGGGGCAACTCAATTTCAGGCACTCGAGAGCCTTCTGCCTCACTGTAGAGGGCAACAAAATCCTCCTCCATGCCCGCCAACGAGCAGACTCCTCCTCTGGGCAGCCATTGACTGGGTCCAAGTCCCCTGCCACATTGAGTGCAGCAGATGGCATGGACCCACCGACCAGTCCTGGGCCCGCCTCGATTGCACCCCTAAGATCGTCGACAGGTGGGTTCCTCTCAGCTCCTTTTTTATAATAATCTTTATTGTCACAAGTAGGCTTACATTAACACTGTAAAGAAGTTACTGTGAAAAGCCCCTGGTCACCATATTCCAGCGCCTTTTCGAATACACAGAGGGAGAATTCAGAATGTCCAAATTATCTAACAGCACATCTTTCGGGACTTGTGGGAGGAAACCGGAGCACCCGGAGGAAATCCACGCAGACATGGGGAGAACGTGCAGACTCCGCACAGACAGTGACCCAGTTGGGAATTGAACCAGGGACCCTGGAGCTTTGAAGCAACAGCACTAACCACTGTTACCGGAGTCCTCCCAGGATTCTGGGCCAGAGGCAGGTGGTGATGCAGACTCTTGCTCTGCTCCTGACACCAGAAAGATCCAGAAACAGCTCCGGGACAGTGGAAGTGGTGTTGTTGGTTGTGATGGGGAGGTGGGGGCCTTCTACGCTGCCACCACCACCATCACCCAAGATCATGGAGCTGCTTCTGCCCTCCGGCGTTCAGAAAACAAGCAAATCCGGGGTGCCCCACCGCCGTACATACATGGCAGTGCATGCTGTCTAAAGGTCTCCCCTTGATGGGGGAACCTTGAAGCCCCCATCCAAAACCACCTCCCGGAAGGAGTAGACATGCAGCGGGTCGGTGGGGGGGGGGGGGTCCTTGAGGCCGAGCGTAAGAGGTGCCACTCCAGACTTTACTTCTCCCAATAGATACCGTTGTGGGAGGAGGATAGGGCGAGACAGTAGACAAGATGACTCGTTTGGTAGTGGCCTCCAATGGGTTCCACCCACTGTTAGTCCGTTTTCCAGGACCAGGTGGACCTCTCACTCGGCCCGGAGAGAAAACAATGACTTCCCGAACATCCATGAGGCAGCCACAATGGCCGAGGAGCCGACGACCCGGCCAATGCGCTTAGGCAGGTCTTGATGGATATAGATGGGTGGGTGTAACACTTGACCCCTAGCTGCCTGGTGTGCAGCCTGATGGGTGACGGGGCCACGGGAGCGGTGGGGGGCTTGCAAGCCGCCACCCTTGCATAGGTGGCCTTGGAGAGCCCCGCTGCCGGCGTAGATGGGGACACCTCAGGTCGATCGCTATGCCCGATGTGGTCTCAGCCCTTTGAAAGGTGAGTGGAGGAATGGGAAAATGGAGAGAAGGTAGAGGGAGCAGGAGGAGGAAGGGGCACAGGCGGGTGAGGCATGAGTGGGCTGGTGCTAGTGGAACAGAAACTCCTGTGCTGGAGGGTGGGAGGATAGGGAACCAAATTCTTCCATCCGGGAGGGGCCCGGTCAACACAGTCCCGTCATCCAAGTCCCGTTCTCACCCAGGGACATGCACACTAATGGAAAGAGAAGATGGGAAGGAGCCTCCGTCCTTATTGAGAAGCAGATGTTGGGTGGGAGTGGCCAGACAGGGTCTTCAGCCCAGGAGGTTCCCAGAGAATTATAGTCACCAACCTTCCTCTCCTCATGGTGTTGCTCAAGTCTAAGCCCTCCAGCCTCTCTTTCAGCAGGCAGGGAAGCCTCCCGTCTGCAGGACCTAGGCCTCTGTAGATTGTAATTGGCAGTCCCAGCGTCTGCCTCCTCCCTTAGTATTGCAGTCAGCAGGCACTCGTAAACAATCAGGCTCTTCTCAAATCCAGTCCCAGGCCAAGCCAATTCTAAGGCCGCACCTGTGTCGTGTTGGGTGTTCCGATATACAAATGAACCAACACGGTTGTAAATGGTACAACTCTGTTTTATTATTCTGTATAATAACAACTGTTAACTTCTGGCTGTGGTTCGTACTTCACCAGTTAACCTGTGGACCCAGCCCTAGCACTATCTTAGAGAGGCACTCAGCACATGGTGTATGTCTGAGTGGCACGCTGTGAGTTCTGTGCTCTGAGCTATCTCCTGGTGGAATGAGCGGGAACTGTGGTGTTCCTTGTTTTATAGTGCGTGTGCTCTCACTGGTGATTGGCTGTGATGTTGCGTGTGTGTTGATTGGTCCGTCGACCTGTCCATCAGTGTGTGTGTGTGATTGCACCATGATATGTTAATATGGATATCATGACATCCCCCCTTTTCACAAGAATATGTGCCTACATGGTAATAAATATTGGTGTGTACTGAGTGCGGCTGAGTATGTGTGTGCAATATTTACAACATGTACATGAGGCTAAACTATATACATAGGAAGGTGTCAGGTGCAACAGAGCAACGAGGTTGTACCACAAACAAAACAAGTGCAATCATCAAATATCGAAAGAGAACTCCTGGACAAAAAGAGAAACACGTTAACATTGTTGCACAACAATTCAGTGAGTCCAATGTGCAAACAGGCTCATACATCCAGCCTAGTAGGTGGGCGACGAATTCGGGTTGACTGCCTCAAGGGTGGGTCAGGATCCACCGGCTGAGGAATGGGCCTGGCCACGGGCGATAAAGGAATAGGCAGATTGGCAGGAAGCTCCACGAAGTCGACATCAGGGACAGCAGGAGGGCGTGGCACCGGTGCATGATCACGTAGTGAGCGCGGAAGCAGCCAAAGGGTCCGCCGATTACGCCGGCGAATGGAGCCATCAGGCATGCGAACCAGGAACGAGCGGGGAGCTACGCGGCAGAGAACCTCGGCAGTTGCCGACCAGCCACCCTCTGGTAGGTGGATGCGGACGTTGTCTCCAGGCGTCAGGGCAGGAAGATCAGTTGCCCGAGTGTCATGTGCCACCTTCTGCTGAGCACGCTGCTGTCGCATCCTTTGCAGTACTGGAGCATGGTCGGGTTTAGGAACATGAATGGACGGCACAGTGGTCCTGAGGACGTTACCCATCAACAGCTGGGCTGGTGAGAGGCCTGTGGACAGTGGGGCCGAGTGTTAGGCCAGCAGGGCTAAACAGAAGTCAGATCCGGCATCAGCAGCCTTGCAGAGGAGCCGCTTCACGATATGGACACCCTTTTCCACCTTGCCATTCGACTGGGGATGCAGAGGGCTGGACGTCACGTGGGCAAAGCCATATGAAGCGGCAAAAGAAGACCATTCTTGGCTCGCAAAACAGGGCCCATTGTCCGACACGACGGTAAGTGGAATGCCATGGCGAGCGAAGATTTCTTTACATGCTCTGATTATAGCTGATGATGTCAAGTCGTGCAGACGTATGTCCTCCGGATAATTGAAAAAATAGTCAATTATAATGACGTAGTCCCTGCCAAGCGCATGAAAAAGATCCACACCCACCTTTGCCCAGGGGGACGTTACCAACTCATGGGGCTGAAGCGTCTCAGGGGGTTGCGCCGGCTGAAACCTTTTCCAGGTGGGGCATTTGAGCACCATGTTGGCGATGTCATTGCTGATGCCCGGCCAGTACACAGCTTCTCGGGCCCTCCGCCTGCACTTTTCAACCCCGAGATGGCCTTCGTGCAATTGTTCGAGGACAAGCCTGTGCATGCTGTGTGGGATCACAATCTGGTCCAACTTTAGGAGGACACCATCAATGACGGCCAAGTCGTCCCGGACATTGTAGAATTGTGGGCACTGCCCCTTGAGCCACCCTTCCGTCATGTGGCGCATCACACGTTGTAGAAGGGGGTCAGCAGCAGTCTCACGGCGAATGTGGGATAGACGTGCATCAGTAGCCGGCAGATTGGCCGATGTGAAGGCTACATGTGCGTCGACCTGACAGATGAACCCCCCCCGATTCGGGCGGTGTGCTCACTGCTTTGGACAGGGCATCCGCGATGATGAGGTCCTTTCCCGGGGTGTAGACCAGTTGGAAGTCGTACCTCCAGAGCTTGAGCAGAATGCGCTGGAGGCGAGGGGTCATCTCATTGAGGTCCTTTTGTATGATGCCGACCAGGGGGCGATGGTTGGTCTCCACGGTGAACTGAGGGAGACCATACACATAGTCGTGGAATTTATCTATGCCGGTTAACAAACCCAGGCACTCCTTCTCAATCTGCGCATTGCGCTGTTCTGTGGGGGTCATGGCCCGTGAGGCATAGGTGACCTGGGCCCATGATGCAGTGTCGTCCCGTTGCAGGAGTACCGCCCCAATGCCGGACTGGCTGACACCAGTCGAGATCTTTGTATCTCGAGTAGTGTCGAAGAACGCTAATACCGGGGTGGTAGTGAGCTTGATCTTGAGCTCCTCCCATTCCTTCTGGTGTGCGGGCAGCCACTGGAACTCCGTAGTCTTCTTCACTAGGTGGCGAAGAGCCGTTGTGTGGGAGGCAAGGTTGCGAATAAACTTCCTCTTGAAGTTGACCATCCCGAGAAAGCGTAGCCCTGCCTTCTTGTCTGCCGGCTGCAGCATGGCTGCAATAGCTGTCACTTTGTCTGCATCCGAACGCACCCCTGGCCGGGATATGTGGTCCCCCAGAAACATTAGCTCAGTTTGGCCAAAAGAACACGTGGCTCGGTTGAGGAGCAGGCCGTGTTCTCGTATCCGAGCAAAGACGCGCTGGAGACGACTGATGTGCCCCCGTGGTGTGGTGGACCAGATGATGACGTCATCAACATAGACACGCACCCCTTCGATGCCCTCCATCATCTGTTCCATGATTCGATGAAACACCTCGGATGCCGAGATGATGCCAAATGGTATCCTATTGTAGCAGTATTTGCCAAAGGGAGTGTTGAAAGTACACAGCTTCCTGCTGGACTGATCCAGCTGAATCTGCCAAAAGACCTTTGAGGCATCAAGCTTGGTAAAAATTTGAGCCCGGGCCATTTCGCTCGTGATTTCTTCCCGTTTGGGTATGGGGGTAGTGTTCCCTCATGATGTTATTGTTCAGGTCTTTCTGGTCGATGCAGATCCTGAGTTCGCCAGGGGGCTTTTTTACGCACACCATGGAGCTGACCCATGGCGTAGGCTCCATGACCCGGGAAAGCACTCCTTGGTCCTGCAGATCCTGCAGCTGCTGCCTGAGGCGGTCCTTGAGTGGTGCTGGGACGCTACGAGGTGCGTGAATGACCGGGGTGGCGTCCGGTTTGAGCCGTATTCTGTAAGTGTAGGGCAGTGTGCCCATGCCCTCGAAAACCTCCTGGTTGTGGGCGAGGAGCGAGAGGAGCTGTGCCCTAAAGTCTGCAACCAGGAAATCGGACATGCCTTCTGGAGACAGAGTGTGTACCCGCTGAACGAGGTGGAGGATCTTGCACGCCTGTGCGCCTAGCAGAGAGTTCTTTGAGGATCCAACTATCTCAAAAGACAGTGTGGCTGTGTATGAATTGTGTGCAACCTTGAGCTGGCAGGACCCCATGGCCGGGATAACATTGCCGTTGTAATCGACCAACTGACAGCGGGATGGCCGAATCGGTTTGATCTTCAAGGTGTAGAAGGCTGACCATGCAATGAGATTGGCGGAGGCACCAGTGTCTAAACGGAATGTGATTGGTGATCGGTTGACCGTTAGGGTGGCACACCATTCATCGCCCGGATTAACGCTGTGCACTGGCATCGTCTGGTGGGTCCTACTTGGGGACATCCGATTTCTGTCTATTACCGCAACGCGGAAGGCTTCCCGGTCGTCAGTATCACCGGTCTGTACGTCGTCAGGGTATGACTCGGTGTGTGGAGGCTGAATGGCCCGCACGTCCCTGCGAGGCTGGCGGAATTGCGGAGCGTTGGCAGGTTGCGCTGCTCAACAGCAGGCAGCGTAGTGGCCCATCTTGCCACAGCGGAGGCATTGTCGATTTTTGGCTGGACATTGCCGCTTTAAGTGTGTGGATCCACAGTTGCCGCACGTCGTGACGTCAAGACGTTCGTTGCGCCACCGCGCATGCGCAGTTCGGTCCAGCGTAGAGCGTGCCTGCGCGTCACGTCCCGCTGCGTCGACGTCCCCTCTTTTGGCGCGTACAAGCGTGGGAGGCCTCAGAAAGCGTGCGAAATGGCCGCCCTCGTCCGGGCCGCGGTCCGGGAGGAACTCGATCGACTGGACCCACTCGGCCTCGTAGGACCCCTGCCGTGCCAACTTGGCCGCCTGGAATTGGGAGTACCGGCTGGTCGCGTTTTCGTGGAGGACGCAGGTTTCAATGGTGGTGGCTAGGGTGAGGCTCTTTATTTTGAGGAGCTGCTGGCATAGGGTGTGCGAGGTGACCCCAAAAACTATCTGGTCCCGAGTCATGGAATCGGAGGTGGCCCCATAGCCACAGGACTGCGTGAGGATACGGAGGTGTGTCAAAAAGGATTGAAAAGGAGCCTTACCCTGCAGGCGCTGCTGGAAGAGGTACCTCTCGAAGCTCTCATTCACTTCGATGCTAAAGTGTTACTCAAGTTGTAGAAGGAATGTCTTGTACTTCGTCTTGTCCTCGCCTTCTGCGCATGCCAGGGAGTTGTAGATGTGGATGGCGTGTTGCCCTGCCGTGGAGAGGAGGAGGGCGATCTTCCTGGTGTCCGATGCATTCTCCCTGTCTGGGGCTTCTAGGAAGAGCTGGAAGCGCTGTTTAAATAGCTTCCAGTTGACGCAGAGATTTCCAGCAATTTGGAGCGGCTGCGGCGGGCTGATGGTGTCCATGGCGCAGGATGGCGGATCTCTGAAGATGTGCAGGTAGCTCTCACAGTTGCTGGGGAGTTTCCAATCTTGGTATCATGTTGTGTTAGGTGTTCCGATATACAAACGAACCAACACGGTTGTAGATGACCTTCAGCATAGAACCAAGAGCAGGGCTCTGACCTGGAAGTGTTTGGTAGGACAGAGAGGCAGCAGCTGTAGTTGCCCTTGTTATGAGTATCCACAATACTTGAAGGTGTCACAGACGAAAAGCCCCTCTCTCCACCCCCGGGCCAGGGACGACCCCTGACCTGGAATGCTTCAGTGCCCCGACCCTGAGAGGCCCTGTGCCCTTGAGCTGCATGCCTGAAAATGGAAATGGCAACTCATCTCCCCAGTTCCCCGCAGCAGCCATTGCGGCAACTTGACGTTTTTAAACAAAGTACTAAATGATGCCCGCATGATTTCTTGCTGAGGAGTCGGTTAATTCTCGGGAGGCCGTTGCATTTGACTTCAATCGCGCTAATGAGATGGAAGTTAATGCAAATGAGGATTAATGATATGCTTGCCATATTTGGCCGTGATCCAGAAATTGCCATCAGGAGCATTGGTTAAATAGCAAACTGATTTGTGCCCGGTGCAAAACTCGATTTTGGCCTTGCCGCTATTTAACCGGCATGCCCAGATCTGTGCCAGATGCAATGCGGTGGTCAAATATCACCTTGTACCTCTAATATATATTGTGATCTCTGATGCAGAATTGGTAGATTTGTTGTACATCTTTCTATTGTTGAAAAATGCTTTTTGGGGATATCCACAGAATTTGAAGTGCTGAAAAGACTGCAAAAAACTAAATGTATTGCACAGCAATTAAAGGAAAATTTGAAATTTTTGGCAATTTGTGAGTTCTAATTCAAGTACGCAAATGTTATTGTACACTTTAAGATCTAAATTAATGTTTTTCTTGGCAGGCCTATATAAAACAGGTTGAAGTGAAGGACATGGCTGAGCTTGAACTGAAGCTGGTTGAAGCCAAAAACCGCTTGGCTTTTCTTGTGGATTATGTTACATTTTCCCCGAGTGACATACGACTGAACAATAATACATTTCACTGGAGTGGACGAATGGCAGAGATTTTTGACGAAAACAAGAGGATGGTTGCAGAGAAAGAAGAACAGTATCAACAAGGACTCAAGGTGAGAGATTCAAGTGCTTTAGTATTGATAAGGTTTTGCTTCAATTTGCTTTGCACAGACACAGTTGTAATGTGCCTGCAGGACCTAACCACCATAGCAAAACCTTCCACTAACATTAGACGTGTAATGTGAATACATTCAAACAACTATCTGCCATCTCCCTTTTCTGGAATGGTTATAGTGGCCAGATTTTGAGGTATGGAGCACAGAGCAAATGTAAGCGGAATCCTTTGGCAATGGTGCTAAAATCAGGAATTTAGTGCAAGTGGGAATTTAGCGCAGAGCAGAAAGAAGGTTAAACTTATTTTTCTTGGGCAGCACAGTGGTGCAGTGGTTATAACTGCTGCCTCATGGTGCCAGGTTCGATCCCGGCTCTGGGTCACTGTCCGTGAGGAGTTTGCACATTCTCCCCGTGTCTGCGTGGGTTTCACCCTCACAACCCAAACATGTGCAGGGTAGGTGGATTGGCATGCTAAATTGCCCCTTAATTGGAAAAAATTAATTGGGTACTCTAAAACAAATTTTTTAACGTATTTTTCTTGTTGTTTACTTCCAGTAGCTGGTGAGTGTTTTCTTCCTTTAAGCTAAAACTTTCTCTTCCTTTATTTTACTAAATTAGTAAGTAATTAAAATAGTAAAACTTGCATTTACATAGTGTCTTTTCTGACCACCGGACAGCCCAAAGTCTTTACAGCTAATGAAGTGGTTTTGAAGTGTAGTCACTGGCGTAATGTAGGAAATATGGCAGCCAATCTGTACACAGCAAGATCCTATAAATAGCAATATGATAATGACTAGATAATTATGGACAGCACGGTAGCATTGTGGATAGCACAATTGTTTCACAGCTCCAGGGTCCCAGGTTCGATTCCCGGCTAGGGTCAATGCCTGTGCGGAGTCTGCACGTCCTCCCCGTGTGTGCGTGGGTTTCCTCCGGGTGCTCCGGTTTCCTCCCACAGTCCAAAGATGTGCAGGTTAGGTGGATTGGCCATGCTAAAATTGCCCTTAGTGTCCAAAATTGCCCTTAGTGTTGGGTGGGGTTACTGGGTTATGGGGTTATGGGGATAGGGTGGAGGTGGGGGTTGGTAGGGTGCTCTTTCCAAGAGCCGGTGCAGACTCGATGGGCCGAATGGCCTCCTTCTGCACTGTAACTTTTATGATTCTATGATTCTATAATCCGTTTTTGCAATGCTGATTGAGAAACAAACATTGACCAGGACACTGGGGATATCTCCCACACTCATCTTTGAAATAGTGCCAAGGGATCTTTCATGCCCCTCTTGAGAGAGAAGATGGGGCATCAGATTAATATCCCATCCAAAGTCTGGCACCTCTGACAGCACAGAAGTGTTAGTCTAGATTTATAGATTTTACTCCTGGAGCAGAAGTTAAACCTACAGACTCACTGATGTGTATGTTACCAACTGAACCACAGTTCACAATTAATCAAATAAATCAATATGGTTAGATAGACATGGCTGGGCAGGTGTTGTGTCATAACCATAGCATCAAATCATAGCATCAAACAATGGTTTTGAGCACTTTGGCCATTTGGCCTCCTGCATCCGTGCCAGCTCTCTGCAAAAGCAACTCAACTACTCACACTCCCATGCCGTTTCCATGTAGTCCAGCAGTTTTTTTTCCCTCTTTAGCTGCTCATCCAATTCCTTTTTGAAACCTCTTATTGAATCTGCCTCCACCACACATTTGGGTAGTGCAGTGCAGATCCTAACCACATTCTGTGGGGGAAAAAAAGTTATTTGTCATATTGTTGTTGGCTTTATGGCCAATCATCTTAAATCCACGTCCTCTCTTTTTTGACTCTTCTGCTAATGGGAACAGTTTTTCCATGTCTATATTATCCATACCTATACACTTCGATCTTATGCATTTCTATCAAATCTCCCCTCAATCTCCTTTGCTCTAACGATAATGACCTCAGCTTTTCCAGCTTTTACATTGTAACTAAGATCCCCCATCTCTGGAACCATTCTGGTAAATCTCTTTGCACCTCCTCAGTGACCCTCATATATTTTCTAAATTGTGTTGATCAGAACTGGATGCAATACTTTAGAATCAGATAGAGAATTTTCAATAAGATCTGCAAAGCCAAAACCACTAAGCATAATTAGATTTAAATCATGTATAGGAAGCAAAATAAAAAGAAGTAAAGAAATATGGGATTCAGAAAGATAAAAGAGGCAGAAAAGAAAATGTTAAAAAAATTGAACTTCTAAAGAAATATGTCCAACATAAATTAAATTCTGAAGGTAACGCTGCAAATTCATGCCTTTACATCTGTTTTTATACCTACCATTATCACCACTTTCCTCAACCCTTCATCCCATCGCCTTTGCAAACTATCATCCCATCTTCAACCATCCTTTCCTCCCCAAAGCCCTTGAACCTGTTATCACCCCCAAAATTTGTTACCATTTATCCTGGGGCTCCAGGTTTGTATTTCTCCAATCAAAACAGCTCTTATCAAGGTCACAAATGATTCCTATGTGACTGTGACAAAGGTAAACTTTCCCTCCTCATCCTTCTTTACCTCTCTGTAGCTTTTGGCATGGTTAACCACACCATCCCCTCCAATGCCTCTCCACTGGCATCAGGCTGGGCACGACTGCTCTCACCTGGTTTCATTCTCACCTATTTAATCGTAGTCAGAGAATCACATGCAATGGCTTCTCTTCCTGCTCCCGCGGATCCCTCCCATTACCCCTGCTGTCCCCCAAGGATCATATATTTGCTACCCCTCAGTGAGAGCATCCAAATGCAAAATGTTAGTTTTCATATGTATGCTGACAATATTTCCTATTTCACTGCCACCTCTCTTGACTTCTGCACTGGTGCTGAATTATCAGATGGCTTATCAAACACCCAGCACTGCTTGAGCAGAATGTTCTCTAATTAAATATTGAGAAGACTAAAGTTGTTGTTTTTAAACCCATTTCAAACTCCTTTTCCTAGCTACTGACTTCATCCCTATTCATGGCAACAGTCTGAGATTAATCCAGTCTGTTAACAATCTTGGTGTCACACTTGATCCTGAGATGAGCTTCTGACCTCACAGTCATTCCATCACTAAAACTGCCTTTCTCAACCCCCAACTACCCCACTCTCTGCCTGTTCAAGCCTTTGTTACCTCCAGACTTGACTATTCCAATGCTCCCCTGACTCATTTGCCATATCCTACTCTGCATAAACTCTGCTGCCTGCGTCTTAACCCACACTTAGTCTGGTTCCCATCACCCTTGTGCGCACTGATTTAAATTGGTCTCTCGTCAAGCAAGTCTTGATTCTAAATTTCTCATCCTTGCTTTCAATTTCCTCCATGGGGTCAACCCCCCTCCCATCACTGTAATCTCCACCAACCCCACAATCCTCTGAGATACCGCCGTTCTCTTAATTTTGGCCTCTTGTACATCCCCAATTTTAATCACTCAACCATTGGTGGCCCTGTCTTCAATTCCCTAGACTGAAAGCTCTGGAATATTGTATCTAAACCTCTGAAGGTTCACCAGACTGATTCCTTGGAATGGCAGGATTGAAATATAAGGAGAGATTGGGTTGACTAGGCCTATATTCACTGAAGTTTTGAAGAATGAGAGGAGATCACATTGAAACATATAAAAGTTTGATAGGGCTGGACAGATTGGATGGTGTTTCCCTTGGCTGGGGGGTCTAGAAGAAGGGATTACAGTCTCAGAATGTGGAATAGGCCATTCAGGACTGAAATGAGGAGAGGTTTCTTCACTGAGAGGGTGGTGAATCTATGGAATCCTAACTGCAGAAAGCTGTGGAGGCCAAGACACTGAATATATTTAAGAAGGATTTTGATTTGATTTAGATTTATTGTCACGTGTACTGAGGTACAGTGAAAAGTATTGTTCTATGTACAGACCAGGCAGATCATTCTATACATGAGAAACATAGGACATACGATAAATGCACAATGGAAATACATGGACATAGACATTAGGTGAAGCAAACGGAGAGTAGTGCTACTCAGTAGAGAAGTTGCATGGAGAGATCAGTTCAGTACATAAGCATAAGAGGGTCATTCAGGAGTTGGTAACAGTGGGGAAGGAGCTGTTTTTGAATCTGTTAGTACGCGTTCTAAGACTTTTGTATCTCTTGCCCGATGGAAGAGGTTGGAAGAGAGAAATAGCCCGAGTGGAAGGGGTCTTTGATTATGCTGCCTGAGGAAGTATAGGCGCCGTTGTGCTTTGTTGGTCGTAGGATCGACATGGGTGGACCAGGAAAGATTGTTGGTGATGTGCACATCTAGGAATTTGAAGCTGTCAACTATCTCCACCTCGGCACCATTGATGCAGACAGGGTTGCGTACAATACTTTGGTTCCTGAAGTCAATGACCAGCCCTTTAGTTTAGCTGACATTGAGGGAGAGATTGTTGTCGTTACACCACTCCACTAGGTTCTCTATCTCCCTCCTGTATTCTGACCCATTGTTGTTCAGGATCCAACCCACTACGGTCGTGTCATCCGCAAACTTGAAGATGGAGTTGGAGCCAAATTTTGCCACCCAGCCATGTCTGTATATGGAGTATAGAAGGGGTTTAAGTACACAGCCTTAGTCTGGTATTGAGGACTATCGTGGAGGAGGTGTTGTTGTTCGTCCTTACTGATTGTGGTCTATGGGTCAAGGATCCATTGCAGAGGGAGGAGCCAAGAAGGAAATATATTTTGAGATGCTAAAGGCATCAAGAGATAAAGGCAGAGAGCGGGGGCGTGACATTGAGACAGAGGATCAGCCAAGGCCATATTGAGGCTTGAGGGCCAAATAGCATACTCCTGAACCTATTTTCTATGTTTCTGTCTCTTGACCTGTTTTCCCTTCTTTGAGACAGTCCTTAATAACCTCCATCTTTGACCAAGTTTATGGTCACCTGGCCAAATATAATTTTATACGGTTGTGTCATACTTTTCTCTATAATGCTCTTACAAAAGACCCTTTGGATGTTTCCTTATGTTAAAAGGGTTGGTATAAATATGTGTTGTTGTCCATGGATTTAAATGCTCAGACCACTGCAATGTTGTAGTGGAGCTTGTAGAGGTGCAGGCTAACTTAGAAAACAAGTTCTGGATTTCCATGTATAACCGAATGTGCAGAATCCAGAAGTTCCTATCTGATGTTCTCCATAATAACATTAAGTGATGATAGCGTCACTGATATTTCAACTCAAAATGTGTGCTATTGTTTTAATTTCATTTGGGGGATTTCTACTCATTTATGGTTACATTTCTTCGCTTTTGCTGTTTGTTCTTGTTAATGGTAACTTAGTCCCATGTCATTAATCTATGATGGTGCCCACTTGGGAGGCTTAAGAATTCTGATATTACTGTAAGTTTGCCATCAATTATTGGGAAATGTGTGAACAGTATATGTTTCAAAGATGTTATAAAATATTTTTCTGGAGCACATTAAGAACATTGGGGCTGAAGTTGCAGCTGCTCCATCCTGCCAGCGGAATTGCCAAAGCCCAAAATCCAATATTGAAGTATTGGCAACTTGTCGTCTGCATGGTCAGTATAGGCACATTGGTACTTTCAAAGATGTATGAATGGTAACTACTTGACATACCAGTAGACAATGGAGTAGGGTTGCCAGCTCGGGTTTTCCTGGAGGTTTCATCAAATATCCTGCCTCCAATGATCCTTCTCAGTCAAACCTTTTTTTCCCATCACCAATATTTTTATAACTAATAATGAAAACTTTTCAAGGATAATTTAAAAATTCTTTTAAGGCCTGTATGATCTTCCTTCCTGCTTGCTCTTAGCAATGTCCAGGAGATTAATCTTTAACTCTGGAAACCCCAGGATAATCCTGAAGTAGTAGTGGAATCGCCAAAAGCTATTCTGTTACAGTCATGAAGACCCTTCCAGCGGTTGAGAATTAAAAATATATAAAATATTTCCGTTCTTAAGATGATTCTAAGCTAAAAATAAGGTAATTACATGTTTAAAGAATCAACTACCTTTTCTTGGTAAGGTTTGGGGGCTTTTTAGAAGACCTCCTTTGGGCATAGGCCATTGTCAGCCGATGAGAGTCCACTTTGGCATTTTATTGACAAACAGGTACCTCAGAAATGTCTTAGACTTGATTCCCTGTCGAAGGGGAGAGTGGGGTGGAGATTTGGCACGGTTATACCTGCAGTGAAGAAAACGAGAAAGAATCTCAACAGAATACGGTTCTGCTCCAGAATCTAGCTGTATGTGGGAGATCTGCTTCTACTCTGTCCTTGGGCTTAATGTTGGGATCAACATATTTATGACTGGTGAAAAATGAGAGTCAGCCTACTATTCAAAGATGCATGCAACTGTTTAAATTTGATATGGTGCCTCTTTCATTATTTTTTTAGCTTCGTACTGAAAGATTTGTTGAAGAACTGGAAAGCTATTCTAAGCAAGTGGAAGAGTTCTACAGTTTTGCAGAACTGACAGAAGTCAACCGGTACTTGCGAAAGGCTCAAACATTGAATATCAAACTCAATCAAGCACTGGAGAAGGTACTAGGATACAGCTTGGACACAATAGTAATGAATATAAATGAATATAAACCTATTGATGGATGTAAAAAAAATGAGCTGGTGTTTTATCGTTTATAAAGCCAGTTAATATTTTGTTATACAATTATACTACATATATATAATGTCACAGCATAAAAGCTGGAAATAATTTACAAATGTGGCATTGATATCCAGTGAGGTCATGGCTGTGATACGTGGTTAAAAACCTTACTGTCACTTGCTATCAAGGCTCACACTTGAATAATGCCTATGGAGTGACATGCCACCGCTCAGAAGGAACTATCCTTCAGGGAAGATGGGAAAACAATGAAAAGTAATTGAAATACAAAAGTCACTACATTTAAGCAGGTTTAAGAGTGCTGTATGAAACAAATATCTATGTTGTGTAAAGTATTTGATTTGTGAGAAGGTGGATACTGGCCCAAGTGCAACATGCACACTTGAAGAAAATTTGAGATTCTGTGAGTTGGTAGTGCGCAGGAAGCGGTTACTGGTCTCTAAATAAATTAGATGGTCCGCTGGTATGAATTTATATGTAGGGAAGAGGTTCCCAGAGGGACTAAGGCGATTCCATGCAAGGGGGTTATTTGCCGGGTTTTTTCTGGAGGTGGCGGGAAATGGGAGGTGGGTTTATTTCTGGATTGCAAATCCATCCTGATGGAAACTTGGAAGCAAACATAATTTTGGCTTAGGCAGGGCCTAATTGGGTGAGGAGTCAGATCTGCTGGTCAATTAGTGACCAGGGACATAAGAACAGAGTCAGGTCACCTCCAGAACAGGCAAAAGGTAAAGGAGCATCGGCAGCTTTGTTGAGTGCATGTTGATTTTAGCTTGTTTATTGCAGTAGAAGTCCTAAAATATGAAATCTTGTTCTTCTGTTGGTCCCTGGGAAATTCATCATGTATAAATTTTATTCGCTGTGGGGATCACAACAAAATTGGGAGCTCTCTGGAGACTGAAGATGGTGTTTTTGCAAGAAATACAAATGAAGATTGCCCTTAGTGACCAAAAAGATTAGGAGGGATTATTGGGTTACGGGGATAGGGTAGAAGCGAGGGCTTAAGTGGGTCGGTGCAGACTCGACGGGCCGAATGGCCTCCTTCTGCACTGTATGTTCTATGATAACTGACTGTATTCCGAAGACATAATCTTCTGGGTGCATCTAACTTTATAACATCAATGAGAACAATGAACTAATTTGGTCACCTGACTTAATGACCTTCTGACACAATAAGACACCATTCCATTATGGTTAACACGTATTTAAAGTGAGGCAACCAAGCCTACATATGTGGGCAGGCATCATTTGTCTGTTAACTAAATTGAGAGCTGGATAGGTTTATGTAATCTTTCCTTGCTGATGCTATTCTCTGACTAAGCGAAAACACAATTAACTTTTGAAAATCTTCAGCTCCAATGCCATAATGTCTCAGCAGAGCATGGGACAGGGAAACCAGGACAGGGCAACCCCCAGGTTCTCTCATGCTGACCTGGTGGCTTTGGTTGAGGCCCTGAAAGAGAGGATGGATATCATATGCCTCGATTCAAAGCTGATACCGTCTGCCCAGGACAAAAGCATATGGCTTGAATCGTAAACATCATTAGCAGCAGAGGAAAGATCTGGTGGACATGGATCCCGTGCGAGAAATGGTCTAATGGCCTATTATGATCTGGAAAGTGAGTGCATACTCCAACAAATGGGACAGGCTTTTGGGTATAGGCCCGACATCACTCCCAAAGGCTTAGGAAACACAGAATGTATGCTGCTTCTCAACTTTGGCGGAATGAGTGCTCAGGACATTCACTCACCCCTCAGAGAACCTTTGAGCCATACTGCTTCTGAGGAAATGTCACTATAGACACATGCTGCTTCTCTCTCTTTCTCTCTCTCTCTCTTGGACCAGGATGGATAGAGGGACCTCCTTCATAATTGATTAAGGGCGCCTGAGAAGGCAGCTATGGAAATAGCTGTGTTACTACACCAGGAAGAAATTGGTGATTGTGAGACTGCCACTCCCTGTGCACATGGCCATTACAGAGGCCCATCACGTGTTATGGAAGCGATAATTTGTGCCACATCTCATTCAAAGGTATGCCGAGCACTGGTAGTGTGGCAGACATCGTCACTGCAGAGCCTTCAGGTCTCTAAGGCTAATTCTCACGAAATGGTATTGTATCTCCCACAGGCCTCAGTGACAATGCAAGGTCCCTACCTCCAGTGACATCCATTGGATAGGAGCAGAAAGAATAAATAGAACCATAGAATACCTACAATGCAGAAGGAGGCCATTCGGCCCATTGAGGCTGCACCAACCCTCTGAAAGAGCACCCTACGTAGGCCCACTCCACACCCTATTCCCGTAATCCCATAACTCCACCTGACCTGAACATCTTTGGACACTAAGGGCAACTTAGCCTGGCCAATCCACCTAACCTGCACATCCTTGGACTGTGGGAGGAAACCAGAGCACTGGAAGAAACCAATGCAGACACGGGGAGAGCGTGCAAACTCCACAGTCAACCAAGGCTGAAATTGATCCCTGGTCCCTGTGCTAACCATTGCCAAGGATGTCCGAAGATACAGCATCACATCTGACCAGTGCACAATCCACCAGTGCAAATGGTTTCAGCTTGGTGGGTTCTTCTGTGCATTTAGATAAGGTGGCACTGAATGAGATGCAAAGAACTGGATGCAAGAAGCAGACTGTCATAGTGATGTTCAGATGAACAGTGATCCAGGTCCACATGAATCATAGCATGGGGACATTTCTTGGAGTGGCAGCAGATGTGTTTCGACCTGAGGCTGTACGTGGTCATTGGATGCGAATGGCGGAGCCAATGCTGCAGATGAATGCCACCATCCTTCATGGCTTTGAGAGCATGGGCTCCTCCAATGAGAGCGTTGCCAACATCATAGAGAACTATACGTGACAGGACGTGCAGTGTATGCAGTAGTAGTACCCTGTCATGCACAGAATGTTTGGTGCATTAATGATAATATTAATAATAATAATAAGTATGCTTACATTAACACTGCAATGAAGTTACTGTTAAGATCCCCTAGTCAACACATTCTGGTGCCTGTTCAGGTCCACTGAGGGAGAATTCAGAATTCCAAATCATCTAACAGCACATCTTTCGGGACTTCTGGAAGGAAACTGGAGCACCCAGAGGAAACCTACACAGACACGGGGAGAATGTGCAGACTCTGCACAAACAGTGACCAAGCGGGAATCAAAACCAGGTCCCTGGCGCTGTGAAGCAACAGTGCTAACCACTGTGATCCTCCATGGAAAGAAGAAGTGCTATGTGGACTGGACAGCTCAGTTGCATTGATGTCCTGTAGGTGGCTGGAGGGGATGCCAGTTGCATCTGTTAGTAGCCTTCTTCAAACCTTCAGAGGTATCAACCAAAGATGCTACATTTCACTTGGCTCTGTCATCATCCTTGGCTTCCTTGGCCCCTCTGACAAAGGAAGCGTCTGTGCAGCAGGACCCAGTGATGAAATGAAAAAATGAAAATCGCTTATTGTCACAAGTGGGCTTCAAATGAAGTTACTGTGAAAAGCCCCTAGTCGCCATATTCCGGTGCCTGTTCGGGGAGGCTGGTACGGGAATTGAACCGTGCTGCTGGCCTGCCTTGGTCTGCTTTCAAAGCCAGCTATTTAGCCCTGTGCTAAACCAGCCCCTAAGGGCTGCCCCTGCAAGAATGTGGCAGGACAGTCTCAAGAAGCAACAAAGGGTCTGTTCATAATGAAGATGACCGCTACAGTCATCTCAGCCACAAGGCCAGAGAAGTGAGTAGTCTGTCTTCACTTCCTCTGAGATAACAATGGAGTACTGTGTGGATGTCTCTGAGTGCACAGGGCACTCTATTTCTTTATTTTAAATAAATTTAGAATACCCAAGTATTATTTTTCCAATTAAGGGGCAATTTAGTGTGTCCAATCCACGTACCTTGCACATCTTTGGGTTGTGGGGGTGAAACACAGGGAGAATGTGCAAACTCCACACGAACAGTGACCTAGGGCCGGGATTTGAACCCTGATCCTCAGCGCCACAAACCCAGTGCGAACCACTGCGCCACCGTGCTGCCCTGGGGCACTCTATTTCATTGATCACGGAGAGCGTCACTATGGCGATACATTGGTGTGTACTATTGATTTTTTTTGTTCAAAAATGCAATGTGTAAATAAATTGATGTATTGCTAATCGGAAATGCAAGACTATGTCAACTTTGCGCAAAGCAGTCAGAACAGCATGTGAACAAAGCAGGAGGAGCTCCTGACAGTGAGGACTCCAGGCAGTAGTCTAATTCAATGTGATGGTAAGATTCTGGAATTTTCAGGCAATATTACCTTTCTTTGTGTCAGCGCAGGCTTGGACCATTAACATCCATGTAGTAAGTCTCTCAGGCCTTGGAATATATTAGATGAACCTTTGCTGGATCAGATGTTCCCTCACACTTATGGCTTGCTGTCAAGACTTCTAACCCTCAGGGCAACTCCATATTTATCCGGACCACCTTACGCAGCAAAAGAGCTGCCCTCCATATCCCATTCCCTATCTCCATGCCCTGCTCTTCCTCATTGTCCAATGAGATCAGTTCTGCCACAGTGTCCTCATCTTCAAGATTCACTCCTCTATTGGTCCATATTGTTAAGGGTGCAACAAACCATGACCATTCGAGAGACCCTTGCAGGTGTGTAAAGCAGAGCGCCACCTGACTGATTCAGTCAGCCAAAGTACATCTTTAGCAGCCCATTGGACTGTTCAATGGAATTCCTATGAGCAGGTGAATCTCATTGTAATACCTCTGTGTCAGTGTTTGGCAGAAAAACATCTCCTCAAAGGATTGATCCTGCCCCTAGAATTCATCCATGGATTTGTGGGATTGGATGGAATGGGTGTAGAAGGGTTAACTGGCAGAGAACAAAGGTATCATACCAGGGAAGCATTGACACATATGAAAGAAGCTCTTTTTGTGATCGCCGACCAGCTGGACATTGGGATTTGGGAGCCCATCTTGACCTTTCTGGTAAATTACTGGATACCTTGATGGCAACGTGGATGAATTCCCTGCACTTAGGGGAGTTCCATCATGGCGGCAAACCCAGTGCCTTCTAAACTTGTGATACCCCATCAGTTGTGAATCGGATGTGTTGTCCACCTTTGGTGGGATCTGTCAACAGGGTGATGCAGAGGTGTGCAGCCGACTTTGCGATCCCATAGAAATCTGCAGCGGAGTCCTGAAAGTGTCCAAAAAGGATGGAATTCAAAGTCACATTTACTTGGCTGCTACTGGCAGGTAAGGCCATTAGTGATGCGAGGTCCGTGAACTCCTCGTTGATGAGGGCACAAATATCTCTGTGTAGATATTTGCAGTCTCCTTCAATGCTGGTTCTCAGCCATATTCAGGTATCTTTGCCTCCGCCTGTACTCATTGTAGCACCTCTTTTAAATTAACGGGTTGACCATTTTTTTGTGAATCTTTGGTATGTGCTGAGAGGGCTGAGGATACTCTGTGGTAAAATATGTTCAAGGCTTGCATCGGTAGGTTTTTGGACTCCTAACAAATCAAGGAAAGGTGGAGGGTGCGGAATGGTGGCAGCAGGTACAGTTTGGGTCAAAGATTAGCCATGATATTGAATGGCAAGAAGGCCTGAGGAGCCATTCAGCTTATTTCTGCTCCTATATTCTCTTGTTCTTAAATCCTCACCAAATACCTGCTCATGCTTTTTCATTAGACTGGTTTGCCACACATTCTGGATCTTTGTTAAAGCAAATGCTCTGAACTTGGTTCTCAAATGTATGCCCCTCAATTGCATTTCCAGAATGCTCCATCATCATTTATACCATTTAATTAGCTATTTAGATGTTTGAAAAGTATCAATGATGTGCTGTAATTGACTGCTTTGTTTCAGTTCCTGCTAATTGAATTGTATCCTCAGAACATGCCTGTTTGAAAATTGCAGATTCCTGCAGGGGCCATAAATTGAAAGGAAAAATTCTTCTGTTATTTCAGCAAAAGGAGAATATGACCTGAAGCTATTCAATAAGCAATAACATTTTGAAAACCTAATTTCTTAATTTTATCCATCTCCTATTTTTTGAAACTGATTCTTTATATTGTCGCTATGAATAAATGTTTTGTCTTCTGGTATGTAATAAATTCATTTTTTAAAGTCTGATGATGCATATTGAATTTTGATATTAAAAACAAATGTTTGCGAAGTTTCAGTTCATATATTGTGAAAAAATTGTTTTTTAATTTTGTTCTTGCAAGGAGATTTCGCTCCATAGAGCACTAGTTTTGGTTGGTTGACACTTGAGTATTTTTCTGACAACAGGAACCTTGCGAATTACACAATTTATTATTTT
Source organism: Scyliorhinus torazame (assembly GCF_047496885.1). NCBI lineage: Eukaryota > Metazoa > Chordata > Chondrichthyes > Carcharhiniformes > Scyliorhinidae > Scyliorhinus > Scyliorhinus torazame. The sequence continues at coordinate 158,241,403 of NC_092708.1, read as the reverse complement.
GACAAGTATCAAGAGAGGATAATTGCTGTGAATGCACCCTCACATGTGCACTGCATATGTATCATTTTACTTCAGATCAGAGAAATTGTAAGCTTCAAAAATAATCCACTGTGAATTAATTAGTTTTGAATCCATGCATGTAGGGTGCAAAGGTAGAATAAATATACACTTGGACTAAAACTATACAGTATTTTGAAAGGCATGAGTCTTCACAAGTAACACTTGAAGTTGAATATATGATTATGTAACATTTAACCAAGTTAATCTAATTAATGTTACATTTTGACAAAAATATTTTAAAAAGTTATTTAAATTATATTCACTTTTTTATTGTGCTAGATTGATCAGATTAATGTAGAAGAACAAGCATTTGGATGGAGTGAATCTCAGTATCCTCAGCGTAAACAGACCAGTGATATTCTTCAACCATACCTCAGGCTGTATGACATGACAGTAGAGTTCAATGGCAAGTATAAAGGTTGGATGGAGGGACCATTTTCTGAGGCCAACCCAGATCAAGTAGAGACAGATATAGGGAACTATTGGCGTGCTCTATACAAATTGGAACGGACTTTATCAGACTCGCCAAACGCATTCAAGATTGCAAATACTGTTAGGAAAAAAGTTGAAGAATTCAAAGAGCACATTCCCCTTATTCATGTTGTGTGCAATCCTGGTCTGCGTGATCGTCACTGGGATGCCTTATCTGACATTGTGGGATTCCCACTCAAGCCTTCTGAAGACACAACTATTACCAAGTTTCTCGGTATGAATCTTGAACCTTACTTGGATCAGTTTGAGGGTATTAGTGAGGCTGCTAGCAAAGAATATTCACTGGAGAAAGCCCTGGAAAAAATGGTGAAGGAGTGGGAAGAAATGGAATTCATTCTCCATCCATATCGAGAAACTGGAACTTATATACTTGCAGCTGTTGATGATATCCAGATGTTACTAGATGATCACATTGTGAAGACCCAGACAATGCGTGGATCTCCTTTTATACAGCCATTTGAGAAAGAAATCAGGTATTTACTTTTTTTTAAAAATATGTTTTATTGAAATTTTTTTCCCAAACAACAATTTTTCCCCTCTTACAAAGCAAACGCAACAATAACAATACAGAAATTTTTAACAATACACAAGTAACAAAACCCCTTTATCTTTGACCTAAACTAAACTAAACACGCTCCCTCCCCCCTCCCCCTGGGTTGCTGCTGCTGGTCATCTGTCGTCCCTCTAACGTTCCCCTAGGTAGTCGAGAAATGGCTGCCACCGCCTGGTGAACCCTTGAGCCGATCCTCTCAGGGCAAACTTTATCTGCTCCAGTTTAATGAACCCCACCATATCATTTACCCAGGCCTCCAGTCCGTGGGGTTTCGCCTCCTTCCACATGAGTAGGATCCTGCGCCGGGCTACTAGGGACGCAAAGCCACAACGTCGGCCTCTTTCGCCTCCTGCACTCCCGGCTCTTCCGCAACTCCAAATAGAGCTAACCCCCAGCCTGGTTTGACCCGGGCCTTCACCACCCGCGAAATCACTCCCGTCACTCCCTTCCAATACCCTTCCAGTGCCGGGCACGCCCAAAACATATGTGTGTGGTTTGCCAGGCTCCCGCCACACCTCCCACATTTGTCCTCCACTCCAAAGAACCTGCTCAATCTTGCTCCCATTATGTGTGCTCTATGTAGCACCTTAAATTGAATCAGGCTAAGCCTGGCACATGAGGAAGAGGAATTTACCCTGCTTAGGGCATCAGCCCACATACCCTCCTCTATCTCCTCCCCTAGTTCTTCTTCCCACTTTCCTTTTAGTTCGCCCACCGACTCCTCCCCCTCTTCCCTCATCTCTCGGTAAATCTCTGACACTTTGCCCTCTCCGACCCACACCCCTGAAAGCACCCTGTCCTGTATCCCCTGTGTCGGGAGCAACGGAAATTCCCTCACCTGTTGTCTAGTAAACGCCCTCACCTGCATATATCTCAAGAAATTTCCCCGGGGTAACTTATACTTTTCCTCCAATGCTCCCAAGCTCGCAAAAGTCCCATCTATAAATAAATCTCCCACCCTCCTAATTCCCAACTGGTACCAGCTCTGAAATCCTCCATCCATTCTTCCTGGGGCGAACCTATGGTTGTTCCTGATTGGGGACTCCACCAGGGCTCCCCGCACCCCTCTCTGTCGCCTCCACTGTCCCCAGATATTCAATGTTGCCGCCACCACCGGGTTCGTGGTAAACTTTTTAGGTGAGATCGGTAGCGGCGCCGTCACCAGCGCCTCTAAACTCGTCCCTTTACAGGACTTTCTCTCCAGTCTTTTCCACGCCGCTCCCCCACCCTCCATCATCCATTTACGTATCATTGCCACATTGGCGGCCCAATAGTAATCGCCCAAGTTCGGTAGTGCCAATCCTCCTCTGTCCCTACTACGCTGAAGGAACCCCCTCCTTACTCTCGGAACTTTCCCTGCCCACACGAAGCTCGTGATGCTCCTGTCTATTTTATTAAAAAAGGTCTTGGTGATTAGTATAGGGAGACATTGAAATACAAATAAGAACCTCGGGAGGACCATCATCTTAATTGCTTGCACCCTGCCCGCCAGCGATAGAGGCTGCATGTCCCACCTCTTGAAGTCCTCCTCCATTTGTTCTACCAACCGTGTCAGATTAAGTCTGTGCAAGGTTCCCCAGCTCCTAGCGATCTGAATCCCCAGGTATCGGACGTTTCTTTCCACTTTCCTTAGCGGTAAGCCTTCTATCTCTCTACTCTGGTCCCCTGGATGTATCACAAATAATTCACTCTTCCCCATGTTTAGCCTATACCCCGAGAATTCCCCGAACCCCCTCAACATTCGCATAACCTCTATCATCCCCCCCGCTGGGTCCGACACGTATAACAATAGGTCATCCGCGTATAACGAGACTCGGTGTTCTTCTCCCCCTCTCATCACCCCTCTCCATTTCCTGGAGTCTCTCAATGCCATGGCCAGAGGTTCAATTGCCAACGCGAACAACAATGGAGACAGCGGGCATCCCTGTCTTGTTCCCCTATATAGTCGGAAATACTCCGATCTATGTCGACCTGTAACTATGCTTGCCGTTGGAGCCCCATAAAGAAGTCTAACCCAGCTAATAAACCCGTTCCCAAACCCAAACCTCCTTAACACTTCCCATAAATACTCCCACTCCACCCTATCAAATGCCTTTTCTGCGTCCATTGCCGCCACTATCTCTGCCTCCCCCTCCACTGGGGGCATCATTATCACCCCTAATAGTCGTCACACGTTAACATTCAGTTGTCTCCCTTTTACGAACCCTGTCTGGTCTTCGTGCACCACCCCCGGGACACAGTCCTCTATCCTCGATGCCAGTACCTTTGCCAACAATTTGGCGTCCACGTTCAATAATGAAATGGGTCTATAGGACCCGCACTGCAACGGATCTTTATCCCTCTTCAAAATTAACGATATCGTCGCCTCCGACATCGTCGGGGGTAGAGTCCCCCTTTCCTGGCCTCATTGAACGTCCTCACCATCAACGGAGCCAACAAGTCCACATATTTTCTGTAATACTCCACCGGGAACCCGTCTGGTCCTGGGGCCTTCCCTGCTTGCATGCTTCCCAGTCCCTTAATCACCTCGTCCACCCCAATCGGTGCCCCCAGGCCTACCACCCCCCACTCCTCCACTTTCGGGAACTTCAATTGGTCCAGGAACTGCCGCATCCCCTCCTCTCCCTCTGGGGGTTGAGACCTATACAGTTCTTTATAGAAGGTCTTGAACACCTCATTTATCTCTCCTGCCCTTCGCACCGTGTCTCCCCTTTCGTCTCTAATTCCTCCTATCTCCCTCGCTGCTGCCCTCTTTCGCAATTGATGAGCCAACAGGCGACTAGCCTTTTCCCCATATTCATACCTCCTCCCCTGTGCCTTCCTCCACAGTACCTCCGCCTTTCTGGTGGTCAGAAGGTCAAATTCCGTCTGGAGTCGTCTCCTCTCCCTGTACAATTCCTCCTCCGGGGTCTCTGCAAATTCCCTATCCACCCTTAAAATCTCCCCCAGTAATCTTTCCCTTTCCTTGGCCTCTGTTTTCCTTTTGTGGGCCCCAATGGAGATCAGCTCTCCTCTGACCACCGCTTTTAGTGCTTCCCATACCACTCCCACAGGGACCTCGCTGTCGTCATTGACCTCCAGGTATCTCTCAATACACCCCCGCACTCTTGCACACACTCCCTCATCCGCCATCAGTCCCACATCTAATCGCCAGAGTGTTCTCTGCTCCCTTTCCTCTCCTAATTCCAGGTCCACCCAATGTGGGGCATGATCCGAAACCGCTATGGCTGAGTACTCAGCTTCTTCCACCCTAGAGATCAACGACCTTCCCAAAACAAAAAAATCTATCCGGGAGTACACTTTATGGACATGGGAGAAGAAGGAAAACTCCCTAGCCCTAGGTCTAAGAAATCGCCATGGATCCACTCCCCCCATTTGGCCCATAAACCCCTTAAGTACCTTGGCCGCTGTCGGCCTTCTTCCGGTCCTTGAGCTGGATCTATCTATCCCCGGGTCCAGCACCGTATTAAAGTCCCCTCCTAAAATCAAGTTTCCTACCTCCAGGTCCGGTATACGCCCCAGCATCCGTCTCATAAATCCCGCATCGTCCCAGTTTGGGGCATACACATTAACCAACACGACCTCCATTCCCTCCAGCCTGCCACTCACCATTACATATCTACCTCCGCTATCTGCTACGATGTTCTTTGCTTCAAATGCTACCCGTTTCCCCACCAAAATGGCCACCCCTCTATTCTTTGCGTCCAGTCATGAGTGGAACACCTGTCCCACCCATCCTTTCCTTAGCCTAACTTGGTCCGCCACCTTTAGGTGCGTCTCTTGGAGCATAACCACGTCTGCCCTTAGTCCTTTCAAATGCGCGAGCACTCGGGCCCTTTTTATCGGTCCATTCAGGCCTCTCACGTTCCACGTGATCAGCCTCACTAGGGGGCTACCTGCCCCCCTCCCGTGTCGACTAGCCATTACCTTCTCTAGGCCAGTCCCATATCCCGCCTCCGCGCTCCCGCTCGCTCCCCCAGCGTCGCACACCATCCCCGCCCACCCACTCTTTAGCCATTTCCTTTTGGATTTCCGCAGCAGCAACCCAGTTGTCCCCCCCCCTCCCCCTCCCTCCCCCCCCTCCCCGCTAGATCTCTTTCTAGCATGATTGCTCCCCCCATATTACTTCCGTAAGTCAGCTGACTTCAACTGACCCCGGCTACTCCTGCTCACTCCTCGACCCCCCGTGTGGGGAACTCCCATCCGCCTTGCTCCTGTCTTCCCGCCTTATTCTTTCTGGTGCGGGAACATCCCTTTACCTGACCCGCCTCTTATGGCGCAGCTCCCTTTCCCCTCCCCCTCCCCTTCCCCATTCTCTAACTATGTCCCGTCTTTCCCCCCTCACCGGCGCCCACATTTCCCCCATGTCTCCCCCCTTCCCAATTTACTTCTCAATTAACTTCAACCATAACATTAACAATAACATTTCATGCAGCATCAGTCCCTCAGTTCCGATCCAATTTCTCTTCTTTGATGAAGGTCCATGCTTCCTCCGCCGTCTCGAAATAATGGTGTCTCTCCTGATACGTGACCCATAGTCTTGCCGGCTGCAGCATCCCGAACTTCACCTTCCTTTTATGCAACACCTCTTTGGCTCGGTTGAAGCTCGCCCTCCTTCTCGCCACCTCCGCACTCCAATCCTGGTATACCCGTACCACTGCATTCTCCCATCTGCTACTCCGCACCTTTTTAGCCCATCTCAGGACCTCTTCTCTATCCTTAAGGCGGTAAAATCGCACGATTATCGCACTGGGTGGTTCTCCCGCTTTTGGTCTTCTCGCCGGAATCCGATTTGCCCACTCCACCTTCAAGGGGCCCGTAGGGGCCTCAGCACCCATCAGTGAGCTCAGCATCGTACTTGCGTACGCTCCACAGTCCACTCCTTCCACACCCTCAGGGAGACCCAGTATCCGAAGGTTCTTCCTTCGCGCTCCATTTTCTAGGGCTTCGATCCTTTCAGTACACTTTTTATGAAGTGCCTCGTGCGTCTGTGTCTTAACCGCCAGGCCCAGGATCTCGTCCTCAATATCTGTCACATTCTTCTCCACCACGCGGAGCTCTGTCTCCTGGGTCTTTAATGTCTCCTTGAGCCCCTCAATTGCCTGTAGCAACGGGGTCAGCACCTCCCTCTTCAGCAGCTCCACGCACCGTCTCACAATTTCATGCTCAGGCCCCCATGTCGCCTGCGCTTTCTCCGCCGCCATCTTGTACTTCTCTCTTTCTGACTCTTTGGTCGACGATTCCTCGCGCTGCAGCCGCCGCCGCCGGTTTTTTCCACCTTCGTTTGGGGGGGGACTCCCTTCTCACACACCCCACACCGGGTTGCGTCGTCGAAAAATTCCCCGTTGGGGCTCTTAAAAGAGCCCAAAGGTCCGTCGGAGCTGGAGCCGCCGAAGCGTGCAGCTAGCTAGGCATCACCGCAACCGGAAGTCCCTTCAGTGGCTTTGATGAGGTATTTTCACAGTTGTTCCCTCTGCTGCTAGAATTCACCTTTGATACAGGCCCTCAGGTCAGCTTGCAGCTTTAAGCTTGCCCTTCCCCCGCCTGCATGCTGGAAGAGGCCCTGTTTATCCTGCAGTTGCAGCCAAATCTTTTACTGTTTCTGCCGTGTCTGGCAACCCAGAGACATACCCTTCCTGGGGGACACTGTCGGGGGAATATTGCAGCCTTCTTCCCACACCGGGAAATGTCAAACAAATGCCGTGGGGGCCCTGTAAAAGAGCCCAAAAGTCCGTTCCAAGCAGGAGCTGCCGAATATGCGACCTAGCTCTGCATAGCCGCACCCGGCAGGTATTTACTTTGTTAATATCTTTATGGAATTTTAAAGGACAGGTTCAAGAATTGTAAAAGATAACTTGCAAAATGTTTAACAGTTTTGAGAAAACACACAACTGTAATAATAATACTCAGCGGATCTAGCTGCATCTGGAAAGAGGGAAATAGATTTAAAATTTCAGGTTTATGGGGCTGGATTCTCCATTTCAGGGACTAAGGGTGGGATTCTCCGCTCCCGACGGAGATTTTGTAATCGGCGATCGGGCGGAGAATCCCTTTTCACGATGGAATTGGGGGCGACGCTTGTTTTTGTATGCTCCGCCTGCTCCAAAACGGCGTCATCGAGGAGAGCGCCGCACGCCGTTGGGACAGCCTCAGGACGTTACCTGAAGGCTCTCCCCCGATGCTCCGCTCCTGGTGGACCGTGTTCCCAACCGTGCGGGGGACGTGTGGTCTCAACAGTCGGGAACCTGGCATGGCTGCTGCGGACTGTGTCCAGTGGCGCCACAGTCGGGCGGGAGCCATGCTGCTGGCCGTGGTAGCTTCGGCGAGGGTTTGTGGACAGGTGGGGGGTGGTCAGGGGTGGCGAGGGGGTGTCCAGGTGGGCACTATCTGGCAGATCGGGTCCATGCACGGCCGGCGCCATGTTGTACGGCGCGCGCTCTGCAGGTCGTCGGTGTGCGCATGCGCGGCCATGGACCCAGCAATTCTCCAGCCGTTTTTGTCGTTGAGGCCGGGCATTTTACATGGCGCGGCTGCTAGCCCCTCACCGGTCGGAGGATCAGTGCCGGGGTGACGCCGATTTTCTTGACGTAAAACGCCACGGATCCTCCAGACAAGGCCTGAAATTCGGAGAATCCAGCCCTAAGTGTTGACGCCAGGACTGAATTGGTGAACTTCTATGACTACTAAAGTGATGCCGGTCCCGGAGCAATTCCTGATCCGTTAATGGACTGGCAACGGCACCACGTGAACTCAAGCAATTCCAATGACAAACGGTGCTCGATTCGATGGGGTGGGGATTGCCACTCAAGTGGCTGACAAGCTGCCGCTGCCCATCAGCACTCCACTCCCCATATACACTCATCCCAGCCAACAAGATGGCAGCACGAAGAGTGGCACCCCGGTTTGCGGATGTGAAGCTGGAGACCCTGCTGGATGCCGTGGCGGAGAGACAAGCCACCCAGTTCCCTGGGGTGGGGAGGAGGCTGCCACCTGTCACCATACACCAGGCCTGAGCGGAGGTGGCAGAAGTCATGAACGCTGTGGGCCCCACCACCAGGACTGGCCAGAAGAGCCCGAAGAAGCTGCCTCATGGCGACAGGGTGTTTAGGCAGCACCGTGACTCTGGCACCAACCCCCGTCCAAACTCCGGTAACCGCCTCCTCCCGCTCACCTGAAGGGTGACCAAACCCCACCCACCGGCAATCAGCTCGCACCCTACCCTGCACCACATGCCAGCACCCATACCACTCACTATGGCGGGTGCCCTAGCTATAAAGGCTGCCCACCTCCTGTGCCGCAGGCATCGACTGCCTTACACTGTCTGTATCCACCCCGCCGTCCCCCCAACCTGGAGAAGAGAGAGAGAGAAGGCCGGAGGGGGACTGCTGGAGCTGCGGTCCCCCACCGGCGCGAAGTGGCAGGCACTGGACCTAGTCGGTGATTCTCCATGGAAAGAAGAAGCGCTATGTGGACTGGACAGCTCAGTTGCATTGATGTCCTGTAGGTGGCTGGAGGGGATGCCAGTTGCATCTGTTGGTAGCCTTCTTCAAACCTTCAGAGGCATTAACCAAGGATGCTACATTTCACTTGGCTCTGTCATCATCCTTGGCTTCCTTGGCCCCTCTGACAAAGGAAGCATCTGTGCAGCAGGACCCAGTGATGAAATGAAAAAATGAAAATCGCTTCTTGTCACAAGTAGGCTTCAAATGATGTTACTGTGAAAAGCCCCTAATCGCCACATTCCAGCGCCTGTTCGGGGAGGCTGGTACGGGAATTGAACCGTGCTGCTGGCCTGCCTTGGTCTGCTTTCAAAGCCAGCTATTTAGCCCTGTTCTAAACCAGCCCCTAAGGGCTGCCCCTGCAAGAATGTGGCAGGACAGTCTCAAGAAGCAACAAAGGGTCTGTTCATAATGAAGATGACCGCTACAGTCATCTCAGCCACAAGGCCAGAGAAGTGAGTAGTCTGTCTTCACTTCCTCTGAGATAACAATGGAGTACTGTGTGGATGTCTCTGAGTGCACTGGGCACTCTATTTCTTTATTTTAAATACATTTAGAATACCCAAGTATTATTTTTCCAATTAAGGGGCAATTTAGTGTGTCCAATCCACGTACCTTGCACATCTTTGGGTTGTGGGGGTGAAACACAGGGAGAATGTGCAAACTCCACACGAACAGTGACCTAGGGCCGGGATTTGAACCCTGATCCTCAGCGCCATAGACCCAGTGCGAACCACTGCGCCACCGTGCTGCCCTGGGGCACTCTATTTCATATCAGGATCACCCGACGATGAGGCAGGCACTTCTGGTGTCCCCCGCACCGGCCACAACCCGAAGAAAATGCCAGCGATGAGGTGGCAATGGACAGCGACCCCAGCCTGCAATGCCCCAGAGCACCGACTTTCTATCACAGCTGTCTCAAACATCCTTCACCATCGCAGAGACACTCACCTTGGTTGGACGCTTTAATTTAGAGGCTCCTGGGGCACACCACACATGTGGAGTGATACATCAGGTGGAGGTAGGAACCCCCGAGGGTGGTCCAACCCCAGGGACTCGTTGCCAGCCAGATGGGTTCCCAACCACTGAGGCCACATGTTCCCCGCGAGTTTGGGAACTCGGCCCACCGGGGGCAGAGCATGGGGGAGGGCCTTCAGACACCGAGCTGGGAATATATGTAGGGTTGTCAGCAACTGTTCAGCGCCTGCAAGTGCAGTTGGAGGAGCCCAACCGCCTGCAGGGACCGGAGGTGGTGCCCACCATCAGGCCTACACCGCATGTGTGGGGTCCACGATGGAGGCCTTGGGGTGACGGTGTCAGCCAGGGGTCAGGATGTCCAAGGCCTGGGGCACTCTGCCCGGGCGATGGCCAAGGCACAGGACAGGGCTGGCCTGGCACAGGCAACTATGTACCAGGGCCACCTGGACATTGCAGCTGCGCTCCAGAACTTGGCCCAGTCACAACAGGCCATGGCTGTGGGTGTCAATGGCATTGGCTGGTCACTGGCTGACCTAAGCCAGGCCCAGTCGGTGGTGGCACAGTCCTTGGGGGAGATTCTCCAAAATGGAGATGAAGTGTTCGCGCCATCATGAACGCCGTCGCGTTTCATGATGGCGCGAAACGGGCACGGGGACGACTGATTCCGTCCCCCACAGGGGGCCAGCACGGCAGTGGAGCGGTTCACACCGCTCCAGCCTCCCTTCCCGGCGCCAAATGGGTGCCACGCCAACCTGCGCATGCGCAGGGGACTTCTTCAGCGCGCCGGCCCCGACTCAACATGGCGTCAGGGTTCAGGGGCCGCCCGCGCAACATAGACGGCCCGGAGGGGGAGAGGCCGGCCCGCCGATCGGTGGGCCCCGATCACGGGCCAGATCCCATCGGATGCCCCCCCCCACCCCCGGTGAAGGAGCGCCTTTCCCCGCCCCACCGGCTGCCCCCCGACCCTTCGCGCAGAGTTGCCGCCAGGGGTGAATGGCGCCGGCGGGACTCTGTCGTATTCGCGCGGCCGCTCGGCCCATCCGGGCTGGAGAATCGGCAGCTCCGCCGAATCCAGCGGCCCGCGGCCGGCGCCGTGTCAAACGCGGCGGCGCAAATGGCGCCGATTCTCCGCACCTCGGAGAATCGCACGCCGGCGTCTGGGCGCGGTTACGGCGATTCTCCGGCGCGGGCTCGGAGATGTGTTCCATGGCAGTGAGCATGGAGACCGTGGTTGAGATGAGAGCAGGCATCCAGGACTGGCAACGCCAGATAGGCAACTGCCACTCGCTCCAGCAGCACCCCCGTCTGAAGGAGTATCCCGGGGGCCATCGGGCACTACGAGGGAGGAGGTGGTGATGGGGCCCGAGTTGGTGACCCCCTCAGGGGCGAGTGGCAGAACACCACAGTGCTTCAGACTCCCCCACCCCCACTGCTGTCCCTGGCACATCTAATGGGCAGTCGGTAGAACCGGGTTGCACCAGAGTCTTCCAACCCCGACCAGACTCCGTCGCTCCAGAGGACGGCCGACGGCCGGCAAAGGGGACCCAGGTCACAGGGCAGGAATCGCAACAGGCCACCTCCACTCTCATGTACTGCTTGGGGATCCACCTAGATCCACATTAGGGCCCGTAAGACCATAACGTTAGACACCAGTTATGTTGGCATGGGTGCAGCAGATGGGATAGTGTTAGAGGCCAGGGCACAGACTTGTACAAACATTTTCACCTTTTCACAATAAACACCAGTGCACAAACATTTCAATCTGCCTCGGTGCTCTGTCAGAGGGACGTGTGGGCTGGGCTGGCTGCAGAGTGCCAGGGGTGGTGCGGAGGGGTATGGAGACAGGCAGCTGCTGGAGTTGGGCACAGGCTAGGGCACCCAGTTCAGCCACAGCTCACTGCCCTGGTACCTGGCCCTATCTCAACTGCTCCATTGCAGAGGTAGGCAATTTTCATGGAGTTGGGCTTGGTTTTTAACGAGTCACAGCTCAAGCATGGCCCCTTTAAAGGAGTTGTGAACCCTAATGTACATGAGGGGAACTTTTCAAATGTAAGTTCAAAAGGTCCTCCTCATGCCCCCTATGCCATGATTTCCCATTTCACCCACCCACTATGTCACCTTATGTCCGTTGTGCCATGCTCTACCCTTCCATCTACTCCCTATGTGCCCATTGCCCCTATACCCATGTGTGGACATAAGGAGTGGATAAAAGGGCAGAGCTTAGCAAAGGAGACATGAGGGACATATGGAAGGGCAGAGTCTGGCATAGGGGTCATAGGCCTGAGGGAACGGATGGAGCATGAGTTGGCATGGATGGGGCATGGGCAGTGTTTGGAGGGTGAAGGGGATGTGGGAGTGAGGGCGAGAGGACTTTTGTATTTTTTTCCCACTGGGACACAGTCCCACAATATCATGGTGGGCCTTTTGAATTGCCTGCCCTGACACCTGGAAGCTCCTATATAGAACATAGAACATTACAGCGCAGTACAGGCCCTTCGGCCCTCGATGTTGCGCCGACCTGTGAAACCATTCTAAAGCCCATCTACACGAGAGAACATAGAAAGTTGCCTCCACACTTCTTACTAGGTCAACTGGTCTGACTCCAGCTCTCATCTTGCTCCCAGTAATAGAATCCCATCTTGCAAGCACTTTATCCTGAGGTAGGTGGGCTGAGCAAAGAATTTTCCTGATTTCCCCTACCCACCAAGAGTATGGAAATCCAGTCCATTCTCTCTGTTATACCATCAAAGAAATTAATGAGGTTAGTCAAGCAAGAGCTCCCTTTTGCTATCCATGCTGATTATACATTATTTTATTATTAGTTTCTAACTGTTCTCTTTTCTCCTATAGTAATTATTTGATTATTTTTCCTACCACTAATGTTAAGTTGACTGGAGCACAGTGGGCTAAATAGCTGGCTTGTAAAGCAGACCAAGGCCAGCAGTACGGGTTCAATTTCCGTACCAGCCTCCCTGAATAGGCGCCGGAATGTGGCGACTAGGGGCTTTTCACAGTAACTTCATTTGAAGCCTACTTGTGACAATAAGCGATTTTCTTTTTTCTTTTCTATTGCCCTGCTTAAATATAGTTATAATCTATAACTATAACTTGAGTATCTGCCAGTGCACTGGCATTCCCAACAAACTATTAAATATGTGTAATACTGCTTGAAGGATGGTCTTATGGCGCAGTGAGTAGTGTCCCAGCCTCTCCGGGTTTGAGTCTCATTGCAGGACATGATGGCCAAGGAAGGTTTGTTCCTCTGGCAAAAGGCTAGTCATCTGTTCAGGAAAAGCCTCGTTAAGGGGACAAATGAAAGTCTGCCTTGCGCATGCACCACTAGGTATCTCTTCTATCTCTTCCCTTGATTATTTTAAAACACACAAATGCAGCCCGTCTGGATCAAGCATTGAATTTGATTGGTTTACTTACCATTTCTCCACTTTTTATTTTAAATGTGGTCACCCCCACATACACACACACACACACACACACACATCCCACACCCTTTAGCACTGGGGAACCCACCTGATGTCAGCCTAATTTTTCTCCCTGATATATGCTGAAGCAAAGTAATTAATAAAGATTCCTGCTACTTTATTATTGTCATATGTGATTTATCCTGTCCATCCTTTAAGGCCCTATTCCCATCTTGACTTTTTAAAAATTTATGTGCCTGCAGAATATTTCACTGCTTTGTTTTATTTGTACCAGACATGTCTTGATATGCAAACATCAGAAAGTATGAAAAATAGGGCTGTAGATGGAAAATAATATACTCAAAAATGTATGTAAATTCAAATCTCTGTTTTGTATAACACAGGGTATGGGAAAGTAAACTGTTGCTGCTGCAGGAGATCATGGATGAATGTTTAAAAGTGCAGGCAACCTGGCTATACCTGGAACCTATTTTCAGCTCTCCTGATATCATGGCTCAGATGCCTGAAGAGGGAAGACGGTTTACTGCTGTAGACAAGACTTGGAAAGAACTGATGAAACTAGTTATAATGGTAAGTTAAATAATTACTGAATGTTGGTTATAATATTACCACCCAGGTAATTGACAACTAATTGCACTGCAAAGCCTAGATTTATTGGCCTGCATTATATGACTCATTTATATTAAAAAATAATCATTGATATGTTATACATGCTCTTTCACCGATGCAAACAATCTTATTGAGCTATTCAAAACTGCAAGATTTTGGACTTTAGAATTTGTTACAAATTAATCACAATTATCCAAAACTACCAATATTTTTTTAGCCCCTTTTCCCACCAATTTTCACCCTACCCATCCTCGCCGTAAAGTGGAGAACCTTTGTTAGCATATGCCTCTACATACATTGGTCACTCTTTGGCGCCTGTCTAAACAGCCGTTATTAAAATCTAAGCCTCATAATGACTGCTGTTGAAACTCAGGATTATCACAATTAACTTAATAATAATAATCGCTTATTGTCGCAAGTAGGCTTCAATGAAGTTACTGTGAAAAGCCCCTAGTCGCCACATTCTGGCACCTGTTCGGGGAGGCTGGTACGGGAATTGAACCTGTGCTGCTGGCATTGTTCTGCATTACAAGCCAGCTGTTTAGCCCACTGTGCTAAACCAGCCCCAACTTTGAACGTATTCTCATCTGATATCCAAATGCGTGTACTTCCAGTCGGTTGATGGATAGCGATCAAGAGTGGAGATGCTGCTTATTTAATCCAGAACTGCTGAAGCCAGTTATACACTCCCAACTACTGCCTTAACTGAGATTAGCTAACAAAACATAGATCAGGTATCATGTACTAGCTCAGATATTCACTGTATAAATGTCCTGAGATATTGGAGAAATTATATTTTTGTTGTTTATTGGAATAAATGGGTCTTTTTCCGATTGGCAGGCAGTGACTAATTAGGTACCGGAGAGATCTGTGGTAGGACCCCAACTGTTCACATTATATTGTTATGGGCCAGGGTTTAGAGAACCCCAAAGTGTATCATGGAGTTCACCTAACCCACATGGGTTAGTCATGGAGTTCACCTAACCCACAACTTTTAATAGATTATGGTATGGGGAGCACACGGCCCACTCTACAGGTGTGGTACAGCAGAAATGGAAAAGTATTTTTTAAAGCAAAACAATGTTTATTCCATGAACTCAAATTAACCTTTTTAAAACATACAGTGAACATCTGAGCAACCATTAATTCAAATACAACCCCCAAAGACTACAACTCTAAATAAACCATTAAGCTTTCCATTTTAACATCCATGCAACGTAAAAACAAAACCTTTATCAGAAGCACATCAGGTTAAAGTCACTACTGAAAACATTTATAATTCTGAATTCACCAAATGATCAAGAGATAGTCTTTTGATGGCAGAGAGAACAGCAGTACCCCTGCTTGGTCTGGCTTCAGCTCCAACACTGAAAATGAAACTAAAACACACCCTGCAGCCTGCTCAAAAACAAAAGTAAAAAGCTGACAGACAGCCCAGCTCCACCCACTCTCTGACATCACTACCGCAGTAAACACACATTTCTTAAAGGTACTCTCACTACAGATATTTATATACACACTCATTTAAAAACACCCATTTCTTAAAGGTACTCTCACATGACACCTCCCCCCCCAAGAAAAAAAAGAAACAATCAACTTCAAGATGGTTTAATTTTTCACCTTTTCATTATCCTTTAAGAAAAGTAAATATACTTTTTTGTTTCAAAAAACAACACGCGCAAACAGGTATAATAATATAGGCCATTTTTCCCCCCGTTTTTCTTCCTCCAACTGAAATCCTTCTCAATTGACAGTCTCTTTGAACAAAATGCCCTCAACATTGTCTTTAATGTCTGATGCCACCTTTCTAATGCTCCCTGCGATTCTGGATGGTACGCAGTTAATTTAAATTGTTTTATTCCTAAGCTATCCATAACTTCTTTGAAAAACCTTGAGGTAAAATTTGATCCTTGATCCGATTGTATTTCTGTGGGTAGTCCATATCTAGTAAAGAATTTAAGTAACTCCTCCACAATCATTTTAGCTGTAATATTACCTACTGGAATGGCCTCTGGAAACCTAGTGGACACATCCATTGTAGTCAAAAGATATTGATTCCCACTTTTTGTTTTAGGAAGCGGTCCTACGCAATCAATTAGGACCCTTGTAAAAGGTTCCTCAAATGCTGGAATGGGCATTAAGGGCGCTGGTTTTATCACTGGTTGAGGTTTCCCTATCACTTGACATGTGTGACATGATTGACAAATTTTAACTACATCTTTATGTAGTCCAGGCCAATAAAAATGTTTCTGGATTTTAGCTTGAGTTTTCGTTATTCCCAAATGACCTCCCACTGGTACTTCATGTGCAACTCACAACACCTCCTTTCTACACCCTACCGGCAATATTACTTGATAAACTTCTGCCCACTTTTCATCTGCCTACATATGTAAAGGTCCCATTTTCTCATCAAGACATCACTTTTACTCTGGTATACACTCAGATTCCTCTTCCGTGTATGCTTTCTGATACATCCATTTTAGTTCTACATCTTTTTGTTGTAATTCCGACAATTTTCCTGAACTAAAAATATCTGCCTCATCCTCCACCTATTCTTGTTCTTTTTCAACGATCTGATCAAAAATCGTTTCTGATAAGTGCACTTCAACTTCATCTTCACTCTTTGATTTCTCCTCTTGTCTTAACCTGTGACTTTGCGACCTTGTCACTACACAATCTGGAAAAATCCCAGGATATTTGTCCTTCAACACTTCAGTTGTCTGATTTTCCACTGGCTTATCCACCACGGTAGGCATCACTCCCACCTGTGATCCAGCTATATCATTACCCAAGATAAACTGTATTCCTGGACAAGATAGTTTCTCTATTACTCCTACTACGACTTCCCCACTCTTCACTGGACTTTCCAACCTTACCTTATATAATTGAACACTGCTCCTCTCACCCTGAATTCCACATATTACCACCTTTCCTGGCAACATTCTTCCCAAACTACATAACTCCTCAACTCTTATCATTAAAGATTGACTTGCTCCCGTATCTCTTAAAATTGTGACTTCTTTACCTGCTCCTCCTGATACACATGAGTAAACTTTACCCACACAAGTAAATTCTTTGAAGAGATTTGGCACCTGCTTATCAATGACCTCTTGATCAGGCTGTACAATCTTTTGCACCTCCTTCGCTTCACTTGTGCTTTCCTTTACCACTTTCACAAACCCCACTGTCTTACCCTGTTTTACCACATCAGCCTTCCCAGTGCTTTTCTTCAACCACCAACACTGTGACTTCACATGGCCTAGTTTATTACAGTGAAAACACTTGAAATTTTTCATTTCTTTTCCACCCTCCTGGATTTCTTTTTTAATCTGAGGTGCACTCTCCTTATTATTTCTCATCAGATCACCTTTACCTTTACCACTTGAGTATTTCTCATGTCCCCAGTTTCTATCCGTCATAGGCTGAAACTGATGTCGGAAACCAAACTTTGATTTATGAACTAATTCATAATCACCTGCCATTTCTGCTGCTAATCTCGCAGTTTTAACCCTCTGCTTTTCCACATGAGTTCTCACTACATCAGGAATTGAATTTTTAAACTTCTCCAAAAGTATCATTTCTCTGACAACTTCATACGTTTGATCTATTTTCAATGCCCTTATCCAACTATCAAAATTACTCTGTTTGATCCCTTCAAACTCCATGAATGTTTGTCCAAATTCTTTCCTTAAATATGGAAACCTTTGTCTGTAGGCTTCAGGCACTAGTTCATATGCATCTAAGATGGATTTTTTCACCTCCTCATACGTCCCAGATACCTTCTCCGGTAGTGATGCAAGCACTTCACTAGCCCTAGCTATCAGCTTTGTTTGAATCAGTAATACCCACATGTCCTGTGGCCATTTCATTTGATTAGCCACCTTCTCAAATGAAATGAAAAAGGCTTCTACCTCCTTCTCGTCAAACCTTGGCAATGCTGGGACATATTTAAATAGATTCCCACCAAGCCTTCGACTATGACGCTCTTTCTCACTATCCTCATCACTATCAACCAACTGTACGTTTCCCTTTACGTCTGCCAATATTAACTGACTATCCCGTTTCATGGCTATTTTCTGAAGTTCAAACTCTCTCTCTTTATCTTTTTCCATGATCTGTATCTCCCTTTCTCTTTCTTTTTGTTCTGCTAGGGCTATTCTTTCTGTTTTCCTTTCTTCTCTCTCTTTTTCCTCTCTCTCTCTTTCTCTTTCTTTTTCCTCTCTCTTTCGTGTTCAAGCTGCTTTAATTCTTTCTCATGTTCCAGTTGTTTAATTTGTAACTGAATTTTTGCCATTTCCAATGAGTCAAACTGTATCCTAGGCAACTTTAAATGCTTAGCCACCGCCATAATTACCTCATCTTTTCGCATTTTGTCAGGTAATGTTAACTGCAATGTTTTTGCCAAATCTAACAGTCTGCTTTTAGTCTCTGTCCGTCAGGTACTGCGTGTGACCGTCTCCACTCCCAAAAACATCAGAGTCTCTGAAAGAACCATTGTCCACAACACACGCCCTATGTAAACTAAAATACCACACCTGAAAAGCACCCACAATATGCTCACCCCTCACTGTCTTTAAGTTCACTAAGCCAATCCAATAGATAGACTTTTATCCCCCTCAAGCCCCCAATTTGTTATGGGCCAGGGTTTAGAGAACCCCATAGTGTATCATGGGGTTCACCTGACCCATAACTTTTAATAGATGGCGGTATGGGGAGCACACGGCCCGCTCTACAGGTGCGGTACGGCAGAAATGGAAAAGTATTTTTTAAAGCAAAACAATGTTTATTCTATGAATTCAAGTTAACTTTTTTAAAACATACAGTGAACATCTTAGCAACCATCAATTCAAATACAACCCTCAAAGAATACAACACTAAGTAATAATTAATAACTTTCCAAACAACATCCAGACAAAAGAAACACCTTTTAACCTAAGGACATTAGCTTTACATTCACTACTGAAAACATTTATAATTCTGAATTCACCAAATGATCAAGAGATAGTCTTTTGATGGCAGAGAGAACAGCAGTACACCTGCTTGGTCTGGCTTCAGCTCCAACACTGAAACCAAAACTAAAACACACCCTGCAGCAAACAGCCTAAAACAAAAGTAAAAAGCTGACAGACACCCCAACTCCACCCACTCTGTGACAGTAATAAACACCCATTTCTTAAAGGTACTCTCACATGACACTGACTCATGCCCACAGTAGCATCTTCCACCTGGACGATCCCTGCATGCGAGCTGGCTAGTCCATCACATGGCCCTGTTGAATAGCTGGGGACAGGGTGATGGGGATGGTCAGGGAAGGGGAAGGGGGGGCTGCATGGCCCAGTAGCTGGACCTCACTTGTCCACCACCCTTCACCCACAGTGGCCATCACTGACCGTCCCACCCCCACACCCACCAGACAGAGCACAGACGTGGTGTTCAATGGTGTGAATATGTGTTTAATATGAAGAGGTACATACAGTCTGTGCCCTAGCCCCTATAGCTAAGCTGTGCCCTGCATCCATACCAACTTAACTGGTGTCTAGATTTCTGGCATTACGGGCCCTAACACTTCACGTAGGTGGTTCCCCAACCAGTACAGCAGGAGTGGAGGTGGACTGCTGAGACCCCTGCCCTGCGACTAGGATCCTCATTGGCGCACGTTTCCTGGGGTGGCCCGGCCTGGTTGGGCCAGGCTGCTCCTCAGACATCCCGGCTGGCGCGGTGACGCCCTGTTCCGCCCGCTGCCCACCTGATGCACCAAGGACGGGGGGGGGGGGTGGGGGGGTGGGGGGGGGGGGGAGTCTGAGGTGCTGCGCTGTTACGGCACCTCCCCTGCAGGAGTCACCAGCACGGGACCCAGCACCTCCTCCTCTCTTGGGGTGCCCAATGGCCCCGGACCTCTCCATGGGATGGGGGTGTGAGCGGAGCCAAACCCCGAGGAACCCCTGACACCTGGAGCTGCCAGTCCTGGATGCCCGCTCTGATATCGACCAGGGTCTGTCTGCTTGCGGCCATGGAGCACAGGGAGTGGGCCATCCCTGTCTGGGACTGGGCCATCTCCCTCTGGGTCTGTGCGACACCAGCCAGCAGCTGGGCAATTTCGCCGATGCTCTCAGCCATGGCCTGCTGTGCCTGTGAGCGCCGCTGCAAACTGCAGCTGGCTCTGGCACATGGTTGCCTCAGAGAGGGCAGCCCTCTCCTGCGCCACGGCCTCCGCCTGCACAGAATGCCCAGACCTTGCAAAACCTGACCCAGGTCCGACACCGTCGCCCCCATTGCCTCCACCGCGGATGCCACCTGTGGAGCTTCGGCCAAGGTGGCATGCATGAGCGGCATCACTCCCTGGTCCTGCAGGCGGTTGTACTCCTCCACCTGCATCTGCAGGTGCTGGAAGCCGGCCGTCAATCCCTCCTCTATTCCCTGCGTCTCTCACTGCACCTGAACTATGGGCGGGAATGGATACTCCAGGAGCCCGGGACCCGTCTGGGTGGCAGCTGATTGCTGGGGCCGGGCTTCCCTCTGACCGTTCCTACCTCCAGCTGCTCTACCGGTATGGCTGTGTGGTGCGTACCAGTGAGTGTCCCAGAAGCCGCTCCACTACATTGCCCAACCGAGGTGATAGTCTCTGAGATGGTGGATGGTGTAGGAGATAGCTGCGGTGGAACGTCAATGTGCTCATGGGACCCGAAGTCTGAGGTTCCTGGGCCGTGGTGTCCTGTGTGTTTGTCCCCTGGGTCGTGGTGTCTTGTGTTTCTGACCCCTGTGTGTCTGTCCCCTGGGTCGTGGTGTCCTGTGTGTTTGTCCCCTGGGTCGTGGTGTCTTGTGTGTCTGACCCCTGTGTGTCTGTCCCCTGGGTCGTGGTGCCCTGTGTGTCTGTCCCCTGGGTCGTGGTGTGCTGTGTGTCTGTCCCCTGGGTAGTGGTGCCCTGTGCGTCTGTCCCCTGGGTCGTGGTGTGCTGTGAGTCTGTCCCCTGGGTCGTGGTGTCTTGTGTGTCTGACCCCTGTGTGTCTGTCCCCTGGGTCGTGGTGTCCTGTGTGTCTGTCCCCTGGGTCGTGGTGCCCTGTGTGTCTGTCCCCTGGGTCGTGGTGTGCTGTGTGTCTGTCCCCTGGGTAGTGGTGCCCTGTGCGTCTGTCCCCTGGGTCGTGGTGTGCTGTGAGTCTGTCCCCTGGGTCGTGGTGTCTTGTGTGTCTGACCCCTGTGTGTCTGTCCCCTGGGTCGTGGTGTCCTGTGTGTCTGTCCCCTGGGTCGTGGTGTGCTGTGAGTCTGTCCCCTGGGTCGTGGTGTCTTGTGTGTCTGACCCCTGTGTGTCTGTCCCCTGGGTCGTGGTGCCCTGTGTGTCTGTCCCCTGGGTCGTGGTGTGCTGTGTGTCAGTCCCCTGGGTAGTGGTGCCCTGTGCGTCTGTCCCCTGGGTCGTGGTGTGCTGTGAGTCTGTCCCCTGGGTAGTGGTGTCTTGTGTGTCTGACCCCTGTGTGTCTGTCCCCTGGGTCGTGGTGCCCTGTGCGTCTGTCCCCTAGGTCGTGGTGCCCTGTGTATCTGTCCCCTGGGTCGTGGTGCCCTGCATGTCTGTACCCTGGGTCGTGGTGTGCTGTGTGTCTGTCCCCTGGGTCGTGGTGCCCTGTGTGTCTGTCCCCTGGGTCGTGGTGTGCTGTGAGTCTGTCCCCTGGGTCGTGATGTCTTGTGTGTCTGACCCCTGTGTGTCTGTCCCCTGGGTCGTGGTGCCCTGTGCGTCTGTCCCCTGGGTCGTGGTGTCCTGCGTGTCTGTCCCCTGGGTCGTGGTGTGCTGTGATTCTGTCCCCTGGGTCGTGGTGCCCTGCCTGTCTGTCCCCTGGGTCGTGGTGCCCTGTGCGTCTGTCCCCTGGATCGTGGTGTGCTGTGAGTCTGTCCCCTGGATCGTGGTGCCCTGCGTGTCTGTCCCCTGGGTCGTGGTGCCCTGCGTGTCTGTCCCCTGGGTCGTGGTGCCCTGTGCGTCTGTCCCCTGGATCGTGGTGTGCTGTGAGTCTGTCCCCTGGATCGTGGTGTGCTGTGAGTCTGTCCCCTGGGTCGTGGTGTGCTGTGTGTCTGCCCCCTGGGTCGTGGTGCCCTGTGCGCCTGTCCCCTGGGTCGTGGTGCCCTGTGTGTCCGTCCCCTGGGTCGTGGTGCCCTGCATGTCTGTCCCCTGGGTCGTGGTGCCCTGCGTGTCTGTCACCTGGATCGTGGTGCCCTGCGTGTCTGTCCCCTAGGTCGTGGTCTCCTGGATCGTCTCAGGCAGAGGGCTGGTGTTCCGGCTGCTCTCTCCGCCGGTGCTTGGGTTCCTGGGATGCACCGGACCTGGCACTGGCTGGGGCAAGGGGGCCCCGGATGGACTGGGCCCATCGTCGGCTGGTCCTATAAGACCAAGACAGCGTGTATGGTTAGACAGGCGGACGGGGGTGAGGCGTGAGGTGGTGAGGGCTGTTGGTGTGTGGGGTAAAGGGGTGAGAGGTGTGGGGTGAGGGGGTGGAGGGGTGAGGGGTGAAGGGGTGAGTGCTGTTGGTGGGTGGGTGAGAGGTGAGGGGGTTAGGGGTGTGCACGCATGTGTCATCAGGTGCCGCAATCAGGCAGGGGTCTCACTTGGTGGCACGCCTCCGACCTCCCTCTGCTGCAGCCCACCGACGATGTTGAGTGCCCTGTGCTCGGGCACGGTGAGGGGACGCAGGTCTTGCAGCACTCTCCAGTCTTCTCCCGCTCCCGGTGGTTATGAGGGGTCTTGTCCTGGGGGGCCAAACACAGACAGAAACAGTGTTAGACGGTCGCACGCATGCCACCCAGGTGTTGCATTGGTGCACAGGGCACCCGGCCATTGCAGCTGGCATGGGTAGGTGCAGTCATGTGGGTCAGGGAGGGAGTGGTACAGTCGCCAGTGGGGGAGGCGGGGGGGGGGGGGGCTGGTGGTGGTGGTGGTGGGGTCACGTGTGTGGGGGCAGGGGGGTTGGTGCCAGGGGCACAGTGCTGGATACTCACCCTGGCTGCCCTGAGGAGGTTGTGCAGCTTTTTTCTGCACTGGCCTGCAGTCCGGGCCACCACCCTGATGGCGCTGGCGGCTTCGACCACCTCTGCCCAGGCACAGCGAACAATGGTGCCTGCTGTCCTGCGTCCCGGCCCGGGGTACAACACCAGCCTCCTCTCCTCCACGGTGTCCAGGAGAGTATCTAGTTCCCCGTCCTTAAATCGTGGGGCTGCTCTCCGCGCTGCCATCTTGCCTGCGACGCGTGTGCGGTGGGGAGTATGTTTAATTCCAGCCGCGCCATCGCGTCAATGACATGGCCGGTCTATCGGGCATTGCACGGTGCCCCCGTGCAATCCCATTGTGGGCCGCTGAATAGTTCCACCTGGGGGCCCGAAGACACCGCTGTGAAACTCCACGGTTCTCACGACGGCATAAACACTTAGCCTCGTTTTGGGAGAATCCAGAATTTTTCTGTAAGTTCTTCGACCGTTGTCCGTCTGTTGTTGGTGTGAAGGCTCCTAACTGTCAGTGACCCCCGTCCTGTCTCCACCTTTTGTAGGTGGCTTCCATAGTCACAGGTGTGAACCTGTGGTTCTTGGTTAACCCGAAATGTTGTTGCAGTTGGTTGGCGGGGATGGGAGTTCCACTGTGGCTAGGGGCCGGATGGGGTTCCTCTGCAGGAGCCACCTCCATAAGCATCCACTCAGCTTCTGGCTCCTTTATCCACCTCTTTGCCCTCTCTGTTGTTGCCGCCCAATGATAATTTTGCAGGTTTAAGAGGACTAGGCCACCCGATGGATCTCGTTCCCTGCAGTACTCTCTTTGGGATCTTTGTGTTCTTCCCTCCCCACACAAACGCCATAATCAGTCTGTCTAGTGAATTGGAAAAGGCCTTGCTGGTGTAGATCAGGATGGATCTAAACAGGAAGAGGAACCTTTGCAGTACATTTTTTTTTTTTTGCAGATCATCTGCACTCTCCATATCAGGGAGAGTCAGAGTGTGTTCCATCTCTACAGGTGCTTTTTTACTTCCTCCGTCAGGCTGGTCAGGTTCCACTTGTGGATCCCTGTCCAGTCATGAGCAATTTGGATCACTGGTAGCGGAATTTGTGTTGGGCCTCAAAAGGCAAACCCTCCAGCTCTGCCCCTCCGCTTTGCGGGTTCACTGGGAAGACCTCGCTCTTGCTCAGGTTAAGTTTGTAGCCCAAGAAGACTCCAAACACTTTCAAGAGCGCCATGATTCCTTCCATGCTGCTTCGCGGGTCAGAGATGTAGAGGAAAAGGTCATCCGCATAGAGTGAGACTTTGTGCTCTCTGTCTCCTCTCCAGATCCCTTTGCAGTTCTTTGCCGCCTTACGTGCGATGGCCAATGGTTAGATCGCCATGGCAAACAGCAGTGGGGATAATGGGCATTCCAGGCTTGTGCCTCTGTGCAACTGGAAGTACTTAGAGCTGGTTGCTTTTGTCCATACGCTCGCTGTGGGAGTTTCACTCAGGCGGTGAACCTTGTTCCAAGCCCGAACCACTCCAGTACCTCTATGAGGTACTTCCATTCGACTCTGTCGAAGGCTTTTCTGCATCCAGGGAGACGGTCACCTCAGGTATTCTCTCCCCAGATGGGGGCATGATCACATTCAGCAGGCACCTGATGTTTGATGTTAGCTGTTTACCCTTGACAAAGCCCGTCTGGTCTTCTGCTACCACCTCTGGTATGCAGTCCTCCAGCCTCTTGGTCAGTAATTTCGTGTCTGAGTTTAGCAGCGGGATGGATCTGTCATTTAGAAGGACAAGGGTAACAGATCCATGGGAACGCCATTCCCTGCAAGTTTCCCCGCCAAGTCATTCACCATCTGGCCTTGGAGGTTATCACTATTCCTTCACTGTCGCTATGCCAAAATCCTGGAATTCCCTCCCGAACATCACTGTGATTCTATCCACATCACGTAGGCTACAGTAGTTCAAAAAGGAGCTGTGGCACCCACAGTCTTGAAGTCTGTAAAGAAAAGTTGGAGGGTCGCTTAGCCAAAAGGCTAATGAAAGGGTCCCCGCAAAACATTACAGTGGAGAATAGAACATAAGAACATAAGAACTAGGAGCAGGAGTAGGCCATCTGGCCCCTCGAGCCTGCTTCACCATTCAATGAGATCATGGCTGATCTTTTGTGGACTCAGCTCCACTTTCCGGCCCGAACACCATAAACCTTAATCCCTTTATTCTTCAAAAAACTATCTATCTTTATCTTAAAAACATTTAATGAAGGAGCCTCTACTGCTTCACTGGGCAAGGAATTCCATAGATTCACAACCCTTTGGATGAAGAAGTTCCTCCTAAACTCAGTCCTAAATCTACTTCCCCTTATTTTGAGGCTATGCCCCCTAGTTCTGCTTTCACCCACCAGTGGAAACAACCTGCCCGCATCTATCCTATCTATTCCCTTCATAATTTTATATGTTTCTATAAGATCCCCCCTCATCCTTCTAAATTCCAACGAGTACAGTCCCAGTCTACTCAACCTCTCCTCGTAATCCAACCCCTTCAGCTCTGAGATTAACCTAGTGAATCTCCTCTGCACACCCTCCAGTGCCAGTACGTCCTTTCTCAAGTAAGGAGACCAAAACTGAACACAATACTCCAGGTGTGGCCTCACCAACACCCTATACAATTGCAGCATAACCTCCCTAGTCTTAAACTCCATCCCTCTAGCAATGAAGGACAACATTCCATTTGGCTTCTTAATCACCTGTTGCACCTGTAAACCAACTTTTTGCGACTCATGCACTAGCACACCCAGGTCTCTCTGCACAGCAGCATGTTTTAATATTTTATCATTTAAATAATAATCCCTTATGCTGTTATTCCTACCAAAATGGATAACCTCACATTTGTCAACATTGTATTCCATCTGCCAGACCCTAGCCCATTCACTTAGCCTATCCAAATCCCTCTGCAGACTTCCAGTATCCCCTGCACTTTTGGCTTTACCACTTATCTTAGTGTTGTCTGCAAACTTGGACACATTGCCCTTGGTCCCCAACTCCAAATCATCTACGCAAATTGTGAACAGTTGTGGGCCCCACACTGATCCCTGAGGGGCACCGCTATCTACTGATTGCCAACCAGAGAAACACCCATTAATCCCCACTCTTTGCTTTCTATTAATTAACCAATTCTCTATCCATGCTACTACTTTCCCCTTAATGCCATGGATCTTTATCTTATGCAGCAACCTTTTGTGTGGCGCCTTGTCAAAGGCTTTCTGGAAATCCAGATATACCATTGGCTCCCCGTTATCTACCGCACTGGTAATGTCCTCAAAAAATTCCACTAAATTAGTTAGGCACGACCTGCCCTTTATGAACCCATGCTGCGTCTGCCCAATGGGACAATTTCCATCCAGATGCCTCGCTATTTCTTCCTTGATGATAGATTCCAGCATCTTCCCTACTACCGAAGTTAAGCTCACTGGCCTATAACTACCCGCTTTCTGCCTACCTCCTTTTTTAAACAGAGGTGTCACGTTTGCTAATTTCCAATCCGCCGGGACCACCCCAGAGTTTAGTGAATTTTGGTAAATTATCACTAGTGCATTTACAATTTCCCTAGCCATCTCTTTTTGCACCCTGGGATGCATTCCATCAGGGCCAGGAGACTTGTCTACCTGTAGCCCCATTAGCCTGCCGATCACTACCTCCTTGGTGATAACAATCCTCTCAAGGTCCTCACCTGTCATAGCCTCATTTCCATCAGTCACTGACATGTTATTTGTGTCTTCCACTGTGAAGACCGACCCAAAAAACCTGTTCAGTTCCTCAGCCATTTCCTCATCTCCCATTATTAAATCTCCCTTCTCATCCTCTAAAGGACCAATATTTACCTTAGCCACTCTTTTTTGTTTTATATATTTGTAGAAACTTTTACTACCTGTTTTTATATTCTGAGCAAGTTTACTCTCATAATCGATCTTACTCTTCTTTATAGCTTTTTTAGTAGCTTTCTGTTGCCCCCTAAAGTTTTCCCAGTCCTCTAGTCTCCCACTAATCTTTGCTAATTAGTATGCTTTTTCTTTCAATTTGATACTCTCCCATATTTCCTTAGATATACACGGTCGATTTTCCCTCTTTCTACCGTCCTTCCTTTTTGTTGGTATAAACCTTTGCTGAGCACTGTGAAAAATCGCTTGGAAGATTCTCCACTGTTCCTCAACTGTTTCACCATAAAGTCTTTGCTCCCAGTCTACCTTAGCTAGTTCTTCTCTCATCCCATTGTAATCTCCTTTGTTTAAGCACAAAACACTATTGCTTGATTTTACCTTCTCACCCTCCACCTGTATTTTAAATTCCACCATATTGTGATCGCTCCTTCCGAGAGGATCACGCACTATGAGATCCTGACTCAATCCTGTCTCATTACACAGGACCAGATCTAGGACCGCTTGTTCCCTCGTAGATTCCATTACATACTGTTCTAGGAAACTATCGCAGATACATTCTATAAACTCCTCCTCAAGGTTGCCTTGACCGAGCTGGTTAAACCAATCGACATGTAGATTAAAATCCCCCATGATAACTGCTGTACCATTTCTACATGCATCAGTTATTTCTTTGTTTATTGCCTGCCCCACCATAATGTTACTATTTGGTGGCCTATAGACTACTCCTATCAGTGACTTTTTCGCCTTACTATTCCTGATTTCCACCCAAATGGATTCAACCTTATCCTCCATAGCACCGATGTCATCCCTTACTGTTGCCCGGAACACCACCTCCCTTACCATCCACTCTGCCCTTCCGAATAGTTTGATACCCTCGGATATTTAACTCCCAGTCGTGACCATCCTTTAACCATGTTTCAGTAATGGCCACTAAATCATAGTCATTCATGATGATTTGCGCCATCAACTCATTTACCTTATTCCGAATACTACGAGCATTCAGGTAAAGTACACTTATGTTGGATTTTTTTTACCTCTGTTCTGAATCTTAACACCTCGATCAGTAACCTCTCCCAAGTTATATTTCCTCTTAACCTTTCTCCTAATTTTCCTTGTCATTGAACCCATATCTTCATGTAATAACCTGCCACGTCGCTTACCATTAATGTTTTCACTTCCCGTTTTATTCCTTTTAGTATTCCTGGTCCTATTCACTGAGCTCCCCTCAGTCACTGTACCTTGTACTGTCGCCCTTTTTGATTTTTGACTATGGCTTCTCTGCCTTACACTTTCCCCTTTACTGCCTTTTGTTTCTGTCCCTGTTTTGCTACCTTCCAACTTCCTGCATCGGTTCCCACCCCCTGCCACATTTGTTTAAACTCTCCCCAACAGCTCTAGCAAACACCCCCCCAGGACATCGGTTCCAGTCCTGCCCAGGTGCAGACCGTCCGGTTTGTACTGGTCCCACCTCCCGCAGAACCGGTTCCAATGCCTCAGGAATTTGAATCCCTCCCTCTTGCACCATCTCTTGAGGCATGCATTCATCCTACCTGTCCTGGCATTCCTACTCTGACTAGCTCGTGGCACTGGTAGCAATCCTGAGATTACTACCTTTGAGGTCCTACTTTTTAGTTTAACTCCTAACTCCCTGAATTCAGCTTGTAGGACCTCGTCCCGTTTTTTACCTATACCGTTGGTGCCTATGTGCACCACGACAGCTGGCTGTTCACCCTCGCCCCCCTCCCCAGAATGTCCTGCAGCCGCTCCAAGACATCCTTGACCCTTGCACCAGGGAGGCAACATGCCATCCTGGAGTCTCGATTGCGTCTGCAGAACCACCTATCTATTCCCCTTACAATTGAGTCCCCTATCACTATAGCCCTGCCATTCTTCTTCCTGCCCAGCTGCGCAGCAGAGCCAGCCACGGTGCCATGAACCTGCTGCTGCTGCCTTCCCCTGGTGAGCCATCTCCCTCAACAGTATCCAAAGCGGTATATCTGTTTTGCAGGGTGATGACTGCAGAGGACACCTGCACTGCCTTCCTACTCTTGCTCTGTCTTTTGGTCACCCATTTTCTATCTCCCTCAGTACCTTTCACCTGTGGTGTGACCAACTCGCTAAACGTGCTATCCACGAAGTCCTCAGCATCGCGGATGCTCCAAAGTGAGTCCATCCGCAGCTCCAGAGCCGTCAAGTGGTCTAACAGGAGCGGCAACTGGACACACTTCTTGCACGTGAAGGAGCCAGAGACAGTGGATGTGTCCCTGAGCTCCCACATCGCACACGAGGAGCATGACACGGGTCTGAGATCTCCTGCCATGTCTTAAACCTTCGGTTAACTTCAACAATTACAATTTCCCCCCCAAAATAGAAATAAATAAATAAAATAAACAACGAAGAAGAAAATAAATAAATATACCAATGAAAACAAAAAGAAAACAGAAACACTACTTACCAGTCACTTACCAGGGATAAAAAGCACCTCCTCCCCCCTCCAAGCTTTGAATTCCCACCTAGATTCAAATTCCCAAACACACTCTTGGTTCTGTCTCACTCTGGCTGTGTCTTCTCTGGCTCACTGGGAGAACTCACTGGGAGTGAGTTTACAAGTTGCTCTTTTTAAATTGTCCTGAATTGACTCCCCTCCCCCACCTGCTTTTAGATCAAGGTAGATTTAAGTGACTGACACTTAACTGCCAACCAGTTATGTGAATGGGTGGGGCAGCCCTTGTTAACCTACACTGCACAATTCTAGCTTAATTTAAATTAATTTAAACTCCTGAAATTTAAAAGGAGCTGCCTTACCGATTTGATTCAATTCCCACCTAGATTCAAATTCCCAAACTCACTCTTGGTTCTGTCTCACTCTGGCTGTGTCTTCTCTGGCTCACTGGGAGAACTCATAGCTGGAGCACTGGAGAGCATTAAAGCTAATTTTGGAGGGTACCTTTTGGGTTGTCCCCTAAAGAAGTGAATGAACATTCAAGATTGTTGTAATGTATAAGGAAAAGGAAAAAGTGGAACTGAGTTCAGAGCATAAATAATTAGTAACTATATTAACTATTATTAATCGTGCTTACTTTACTTAACTGGTACTTACAACAAAGGCTTTTGTTTAAAAATGTAAAATCTTGTGGAATAGTTCTATTGATTAATTAAAGAGTTTTTGATTTCTCATTGAACATTAATGGTCCCTATTGGATAGAAACAACAGTCATTGCGTGACATTTGAGTGGCTTGAATGTTACTTGCCATTTATCAACCCCAGCCTGAATGTTATTCAGGTTTTGCTGTATGTTGGCATGGTCTGCAGTTACGAATCAGTAAGTATCCCCACTTCTGACCCTATGATGAAGGGAAAACCATTGATGAAGCAACTGGAGATGGATGGGCCTAGGCTCTAAGGAAATGCTGCTGTGATGTCCTGGGGCTGAGATGAATGGCTTCCAGCAATCGTTTTTATACTAGGCATTACTGCAACCGATAAAAATATTTTCACCAGGGGCGAAATTCTCCGGAAACGGCGCGATGTCCGCCGACTGGCGTACAAAACGGCGCCAATCAGACGGGCATTGTGCCGCCCCAAAGGTGCGGAATGCTCCGCATCTTTGGGGGCCGAGCCCCAACATTGAGGGGCTAGGCCGACGCCGGAGGAATTTCCGCCCTGCCAGCTGGCGGAAACGGCCTTTGTTGCCCCGCCAGCTGGCGCGGAAATGACATCTCCGGGCGGCGCATGCGCGGGAGCGTCAGTGGCCGCTGACAGTTTCCCGCGCATGCGCAGTGGAGGGAGTCTCTTCTGCCTCCGCCATGGTGGAGACCGTGGTGGAGGCGGAAGGGAAAGAGTGCCCCCACGGCACAGGCCCGCCCGCGGATCGGTGGGCCCCGATCGTGGGCCAGGCCACCGTGGGGGCACCCCCCGGGGTCAGATCGCCCCGCGCCCCCCCCCCCCAGAACCCCGGAGCCTGGCCACGCCGCCTTGTCCCGCCGGTAAGGTAGGTGATTTAATTTACGCTGGCGGGACAGGCAATTTAGCAGCGGGACTTCGGCCCATCCGGGCCGGAGAATCGAGCGGGGGGCCCGCCAACCGGCGCGGCGCGATTCCCGCCCCCGCCGAATCTCCAGTGCCGGAGACTTCGGCAACCAGCGGGGGCGGGATTCACGCCAGCCCCCGGCGATTCTACGACCCGGCGGGGGGTCGGAGAATGTCGCCCCTGATACCCATTGACTTCAATTTTTCTAGGGCTCCTTGACACCACAATTGGCCAAATGCTGCTTTAATGTCAAGGGCAATCACTGTCGTCCCACCTTTGTAATTCAGTTATTTTGTCCATGTTTGAACCAAGGCTGTCTGGAACTGAGTGCACCTGGTGGAATCCAAGCTGAACATTTGTATGCTGGTTATTACTGAGCATGGACCACTTGATAGCACTATTGATGACATCTTCCTTCACTTTGCTGATGATTGATGTACAGATGCCAGATTTAATTTCTCCTGCTTCTTATGGACAGGATATACCATGGAAATTTTTCATTTTGTCAAGTATCGTAGCTGTACTAGAACATTTTGGCTAAGTGTGCAGTTAGTTCTTTCGTCGGACAGCTGGGATGTTGTTGGGCCTCTAGCTTTTCTTGTTCCTTCAGCCATTTCTTGAAATCACATGGAGTGAATCAAACTGACTGAAAATTGTCATCTATGACCTCAAGAGGAGGCTGAGATGAATGATCCTTCTGGCACTTCTATTTGAAGATGGGTGAAAATGCTTCAGCTTCATCTTTTTACACTCATGTGTTGCGTTCCCTCATCATTCATAAAGGGGATATCTTAGGAATTTCCTCCTCCAGTTTGTTGTTCAATCATCCACCATGATTCACAGCAGGATTGTAGAGCTTTGATCTGATTTATTGTTTATAGGATCGCATAGTTGTATCTTAGGTATGCTTCTTCAGCTGTAATGCATGAATGTAGTCCTGAGTGGATTGGAGGCAGGTTAGGATTGCATTTGAGATGTTTCAAATTTTTGCATATCGTGAAGCCAACCCACTTGTTTTAGAAAATTAAAATTACCTCCTGTTAGCTCTGTTTGTCTCTTCACAAATTTGGTCTGATTTGTAGTGAATTTTAGCATTTTCTGTTTTTGAAATTCCAGTTTCTGCAGTGTTCTATAGATTTAAGTTCTTGACCTTGGCCAAAGAATATGTTTTCGAATGGTGTGGGATGGAAGGGCACTTACACAGATCTACTCTGCTCAAGGCCTCTCCTCCACCGAGATTCCTCACCTCTTATTCTTATCCCCTGCCAGGCCCATTCATGTAACAATGTGACGGTGGCCTCCTACCGCTGTAATATATCTCCCCACCAATTGGCAGAATCTGCCTCCCTGGCCCCAGCTTGCTGAAAGAAACTTACTACCACATTTGAGAGCACCTCAGCACATTGGTGCCCTTTTTCTCATCCTGCAGCCTGAGTACCTTTTGGGTTGTCCCCTAAAGAAGTGAATGAACATTCAAGATTGTTGTAATGTATAAGGAAAAGGAAAAAGTGGAACTGAGTTCAGAGCATAAATAATTATTAACTATATTAACTATTATTAATCGTGCTTACTTTATTTAACTGTTACTTACAACAAAGGCTTTTGTTTAAAAATGTAAAGAATATGTTTTCGAATGGTGAGCAGCCTCAGCTACGATACTTGACAAAATTACTTGGGCAGGAATTCAGAAAATGCTATGTTTAAATGAAACCTAAATGGAAATTGTTTGCTTTACCATAATATGATGGGTGTTAAAATTGAACCCTACAAGACTTGATACTAAAAGAAAATAAGTAATTAGGATTGAATATTTCCAGCTCAGTAATACCAGGCTGAGAGTTTGGAGGCTGGTAATTTGGTGGAAGAAGGTGTCAAGGTGGGAGCCTGAAGTTTTTCCACTGGGCAACCAATTGAGTCACGTAAATGCCCAATTAAGGGCTACTTCCCACTCAAATTGGCATTTTGCCAACATTGGGAGGGTTCATCATCGCCTGGGGAGACTACCAGGTAAATCCTGGTAGCCGCTCAGTAGGTTCCTTTGGGGATTCCTCGATCAGCACGGTAGCATTGTGGATAGCACAATCGCTTCACAGCTCCAGGGTCCCAGGTTCGATTCCGGCTTGGGTCACTGTCTGTGCGGAGTCTGCACATCCTCCCCGTGTGTGCGTGGGTTTCCTCCGGGTGCTCCGGTTTCCTCCCACAGTCCAAAGATGTGCAGGTTAGGTGGATTGGCCATGCTAAAAAAAATTGCCCTTAGTGTCCAAAATTGCCCTTAGTGTTGGGTGGGGTTACTGGGTTATGGGGATAGGGTGGAGGTGTTGACCTTGGGTAGGGTGCTCTTTCCACGAGCCGGTGCAGACTCGATGGGCCGAATGGCCTCCTTCTGCACTGTAAATTCTATGATAATCATGGCCACTCCATGGTGCACAGTGTGACACTGACTGCCTCTGTGGCTAAGGTGCCACTGCTGCAATATAGCCCCACTGATCAGCAGGACCTGTTTGTATGACAGACAGCTGTCTACTTGTGGAAATAAACATCTAATTTTCTATTTTATGTTCAAATATTTTATTAAGGCATTTATATAAACAACAAACACACAAATAAGAACAAAAGCAAACTTGTACAGCATAATAAATAACCAACATCTACAGCCCCCTGCCTTCCCCTGCTCCCGTCCTACCTTCCCATTTTAACCCCTGTATCTCCCCCCCCACTTCCCTCTGCTGACGTCTCAATTCTGCTTAAAGAAATCGATGAATGGCTTCCACCTCCAGGCAAACCTATCAGCCAACCCTCTCAGGACAAACTTAATCTTTTCCAAACTCAGGAATTCCACCAGGTCACTCACAACACCCTACTTTCGGTGGCTCCGAGTCCCTCCACCCAAGCACAAACCTCGGACCCAATCCACAAACCTTTGCCCAAACCCAAACTGTCCCAATACCTACCACAGATATTCCCACTCCACCCAGTCAAAAGCATTCTCTGCATCCATTGCCATGCCACCTCCACCTCCTGCTCCACTGGGGGAAGCATAATCACATTAAGCAACCTCCTTACATTTGTGATAACTGCATCCCCTTCACAAACCCGGTTTGATTCTCACCTATCACTCCCAGGACACAGTCCTCAATTCGCGAGACCAGAACCTTTGCCAGCAGCTTCCACATTTCGCAACGATATTGAATGGTAGGACCCACACTGCTCCGGATCCTTATAAATCCACTTAGTGTGTAGCAATCGCCAACCACCCCAAATTTCCCACCTCCACTAGCAATGCCTTTTTTGTTTGGATGGTGATCCAGACTGTGATTGTTGATTGACTGATTTTGACAAAAAACTGCACCCTGGTCCTTCCTCCTGCTAATGAGGGACCGACTCTTGTTTTCTGCCCTGCTGATGCGACTCCTGGGGCTGGGTTCTCCGCACCCCAATGCCAAAATCGCGTCCCGTGCCAGGGTGCAGAATCCAGTTTCGCGCATGGAATCGGGACCGGCGCCGTCTCCTTGATTGTCCGGCCCCTGAAAAGCGGGAAGTACCCTGCACCGCTTACCATCCAGAGGCCCGCTCCGCTATTTTCCGTCCTCGACCGGCCGAAGTCCCAATGTCGTATTTCTAATACAGTCCCAGCCATTCGGGCAGCCGCCACGGTCAGGAGCGGGCCGATTGGAGGGTAGGGGGACCTTATACGGGACTGGGGTATGTTCGGGCGCGCGGTCCTGGTCGGGCGTACTATTTAGGAGATCCAGCTCCGCGGTCTAAGCCCGCCATGGAGCACGGCCCGGTCACTAAAGCTGTGAGATTCACGGTGGGTCCCTGCTAGCCCCCTGCAGGGCTATGAATATGGGGCCTTTTGACCCCAGTTTTTCTGGCGTGAAAGGCCACAGTTTCTACGACGGCATGGGGACATAGTCCCTGAAACGGAGTATCCAGCCCCTGAACTTTGAGCTAAATTCAACCCTTTGTTCCTACTGACGTAGATCGGTAACTCAAATCTTTGAAAGGAAAGGAGATGCGTAATTGGGATGCACAATTTATTAATATGCTTAATATCCTACAATATCCTCTTGTCCATCATATATTACAATTTTTGACTAATAATTTACAATTTAAGGTGCCATTGATGTCACATGAGAGGCACAAAATGTACATTAATACCAGTTGATTTCTGTCAGTAAGATGAATTAAATGCTGTACAACATGTAGAGAAAACTGAAGCAATTAACATTTCTTTTTGTTACCATTAAAATAAGACATGGCAAGATTGCTACTTCAATTTTTAAAAGCAGAAGACGTTCCCACATATTTCATTCCATGTATATTTTGATGTTTATGATTGATTTTCTAAATGGAGCCAGCTATATTAAGTAAAATGTTACCTCACCAGGATACGCATGTTCTAGCTGTGGTAGCCATAGAAAAAATGATCGAGAAACTAAAAAAGTCAAACGCTCTGCTGGATTTGATTCTAAAGGGACTTAATAATTATTTGGAAAAGAAGCGTCTGTTCTTCCCACGATTTTTCTTCCTGTCTAATGATGAGTTGCTGGAGATCCTTTCAGAGACCAAAGATCCTACCAGGTATGATATTTTTGATGCATAATCAACTTAAAACGTTTTGTTTTTGTAAGAAGGCTTTAGATAGTTATTCCTGTATAAACTCTCAAAAGATTGTATGCTACTGAAAAAATCTCTCAACCGGAATCTCTTTAGTTGATGAACATTTCTGAGATCAGCTACATAAACAAATTGTGTGATGTTTTTGAAAAAATGTTTAGAGTACCCAAATCATTTTTTCCAATTAAGGGACAATTTAGCGTGGCCAATCCACCTACCCTGCACATCTTTGGGTTGTGGGAGCGAAACCCACGCAAACACGGGGAGAATGTGCAAACT
The DNA here is from genome assembly GCF_047496885.1 of Scyliorhinus torazame. Taxonomy (NCBI): domain Eukaryota; kingdom Metazoa; phylum Chordata; class Chondrichthyes; order Carcharhiniformes; family Scyliorhinidae; genus Scyliorhinus; species Scyliorhinus torazame. Next base: position 158,205,949 of record NC_092708.1, on the reverse strand, counting down.
CCACACGGACAGTGACCCAGAGCCGGGATCGAACCTGGGACCTCGGCGCCGTGAGGCAGCAATGCTAACCGTGCTGCCCGTTGAAAAAAGTTAATCTAAATTAAATACCTAGGGTCCGGATATTGGGCTTTATTTTCTTGGAGCCTGTCAGCCAAGTATTGGGTTATATTAAGCCAATGCTGTGTCATAGTGGCCCTCAGCAAATGGGCCCAGGGTCAGGTCCTGGATTGAGTTGGGACTTAGGTCCTAGGTTAGGCTGGGGAAGGGGATGCAGATTAGGTCAGAATTTTGTAACACAGGATTGAGAGGAAAGATTGGGGTCAACCCTCCTACATTCATGTCTAAATAGAAGCTTTGGGTAGTCAGAAGCTTTTTCTCAGGGTGAAAGAGTCAATTACTAGGGGGCATAGTTTAAAGGTACGAAACAAGTTTTTTACACAGAGGGTAGTGGGAGCCTGGAACACGCTGCTGGGAGAGGTAGGGAAGCAGATACGATAGTGACTTTTAAGGGGCGTATTGACAAATACATGAATAGGATGGGGATAGAGGGATATGGTCCCCGGAAGGGTAGGGTTTTTTAGTTCAGATAGATAGCATGGTCGGTGCAGGCTTGAAAGGCCCTGTTCCTGTGCTGTAATTTTCTTTGTTCTAAATCATTTATATAAACCACAAACAACAAGGGCCCCAACATTGACGCATGTGGGACCCCACTGGGCAGAGGCTTCCCATCAGAAAAACATCTCTCGACCATCACGATATGCTTCCTGCCACCCAGCCAATATTTTATCTAATTTGCCAAATTTCCTTGGATCCCATGGGCTCTTACCTTCACTATCAGTCTCCCAGGTGGAACCTTATCAAAAGCCTTTCTGAAGTCCAAGACTAGGACAAATGCATTGCCCTCTTTGAAAAATTCAGTCACGTTGGCCAGACATTTAAAAAAATAAATTTAAAGTACCCAATTCCTTTTTTCCCAATAAAGGAGCAATTTAGCATGGCCAATCCACCTACCCTCCACGTCTTTGGGTTGTGGGAGTGAGACCCACGTAGAGACAGGAAGAATGTGAAAACTCCACACGTACAGTGACCTGGGGCTGTTATCGAACCCGGATCCTTGGCACCATGAGGCAGCAGTGCTAACTATTGCACGACTGTGTCACCCATGTTGGCCAGACATGACCTCCCCTTAACAAAACAATGCTAACTGTTCTCGATTAATCCCTGCCTCTCTAAATGCAGTTTAATTCTGTCCCACAGAATTGCTTCCAATAGTTTCCCACCACTGAGGTTAGACTGACTGACCTGTAGTTTCCTGTTTATCCCTTACTCCCTTCTTGAATAATGGTACCACATTGGCTTTCCTCCAGTCCTCCGGCACCTCCCCTGTGGCCAGAGGGCAATTGAAAATTATTGCCAGTACTCTTCCTATTTCCTCCCTTGCCTCACTCAACAGCCAGATACATTTTATCTGGCCTTGGAGATTTGTCTATTTTTAAGCCTGATAGCCCACTCAGAACTTCCTCTCTGTCTATGTTAATTTTATCACAGTTCTTCGCCCTGATTTCTATACCCACTGTAGTGATCTCTGTATGTGCATGTACATAAGGGGTTAATGTGTAATCAGTAGCACCAGATGATCACTAGAGGGCTGGACCAACAGGGGTATAAAAGAAACCACATTGGGTCTCTCTCTCTCTCTTTTGGATGGACTGTGACCAGGACATGAGTATCAGATTAGCTCAGATGATTAGTGTAGTTACGCATAGTTACTCTAGTTAGATCTTGTTAACCTTAACACTGGTATCAATGTTAAAGTAAAGAATTCGTGCAATTATTGTTATAGTTACTCAATACTTTTTGTTACTACTGGACGAGTTTGAGTCTTCTTCATCGAGATTCAGAAGACCTCATCAGTAACCAAGGTTTGAGTAACACATATTACACTCCGTAATATATCAAAACACACAGAGAAGTGTAATCAAAGATAATACAAGAGCGTAATAAAAGACGCACACCGTCCCTCTCACGAGTGAACACCAACACAAAGTATTAATTTAGAACCCTACCTACGTTCTCCGGCTCGATACACAAATTATCACTGTGGCCCTACTCTTTCCCTAGTTATTCTTTTACCCCTAATGCGCTTGTAAAATAACTTAGGATTTTCCTTTATTTTACCTGCCAGTATCCTTTATGTCCCCTTTTTGCGCTCCTCTTTTCCTTTCTAAGTTCCCTTTTTTACATCCTATATGTCTCTCGTGCTTCTGCTGTTTTGAGCCCTTGATATCTGCCATAAGCCTTCCATTTTCTCCTTATGCAATGCTGTATATTTTTTGATATCCAGGGTTCATTGAATTTGTTGGTCACACCTTTTCTCTTGATTGGAACTTGTTGGCCCTGTACTCTCCATATTTCTTTCTTGAATGTGTCCCATTGTTCTGTCACAGATTTACCTAAAAGTGTCTGCTCCCAGTCCACTCTGGCCAAATCATATCTGATCTTATTAAGGGGCACGTTAGCACAGTGGTTAGCACTGTTGCTTCACCGCACCAGGGTCCCAGGTTCGATTCCCTGCTGGGTCACTGTGTGGAGTCTGTACGTTCTCCCTGAGTCCGCGTGGGTTTCCTCCGGGTGCTCCGGTTTCCTCCCGCAAGTCCCGAAAGACGTGCTTGTTGAATAATTTGAACATTCTGAATTCTCCCTCTGTGTACCCGAACAGGCGCTTGAATGTGGCGACTAGGGGCTTTTCACAGTAACTTCATTGCAGTGTTAATGCAAGCCTACTTGTGACAATAAAGATTATTATTATTAAATCTTTTGACAATAAAGATTATTATTATAAAATCGGCCTTCTCCCAGTTTAGAACTTTGATCTCAGGTCCATCCTTCTCCTCCTCCATAACAATCTTGAATAGAACAGAGTTATGATCACTGTCTGCAAAATGCTCCCTTCACTGATACTTCAACTACTTTCCCGGCTTGTTTACCCCTCTCTTGTAGGACCTTCTACGTACCGGCTGAAAAGTTCCTCCTGGATACGTTTCAAGAATTCCGCTCCCTCTAAATCTTTTACACTACAGCTACCTCAGTTAATAGTGGGAATTGAGATCCTTCACTATCACTAACCCATTACTTTTACACTTCTCTTAAATTTGTCTCGTATCTGCTCTTCAATTTCTCTTGGACCGTTAGGGGGCCTTCAGAACGCTCCCACTAATGTGATTGCTCCTTTTTTGACTACAAGACCACAAGACATAGGAGCAGAATTAGGCCACTCGACCCCATCGAGTCTGCTCCGCCATTTGCTCATGGCTGATATTTTCTCATCCCCATTCTCCTGCCTTCTCCCCATAACCCCTGATCCACTTATTAAACAAGAACCTATCTATCTCTGTCTGAAAGACACTCAGTGATTTGGCCTCCACAGCTTTCTGCGGCAAAGTGTTCCACAGATTCACCACCCTCTGGCTGAAGAAATTCCTCCTCATCTCTGTTTTAAAGGATCGTCCCTTTAGTCTTAGATGGTGTCCTCTGGTGCGACCATCAATTCACACGAGATGGAGAGTTGAAGTGAACAGTGGTTTTAATCAGCTAGAACTGTGCCTGCCTGCGACTGCTCTGCACTAAGAGCCGCCTGCAGGGCAGCAGATCTATATACCTCCCCCAAGGGAGGCAGAGCCAGGGGCGGAGCTCGCAAGGGCACCAACATGTTACAGTGCGGTGTAATGTGATACAGTGGTCCATAGGTGGAGCCCACAAGGGCAACAACATAGTACAATGCAATACAGTGGTGAATGGCTGCCATAATACATTCAGCACATTCACCCCCTGTTAAAAAATTGAAGTCCAGCGGGGGTGAAGTGGCTCACAGGTTGAGTCTGTCCGGTGCCTTGATCGTGCGCTGCGATCGCCTGAGCTCTGGTTTCGCTGCGAGCACGGGTGTTGAACTCGTCGCTGCGGGCACGGGTGTTGAACTCATCGATGCGGGCATGGGTGTTGACTCCGGGAGCGTGTCTTCTGGAGCTTCATCCCTGTAGGTCGGCGATGGGGTGAAGGGGTGTAGGAGTGGGGGTGTAGGCCATGCAGGGGCGGGGGCGCTGTTCGGTGTAGGTTGGGGGGGGTAGATGATGGTTGTAGGTGATCCTGCGGGTGCCAGGTCCCGGAGGGAGACAGTATCTTGTCGGCTGTTGGGGTGCGCCATGTAGGCATACAGGGGGTTGGCGTGAAGGAGCTGGACCCTCTCGTCCAGGGGGTCGGACTTATGACTCCTCACGTGTTTTCGGAGGAGTACGGCCCCGGTGTCGTTAAGCCAGGCCGGAAGAGAGACCATGGAGGTGGATTTCCTGGGGAAAACAAACAGGCGGTCATGAAGGGTCTCGTTCGTGGCTGTGCAAGGGAGTGACCTAATGGAGTGGAGTGCGTCGGGGAGGACCTCCTGCCAGCAGGAAACTGGGAGACTCCTTGACCATAGGGCCAGGAGGACGGCCTTCCATACCGTCGCGTTCTCCCTCTCCACCTGTCCGTTTCCCCGGGGGTTGTAACTGGAAGTCCTGCTCGAGGCGATGCCCTTCCCAAGCAGTTCGTCGCTCAGAAACGAGGAGCCCCGGTCACTGTGGACGTAAGTGGGTAAACCGAACAGGGTGAAGATACTATGCAGGGCCTTAATGACAGTGGCCGCGGTCATGTCGGGGCAAGGGATTGCAAAGGGGAAGTGGGAGTACTCATCAACAACATTGAGAAAATAGCGTTGTGGTTGGTAGAGGGGAGGGGCCCTTTGAAGTCGATGCTGAGGTGCTCGACCGCCTGCTCCTCATGGCGACGGGTCTACAGTCGGCTGTGAGATTCGCAAAGAGCAGGGGAGGATCGACCTTTAGGGTCGCGAGGCTACATACGGTGAGGGGGGGTAGGTGCCTGCCGAATTTCAGGGTCAGGCTTCTGAGGATGCACTGGAAGTCCAGTCCCAACAGGAGATGAGCGCAGAGATCGGGGAGAACATATAGTTTAAAATTGGCATACTCGGCGCCCTGTATCTCGAGGTTCGTGACACAGTACTGCCGGCTCTGCACTGAATGTGATCCGGAAGCGAGGGAGATTGTTTGGAATGCGGGGGAAATTCGGAGAGAACAGCGTCTTACTGTGTCTGGGTGTACGAAGCTCTCCGTGCTCCCAGAGTCAAACAGACAGGGCTTTTCGTGCCCATTGACCCGGACGGTCATCATCAAGTTCCTGAGGTGCTTGGGGCGTGACTGGTTGAGAGTGACCGTGCCGAGTTGCGGGTAGCCGGCGTGGTCAGAAATGGTGGAGTGGTCCCAAGATGGCTGCCCCCGTCGGTCGCACGTGTCGGGCAGCAACGAAGATGCCGACCAAGATGGCGGCCCCCATCGGTCGCATGTGTCGGGCGACGATGAAGATGGCGGCCAAGATGGCGGCCCCCATGAGTCGCACATGGTGGGCCATGTGGGAGACGGCGGCCAAGGTGGCGGCCCCCGTGAGTCGCATGTGTTGGGTAGAGTCAAAGATGGCTGCCCCCACGGACAACACGAGGCAGATGACGCGTCCGGAGGGGGCGGAGCCGGCAGGCACGCAGCCACGCTGTGGGGTCTGCTGGCCTGTGAGTCGGAAGGTCGGGCCTGTGATTTAGAGGTTTTGGATCTGGCCAGGCAAACTTTGGCAAAGTGTCCTTTCTTGCCGCAGTCGCTGCAGTTCGCGTTCCGAGCCGGGCAATGCTGCCTGGGGTGCTGGTGCTGGCCGCAGAAATAGCAGGGCAGCCCCCCGGTTTGGGAGGGCAGCCACGCGGCACAGGCCTGGGGCACCCTCTGGTCGGGTTTCCACGAGGGGGGTCGCGTGGTCGGTGGGGAAAGCATTGAGGCTCTGGAACGCTACTTCTGGGGTGGTGGACAGTTTTATCGTCTCTTCTAGGTCGAGGGCGCCCTTCTCGAGCAGGCGTGTCTGACGTAATTGGACCAGACTCCAGCCACGTAGGCGACCCGGACGGCAAGTTCCATGTGTTGGGGGGCCGTGACGGCCTTGTACTTGCAGCTTCGCGCGAGTACGTTCAGGTCGCGTAGGTACTCCTCCAGCGATTCCCTGGGGCGTTGGCGGCGAGTGGTGAGGAGATGCCGCGCGAACACTTCGTTCACCGGTCTCACGTATTGCCTTTTCAGGACCGCAACCTCATCTGCGTACGTGGTCGCTTCCTCGATCTGCGCGGAGATTCTGTGGTTCACCCGGGCGTGGAGGAGGCTCAGTTTCTGTTCCTTGGTGATGGAGGGCGAGGAGGAGGCGGCGAGGTAGGCCTCAAAACCACGGAGCCGGTGCAAAACGGTAGGGGCAGCACGGTAGCCTTATGGATAGCACAATTGCTTCACAGCTCCAGGGTCCCAGGTTCGATTCTGGCTTGGGTCACTGTCTGTGCGGAGTCTGCACATCCTCCCCGTGTGTGCGTGGGTTTCCTCCGGGTGCTCCGGTTTCCTCCCACAGTCCAAACATGTGCGGGTTAGGTGGATTGGCTATGCTAAATTGCCCTTAGTGTCCAAAATTGCCCTTAGTGTTGGGTGGGGTTACTGGGTTATGGGGATAGGGTGGCGGTGTTGACCTTGGGTAGGGTGCTCTGTCCAAGAGCCGGTGCAGACTCGATGGGCTGAATGGCCTCCTTCTGCACTGTAAAATTCTATGAATCTATGAAAAAAAATCCCTTTGGCTTCAGCAGCTTGTGGGTCGAGTTCCAGTCGATCAGGTTTGAGGGCTGCTTCCATTGCGATGTTGTAGCTGATTAAATTGATGCGACCATCAATTCACACGAGACGGAGAGTTGAAGTGAACAGTGGTTTTAATCAGCTAGAACTGTGCCTGCCTGCGACTGCTCTGCACTGAGAGCCGCCTGCAGGGCAGCAGATCTATATACCTCCCCCAAGGGGGGCGGAGCCCAAAAGGGCACCAACATGATACAGTGCGGTGTAATGTGATACAGTGGTCCATAGGTGAAGCCCACAAGGGCAACAACATAGTACAATGCAATACAGTGGTGAATGGTTGCCGTAATACATTCACCACATCCTCTGGTTCTAGTTTTTGGTTTTTAAGCTCTACCCATACGGTTTCAGTTGAAGAGCCTTCTAAGTTGTCGTCCCTCCTTACTGCTGTAATTGATTTCCTGACCAAAATTGCAGCATTTCCTCTTCTTTTGCCTGCTTACCTATCTCATGTGAAGATCCTGTATCATGGAATATTGAGCTGCCAATCTTGCCCCCCTCTCAGTCATGTCTCAGTGACATCAATAACATCATACCCCTATGTTTTAATTTGTGCCCTCAATTCATCTGCCTTGTTGGACTCCTTGCATTAAAATAAATACTATCTAATCTTACCAAACTCCCTTGTGACTTAACTGGTCTAGACATTCTATGCCTTCCTGTCTCACTTGCTGTCTCTTCTAATTTTTCTTGTTTGCAAGGTGATTCCCTGGATGCCAACTGTAGTGAATAAACCAATTGTAGTGAGCTGGGTTCAAGCAGCAGTTATCTTCCTTATGTGTGTATTCAAGGAGCCTAACACCTGCTTCAGGCCACCAGTATGGTGGGCAGCCTCCTGTCCAGAAAAATGCATACACATCCTGTCTACCAGTGATTTAGTAGGACAAGTAATCTCCAGAAAGAACTGCCATATGGTCACATTAGTGGCTCACAGAGGAAGCGGTTTTTAGAATGATATTGCGAACAAAGAACCTACCAAGTGACAATCTATACATACTGGATCAATCATTCCATAGATTTTCAGAAAAATCTGCTTAATGAAGAAAATAGGCAGAAACTGAAAAGTAATAGATTTTAATAGCGGTCACTGACGTTGTTAAGCAATGCATTTTAAACTGTAAAAATGTTGACCCTTGCTACAGAGTACAGCCTCACTTGAAGAAGTGCTTTGAGGGCATTGCGAAAGTTGAATTTACTGATATCTTGGAAATAACCCATATGAAAAGCAGTGAAGATGAGGTAGTGGAACTTATTGACATAATTTCCACTGCAAAAGCTAGAGGTCAAGTGGAAAAGTGGCTGCTAGAACTTGAATCAGCAATGATCAAATCCATTCACAAGGTAATGCGTGCTTTTTTATTTATGTCTGTATTCATTAATCAATTTTGAGGCAAAAATAATTATTTCTCAGTATGGTTAGGATTGTTTTTATTTAAAAAAAGGATTATTTTTATTTCATGCGTCGGTAAACAGATAAAACTCCTGTCGTATTTGGAAGGATGTTATACACAATTTCACCAAGTTAGCCATGATTAATATCTGATACATAAGGGGTAGTTTTAACCTGCCCAACCCAGGGCATTTGTAAGAGGTCCTTTTTGTTCCTTCTTGTTTATTCCCTGTCTATTCCCTTGTCTCCCCCTTTCTTTATTTTGCCATTTCATTTTTGATCCATGGATGATTTATGACATATGTCTTTAAGGCTGCCTGCCATTTTAATTCAAGAAAGCATAGTCTGTGCCTTTAATTCAAATGGAAGGATCCAGAAGGCTGTGCTGATTTAAATTGTGGACAGGAACTAATGAGAGAGATTAGCTGGGACTTTGTTTGATTGATTTGGCTGGTGGCCAATGAATGAGCCCAGAAGGCTGTGCCCTACCCAGCAACAGGTGGTGATTGGACATTAATCCTCTGGAATATTTTTCAGAGCCACGAGGTTCTGTTTTAGTTTCACTTTTGATTCTGGCAGGGGTGGAAAAAGATACAGCAAATCCTCTCCAGAAAACTGCTGCTAAGCCTTTTCAAAAAAGATCCAGCTAACTCTCTATCTCCAATAAGCCCGTGGGTGATGGATTCCTGAAAACCGGGCCTGAAGGCAGGCCATGAACTGATGAAACAGGATTCTGTCTCACAAAGGAAAATTGTGAGTACAAGCTGCAAAACAAGAACTCTGATTCTCAAGTTTACTGTGGAGAAAGCCTGCAAGGACCCGTCACCTGAAGCAAAGACTCTTTTCTCTTTTATTTACATTTTCACCCCACCTTCCCCCGCCTCCCCCCCACTCCCCCCATGTTTGTCTGTCTTGTATGTAGAGGATAGGGGGAAGAATCTTGTAGTAGGAGTTAGATGCTTATTAATATTCAACCAACTGTATCTGCATGCTTTACCATTAATCTTGTTATAAATAAACAGTAATTGTGTTTCAACCTAACAAACCCCGTGACTGTAATTGTTGGGCAGCCACAGGCCAAAGATTTCAGGAATTCTGTAAGAATTATTGGTTAATTAACTTGTGTTGTGACTCTGAGTCAGGTGGGGCTGGAATTGACTGCACACTTGCCCAGAGTGGCACAACACATGCTGTTAAATTTGCTTTGTACAGCATTATTCCTTTTGGTCACCATTAAAACCATGCAGAGTTTAGGCAAACACCAGAAACTAGCGGGACCCTCATATGGCATGCAACTGGAGGACCTATAAAGTTATTTGCACCCCTATGAAATTTTAACATGAAATTGCTCAAGTCCTGACCAACACTCAATCTGTCAGTTAAATCAATCGGGATTAGATGCTAAGGACAACATGAAGCACAGATTAGAATCATAGAATTTACAATGCAGAAGGAGGTCATTCGGCCCATCGAGTCTGCACTGGCCCTTGGAAAGAGCACCCTACTCCAGCCACCTCCACCCTATCTCCATAACCCAGTAACCCCACTTAACCTTTTTGGACACTAAGGGCAATTTAGCATGACCAATCCACCTAACCTCCACATCTTTGGACTGTGGGAGGAAACCGGAGCACCCGGAGGAAACCCACGCAGACACAGGGAGAACATTCAGACTCCGCACAGACAGTGAACCAAGCCAGGAATCGAACCTGGGACCCTGGTGCTGTGAGGCAACTGTGCTAACCATTGTGCTACCGTGCTGCCTTATTATTTAATCAAAGCTGCACTTACCTGCAACCAATTTGACCATCGTGGCAGCATACTGTTGTGTTATTTGTATTACTAGGAAAGGTTCAATCTTCCAGCTTTCTTCTTTCTGAGATTTGTTTTGCTTTACTGATCAAGCTCACAGTTTATCATGGAGGCTGTTGTGTACCATTGCAGCCTCCTGCGATAAGACCTGCTACCCACTGGACTTAGTGACTATGCTTTTCCCGCAGCTATCAGACTTGTGTCTTATAGATGGTAGACACACTTTGGGAAGTCAGGAGGAGGTGAGTTATTTGCCTCCAAACTCCCAGCCTCTCACCTGCTCTTATAGTCATCTATACAAGCTAGTATAGTTAGGTTTCTGTTCAGTGATAAGCCCCGAGGACGTCGATGATAGGGCATTGAGGGATCGTAATGCTTTTGAATGTCAAGGGATTTTCTCATGTTGAAGATAGTCAATACTTGGCACTTCTGTGGCGTGAATTTCACTTGCCACTTATCAACCTAAACCTGAATGGTGCCTAGACCTTGCTGCATTTGGGCACAAACTGCTTTATTATCTGAAGAGTGCAATTGTCTATGAATATCTACATTTTTGATCTTATATTGGAGTGAAGGTCAATGATGATACAACTGAAGATGGCTGGCCCTGGGAGACTATGCTAAGGGACTCCAGTAACATTGTACCAGGTCTGTTTATTTAGGTGAAAGCCATGGGGCGGGATTCTCCGTCAGCCGACACAGAAACCCCAAAACATGATTGTGCGGAGAATCGGTCATGATGCAAAAATTATGGCAGGTGCTGGATGCACGGCAGAATGCCATGCTTCAGTAGTCTCAACACCGGTGTCAATGTATTCTAATCCGCATGGTATTCTCACGATGCACGGCCCTCACTGGGGGGAATTACTGACGAGTTTCACATGTGGTTTTGCAAATTCAGAAACGTGGCGAATGAAGGAGAGAAAGGAGGTAGGACACGGAGAGGTGCCACCGGGGGCTGCTGGGGGGGGTTTGGGGGCGCTGGACGGCCGCCAGGCCCGGGGATGGGGGTGGGGGTGGGGCAACAGGGGAGACTGGGGGATGGGCTGTTGGATTGGGTTTGCCCCCCCCACTCCGGGACCGCGTGCGCCGGCACGGACTGCCATTGCCACGGCCTGCAAGGCAGCTATCTTGCTGTGCACCCCACTTACTGCCCACTGTGGCCTGTGGTCATTCAGAGTGACACTGACCGTATGTGTGCCCCCACCCCACCAACTCTGCACCCAAGCCCTTACCCTCCACCCCTTCACCCCTGCACCACACCCCCCAAGACACCCCAATCCCCACCCCTGACACCTGCCAGTGGGGCAGCACTCGGCCCACGCAAGGGCGACGTCCACAGCACCCCCTGCAGGAGGGCAGCAGATGGGGATCGCAGAGCGTATGGCTGGCATTGGCACCTTTGGCAGCAGGGACGAGTTCCAGGGCCTTAGGCCTCCGCAGTGCCGGGCACAGATGGAGACAGTGGTGTGGTGGGCAGAATGCCAGGGGGAACAGCCGGGGTTGGATGTGTTGAATGGAGGGGGCAGGGTCGGCAGTGCAAACTGGGGTCACTGTGTAGCCCGGTGAACCTGGTTGCACACGGGGTTACGCATCATGCTGACATGCCTGACCTTCGCCCCCTTCAGACAATGGACTGCGGAATCCAGCCAGGAATGGTGGCCTTCATCCTAGTCGCCGCAGCCCTGGGGGATGCACTGAGGCTGTACGAGCTGGAACTGCTTGAGGAGGACCTTGCAGTAGCGGAGCCTGCCCAGAGGACAGGAGCCAGCCGGTGAGGATGGAGGGCATGTCGCCAAACAGGCTTTGGAAGAGGTGGGAAGGAGGCACAACATGAGGCCCCATGTGTACCGGCAGCACCTGTCTTTCGAGGATCTGCTGGACCGGGCATGCCGTTGAAGACTCCGGCTATGCAGGGGGACAGAGCGACATTTCTGCCGGATCATGCCACATCTGGCCCCGCGGGGATATGGGGGAGGACACCCACTTCTGGTGGCTGTCAATGTAACGGTCAACTGAACATTTACATCACGGATCCCTTCTAGGCACTGAGTGTGGACCTGTCCATAATCTCACAGACCTCAGTGCACAGGTGCATCCGTGCTGACATTGAGCCCTATGTGCTCGGTCAGCGCAATAAATCACATTCAATGTGGACCAAGCCCACCAGGATGCCCGGGCTGCAGGGCACGCCGTCATCGCCAAAATGCCCCAAGTCCAGGGGATGATTGATGGGATGCATATCGCCCTTCAAGAACCGGCACATGGCAGGCTGGTCTTCACAAACCGAATTCTGGTCGCCACACTACCAGAAGGATGTGGAGGCTTTAGAGAGGGTGCAGAAGAGATTTACCAGAATGTTGCCTGGTATGGAGGGCATTAGCTATGAGGAGCAGTTGAATAAACTCGGTTTGTTCTCACTGGAACGAAGGAGGTTGAGGGGAGACCTGATAGAGGTATACAAAATTATGAGGGGCATAGACAGAGTGGATAGTCAGAGGCTTTTCCCCAGGGCAGAGGGGTCAATTACTAGGGGGCATAGGTTTAAGGTGAGAGGGGCAAGGTTTAGAGTAGATGTACGAGGCAAGTTTTTTACGCAGAGGGTAGTGGGTGCCTGGAACTCGCTACCGGAGGAGGTGGTGGAAGCAGGGACGATAGTGACATTTAAGGGGCATCTTGACAAATACATGAATAGGATGGGAATACAGGGATACGGACCCAGGAAGTGTAGAAGATTGTAGTTTAGTCGGGCAGCATGGTCGGCACGGGCTTGGAGGGCCAAAGGGCCTGTTCCTGTGCTGTAAATTTCTTTGTTCTTTGTTCTTTGAAAGGGGTTCCACTCGATGAACCTGCAGCTGGTGTGTGACCATGAGCTGCGCATCATGTACGTCTGTGCCTAATACCCAGGCAGCGTGCACATGCCTTCATTTGGCACACTCAACGGTTCTTGGCCTCTTCGATGTGAAACCCCGGCTGAGGGGTTGGCTCCTTGGCGACAGGGGTTAACCACTGTGGCTGTGCCTGATGACATCTATCCTGAGGCCACAAACTGACATGGAGACCCGCTACATGACGCCTATGTGGCGATCAGGAGCATGATCGAGCGATGCTTGGTTATCCTGACAATGCGGTTCAGGTGCCTGAACCGCTCTGAAGGGACCCTCCAGTATAGCGCTGTGAGGGTCTCCCACATCGCTGTGGCCTGCTGAGTCCTTCACAACATCGCGCAACAGAGGGGCGACATGCTGGAAGGGAAGGATGGATGCCAGACTTCGTCCCATGAGGAGGTGCGGAGGATGGCCAGAGAGGGCAGGACATGGTGCCTTGGCAAGCACGGGAGGCCATACTATGTGTGTGTCTTGGCCAGCGTGCATGGGACGTTCCGATCGCCTCCAGGTTCACCGACTAGGGTGGCTGGCTAGCGGCACGAACATCGCATCGCATCGCATCCCAACCCACAACTCCTGCCTTCACAACATCCCTCCCCCCCATCTCCAGCTGACCAGCCCCTCCCATGAACACCCTCCCTGCACAACCTAACCCCCTTGCAAGCCCCTTTGTGATTCCTACCTCCCTCACTACGGAGTGAGAGTCCTTGGTTGACAGTAACGTCGGGTCTGATCCATGGGATGGAGGATGATGACAACCCACTCAGCGATGAACTCTGGTGACCCATACCATTTTACAACGTTTGCCACCAGTCCACGGTAGCACATTGCACCGTCCACCTGGGTGATCCTTGCATGCGTGCTGGTCATTCCATCACAAAGTCCCACTGAAACCTTGGGATGGCGGGGCTGGGGTTCGAGGGTGTGGGGTTCGAGGGATTGGGCGGGTGGGACACCGAAGCGGTAAGTGCTAGTGAACTGGGGACCCTGGGCCAAGCCCGCCCCCAATATCTGCCCATTCCTTCCCAGCGCCTCCTCTGTGGCCAGCCCCGACCAGACCTTCCCTCATACCCTTTTGACACAGTACTGAGGCAGGTTGTAACATTGTGAACATGTGTTTAATGTGAACAAGGGAACATACATACACAGCTTTGTGCCCTAGTCCCTAACGCTATCCTGTGTGCTGCACCCATGCCAACTTAATTAGTGTCTACCTTTCTGGCCTTACGGGTCCTAAAGCTATGCCGAGGTGGATCCACAGGCAGTACATCAGGAGTAGTGGTGGCGTGCTGCAATTCCAGCCTCATGACTTGTATCCCCTTCGGCGGCCGTCATCTGGGGCGACCGGGCCTGAATGGGCCCAGCTGCTACTTGGGTGTCCCAGGTGTCATGGTATCACCCTGCTATGCCTGCTGCCCATCAGATGTGCCAGGGACAGGGGGGGAGCCAGGCGGGGTGGGGGGCAGGGTTCCCTGTCGCTGAGGTGTTCTGACATATCTCCTGCGGGAGTCACTGGCAAGGGGCCCCATCACTACTTCCTCCCTCGGGGTGTCTAATAGTCCCCGGGCTACTCTGTTGGTCGGAGGTGTGAGTGGAGCTAACCCATGGAGACCCGCACTCTATACTCGAGGCCATGGAACACAGGGAGCGCACCACCTCCCTCTGCGACTGCACCACATCATGCTGTGACTGTGCCACCACGTCCTGGGTTTGTGCCACATCAGCCAGTGACTGTGCCCCCTCCCTCTGGGCCTGTGCCATGTCAGCCAGTGCCCGGACAATGCAGCCAACACCCTCAGCCATGACCCGCTGTGACTGGCCACGTCCTGGAGTGTCACTGCATGTCCAGGTAGCCCTGGTACATGACTGCCTGTGATGGGGCAGCCCTGTCCTGGGCTTCAACCACCGCCCGCACAGGATTCCCCAGGCCTTGGACATCTTGACCCATGGCTGAAACCTTCGCCCACAAGGCCTCCACTGCGGATGCCACACGTGCGGTGTTGGCCTGAGTGGCACACATGGTTGGTACCAGCTCCTGCTGCAGGCAGTTGGATTCCTCCAACTGCACCTGCAGGCACTGGATAGTTGCCAACACCGCCTCATGTCGTCTCTGGCTCTGAGACTGTATCGCCGCTATAGATAGACCACCCTTTCCAGAAGCTCTAAACGCGTCTGGATGGTAACGAGTCCCTGGGGTCGGGACACCCGCCAATCGTCCGCCCCCTCAGGGATTCCTACCTCCACCTGATGTCCCGCTGCACGTGTAGTGCCCCAGGAGCCTCTTCACTAAAGCGCCCAACTGGGGTGAGTGTCTCTGGGATGGTGAAGGATGGTGGACATAGCTGTGAAGGGAAGTCAGTGTCACCCCCAGACTGGTGCTCCGGGATGTCTCGGGCTGCAGGCCACGGACCCATCTACAACCCCACGATGCTGAGGACGTCGTGGATAGCACATTTAGCAAGTTGGTCACACCTCAGGTGAAAGTTACTGAGGGAGATAGAAAATGGGTGACCAAAAAACAGAGCAAGAGTAGGAAGGCAGTGCAGATGTCTCCTGCAGTCATCTCCCTGCAAAACAGATATACCGCTTTGGATACTGTTGAGGGAGATGGCTCACCAGGGGAAGGCAGCAGCAGCCAGGTTCATGGCACCGTGGCAGGCTCTGCTGTGCAGCAGGGCAGGAAGAAGGATGGCAGGGATATAGTGATAGGGGACTCAATTGTAAGGGAAATAGACAGGCGGTTCTACAGACGCAATCGAGTCTCCAGGATGGTATGTTGCCTCCCTGGTGCAAGTGTCAAGGATGTCTCGGACTGGCTGCAGGAAATTCTGGGGGTGGGGAGGGTGAACAGCCAGCTGTTGTGGTGCACATTGGCACCAACAATATAGGTAAAAAACGGGACGAGGTCCTACAAGCTGAATTCAGCGAGTTAAAATAAAAGGTAGGACCTCAAAGGTAGTAATCTCGGGATTTCTACCAATGCCATGAGCTAGTCAGCATATGAATGTCAGGATAGGTAGGATGAATGCGTGGCTCGAGAGATGGTGCAAGAGGGAGGGATTCAAATTTCTGGGGCATTGGAACCGGTTCTGGGGAAAGTGGGACCAGTACAAACCGGAGGGTCTGCACTTGGGCAGGACTGGAACCGATGTCCTAGGGGGAGTGTTTGCTAGAGCTGTTGGGCAGGGTTTAAACTAATGTGACAGGGGGATGGGATCCAATGTAAGAAGTCGGAGGGAGGTAAGACGGGGTCAGAAACAAAAAGCAGTGAGGGGGAAAGTGTAAGGCAGAGAAGCCATTGTCAAAAATCAAAAAGGGCCACAGTACATGGTACAGTGACTGAGGAGAGTGTGAAAAAGGAGGTGGCCAATGCAGGATTGAGGGTGTTGTACCTAAATGCGCGCAGTATACGGAACAAGGTAAATGAGCTTGTTATGCACATTGAAATTGGCTGGTACTATGTTGTGGCATCACAGAGACGTGGCTGCAAGGGGATCAGGGCTGGGATCTAAATATCCAAGGATATGTGTCCTATCGAAAGGACAGGCAGATGGGCAAAGGAGGCAGGGTTGCATTGTTAATAAGGAATGAAGTTAAATGGATAGCAAAGAGCAATATAGGATCAGAAGGCATAGAATCTCTGTGGGTAGAGTTGAGGAATCGCAAAGGTAAAAAGACCCTGATGGGAGTTATGTACAGGCCCCCTAGCAGTAGTCAGGATGTGGGACAGAAAATAAATCAGGAGATAGAAAAGGTGTGCAAAAAAGGCAATATTACAATAATCACGGGGGAATTCAATATGCGGGTGGACTGGGAAAATCAGGTTGGTAGTGGATTCATGTCAAGAGGGCTAGAATACAAGACCAGGGATGTACTTCTGAGGCTGTTTAAGGCTCTGTTCAGACCCCATTTGGAGTATTGTGAGCAGTTTTGGGCCCCATATCTAAGGAAGGATGTGCTGGCCTTGGAAAGGGTCCAGAGGAGGTTCACAAGAATGATCCCTGGAGTGAAGAACTTCTTGTATGAGGAACGTTTGAGGACTCTGGGTCTGTACTCGTTGGAGTTTAGAAGGATGAGAGGGGATCTTATTGAAACGTACAAGATACTGCGAGGCCTGGATAGAGTGGACGTGGAGAAGATGTTTCCACTTGTAGGAAAAACTAGAACCAGAGGAAACCATCTCAGCAGCGGGACTTCGGCCCATCGCGGGCCGGAGAATCGCCGGTGGGGGGGCTCGCCAACCGGCGCGGCGCGATTCCCACCCCTGCCGAATATCCGGTGCCGGAGAATTCGGCAACCGGCGGGGGAGGAATTAACGCCAGCCCCCGCCGATTCTCCGACTCGGCGGGGGGTCAGAGAATCCCGCCCATGAAGTGAGGAGGAATTTTAAAGTGAGTTGCCGATCCTCCTGTTGGTGTCATCTGAGGAGAGAATGTTAACATCCTGTGTGAAGGCAGCAAAAGAAGAAATTAATTTGGAATAAAAATATGTAGTGGCACTTGTGATTGGTTGTAAAATATATGGTGGATTGTATGGAATTGTTAGGGAAAAGAAAGGGGCAATAGGAAAAGAGTGCAGAGAGTACTCACCCTTGCTCTTGTGAAGTAATTGAACCAATTCCTACATTGAACCTAAGTTCTGAAGGTGACATTCCTATTACTGACCATTAATGATCACCTTTTTTTTCAATGCCCCTATTTTATTTTTCCTGGCTATCTTCCTTTACTTCCTGGCAAAGAATTGTTCATGCCCTGCCCTGATCTCCTCCTCTAGGACATAGTTCTTCTAATGATCCTTCTTCAAGCAAAGGCAGTTGAGGATCTTGGATTTGCTCTAGCTCCAGGTTACAGCAGTGTCCAATATTCTTCACTTTCATCACTATATTCATGCCGCGTCCAAATGTACATTTAAAAATGAAGCTGGAGTTAAAATTTCCCAGTCCTCACATTATACATTGTCAAGTAGTCCTGCCTGACTGACTCTCTCGGGTTAAGTTCTCCCGATAATGGCTCGGGCTATGTGTGCTCATATTCTGACACTACTGTTAAAAATAATTTTTTTAAAATTTAGAGTACCCAATCAATTTTTTTTCCCATTAAGGGGCAATTTAGCGTGGCCAGTCCACCTACCCTGCACGTCTTTGGGTTGTGGTGGCGAAACCCACGCAAACACTGGAGAATGTGCAAACTCCACACGGACAGTGATCCAGGGCCGGGATCGAACCTGGGACTTCAGCGCCGTGAGGCAGCAGTGCTAACCACTGAGCCACCGTGTTGCCCAATCACTGTCAGAAATAATGGGCATAGTACTTTAGGTTAGATTATTTTTGGAGAAGAACAAGGAGGAATCCAGTATAAAAATATTAAACTGTTGGAGGGTGAATTTCAGAGAATTGAGAAGAGATGTGTCTTGGGTAATTAGAGTCAAAAATTGGCAGGCTAAAATGTAATGTAACGATGGGTGGCCTTAATGGGGAGATGGGTGGGGTACAGTCCTGACTATATTTACTCCATTTCTTACTAAATTTGCAGTCATTTATTTCCTCATTCCAAAGACCCAAATCTTCTGGGGTGTGGCAATCACCGTTGGATTGCCGCTCCATTCTTCCTTTTCTGCACCATGCTGGAGCTCCACATTTCTGGCTAGGTCTTCAATCCCAGCTTCTTCAGAAGTACAGAGCATATTATCAGCACATTAACACAGTGGTTAACACTGTTGCTTCACAGCGCCAGGGTCCCTGGTTTGCTTCCCAGCTTGGGTCACTGTTTGTGCAGAGTCTGCACATTCTCCCCGTGTTGGGTGGGTTTCCTCCGAGATCCCAGTTTGCTCCCACAGTCCAAAGATGTGCAGGTTAGGTGGATTGGCCATTCTAAATTCTCCCTCAGTGTACCCGAACAGGCGCCGAGGGGCTTTTCACAGTAACTTCATTGCGGTGTTAATGTAAGCCTACTTGTGACAATAATAAAGCTTATTACTATTAATAAAGATTATTATCATTAGGGGAAGAGAAAACGAGCCCCCTTTTTACAGCACTAGCTGCTATCTTCTTGCTAAATGTTCACTGACACACGGAAAAGTTGGAACGTTTAAGCAGCTTTCAGTGCGTTAGTGTTTGTATCTGAATGAGTGAGTAAATGTGTCGGTGTGTAAGGGAATAGGATGGATGAGGTGGTAGGTAGAAGGTAGGTATGATGTAAGAAGGCAGGTGTGTATAGTGGCAGGTGGGTAAGTTAGTGAGGGCGGGTCAATTTAGGCTGAGAAGGAGTGAGGGGGTTCAAAGGGGAAGTTGGGTGGTGGGGTCAGGTCAGGTTGGATCAGAGGAATTGGGGTCAGGTCAGGAAAACCTGGGGAGTCAGGTGGTGAGGTTGGGTCAGGTCAGGTCGGTGTGCAGTCAAGGGAGTAGTCACGGGATCGAGGGGGAAATCAGGTTGGGGTCAGTGTGAGTAATTGGGTGTCAGTTGTTGAGGTACCCTCAATAACGACGCTTAGAGTGTAAACGGTAAAGAAGGCTTTAATAGACTAAGAACTATGCTAGAGCTGAGACATGTGCTCACTGCTGCACAGCCCACAAGGCAGCCCCTTATCTATGGCTCACAGATGGGTGGAGCCAGAGGCGGAGTCCCCAGGTTCCAAGCCCGGTCTTAAAGGGGACATCACCTTACATGATGACAAGGCAGTAACCGTTCATCACAGTTGTATAGTTACTCAGGAGTTAGATTAGGATTTTTCTGTCCAACATTTCCTGAGTATCTATTCAGGGAAGTAATTCCAAAGTCTCTGACTCTTAACTCAGACTTTTTTGGAAGGTCCCGTGTTGCAGCGGAATTATCCATCGGAGGTTCAAACTTCCCAGATGATTCCTATGGAGTCAGTGTGTTAGGACTTCTGAGGGACTCAACTCTTATCTCGGTGAGTGCATCTATCTGGTCTCCGACAATTCCGAAACTGGAAGACCTGGCCAAAGTTTAAACGTAGATGTTGGTTAGGGCCAGTTTTCAGGCACTAACATAGTGGCTTTCAGATGATGCATGACGTAACTAACCGACCCAAAGTTTGGCCTCAGGCTTCATTTGCATTATTTGATGAATGACCAGCAGTTATTGTCTCTCCACAGGCAGCGTGCCCATTTTATATCAGTTAATTTTAGGTCGCTTTCCCAAGGCAAAACTTGCATCTGCTCCTCATATTGAAATCCAATTTTGCAGTGGGACCCTAAAGTAGGCAGAATAACCGTCATTTACACATGTAAGCGGCTTAACACCAGGTATACTTGAAAAATAGCCGTTATTGTGTCAGATGTCTTTCATACACAGGATATTAGCCACAAATTTGACCCTCGATGGACTCTTTTTACACCTGCAAATGATGCATTAAGGTCCAATTTCTCCCAAGAGTTTACTACAACAAAAGTAAAAACTTATATCTGTAACTTCCTGGCTTATCCCCTTCCCCTTTCTGAAGTAGTTCATCCAGTCAATGTGATACAACATTGTGATACAACATTGGAATGCTTATAGTGACTACAAGTGTTATGATTACTACTCCTATGATTTATGCATTAAAGTAATTACTGTATTGACTCAACATCGTTCTTTGTATCTACAACAACAGAAAACCAAAAACTGCATTAAAAGTCACACTAACAAAAGCACTTCAAATTAATATTAACTGCAAAAAAGCTTTTTTTAAAAAAAGATTTGTTTTGTACTTAATGCAAAGGTTATTGGCCAAGCGATTGAAGCTTATCCAAAGACTTCACGTATCGATTGGGTGAGAAACTGGCCTGGTCAGACAGTGTTGTGTGTGTCTCAGATGTTTTGGACACAAACGGTTCAAGAATCTATTAGAGCAGGTCTAAAGGTAAGCAAAAGTGGAATAATGGCGAGAAAATAATCTACTTTGAAAATTAAAATGGTTTTCTGTAAATACTTACGTTTTTAAAGCCAACATTTACTATAAAAGATAAATGGTCAGAAATTTTAAATCTTTGGATTTTAATTTAATCTGTTTGAATTTTATCATTGAAAGTAAAGTAAGGCTGCAAAACACTGGGCGGGATTCTCCACTCCCGCGCCGAAGTGGCCGCGCCGTCGTCAACGCCGTCGAGGTTCACGACGGCGCGGAACGGCCCCGGTCCCGACCGATTCAGGCCCTGACAATGGGCCAGTATCAGGGCCGCATCATCTACCCGCGTAAAAATGGCGCCGAATAGATGACGCGGCCGGCGCCGCATAACGGACGTCATCCGCGCATGCGCGGTTTGGCCGGCGCCAACCCGCGCATGCGTGGATGCCGTCCTGTCCAAATCCGCCCCGCAAGAAGATGGGGGACGGATCTTGCGGGGCCGCGGAAGGAAGGAGGTCCTCCTTCAGAGAGGACGGCCCGACGATCGGTGGGCACCGATCGCGGGCCACCCCACATTCAAGGTGAAGCCCGGTGCAGGATCCCCCCTCGCCCCCCCACAGGCCCCCCCCCCCCCCACAGTGTTCACGCACCGCCCACGACTGTAGCGACCAGGTGTGGACGGCGCTGGGGGGATCCCGCCATTTTGGCCTGGCTGCTCGGCCCATCCGGGCCTCAGAATAGCGGGGGTGCCAGAGAATCGCCATTTTGGGTGTCTCTGGCGATTCTCCGGCCTGCGGCCCGCGAAACTCGACCGGCCCGTTCCCACCGCTTGGGAGAATCGCGGGAGGGCGTCGGACCGGTGTCCCCGGAAATTTTGGCAGCCCAAGCGATTCTCCCAACCGGCGTGGG
Organism: Scyliorhinus torazame; assembly: GCF_047496885.1. Taxonomy (NCBI): domain Eukaryota; kingdom Metazoa; phylum Chordata; class Chondrichthyes; order Carcharhiniformes; family Scyliorhinidae; genus Scyliorhinus; species Scyliorhinus torazame. Next base: position 158,184,353 of record NC_092708.1, on the reverse strand, counting down.
AGTGGAGAATCGCGCCCACTGCCTTTGATCTACTCTGCTTAATTAATTTTCTGCTATTATGAACAACAAATAGCAATTAAGATGAAGGATGCAATGCTATTTCTAGTATTACAATTTTGCTTACCTTACAATGCATTATAGGATGTGGTTTAAATTGACAGAGTCACCTTCAATGATTTAAATGATCAAGTTGCAGTTTTCTTCAAAATTGGTAGAGTAAAACAAAATTATAATTGACTCAATCTAAGCTCAAGGAACAACACCTCTTCTTTCAACGAGGAACTTTATAGCCTTCTGACTCAATGTTGAGTTCAACAATTTCAGGTCAGAATCCTTGCCCCTATATTTGGATAGCAGGAATTGGTGGCGATGTTGTTTTCCAATTCTACTCCCTCTGGACACACCTTTTTCTTACCTGTCTCATTGCCATCTCTGCACTATTTGATTTTTTTTGTCATTTGACCTTTTCTACCTTGCTTAAACAGATGTGGCCCATAACTTCCTGGCTCCCCAGCATCAGAATTGGGTGACCCCATAAAATGTGCTAGGGAATCCCTCTCAGAGGTTCCCAGGTAAGCATTTGTACCGGAATTGTCCAGAAGCGCTAACTTTCCCTGGACAATAGCGCCGTGCTGGGAACTATTCGACTAAGCGATTTAAATCGCTAACTTCGGGGGATTCTGCCAGTGATATGGTAATAGTTACTCTGAAAATGTTAGAAGAAATAAAACCCCTTCTAACTTCAGTGTAACTATTTTAAATACCCAGATCGATCCCAGCACGGGACTCGCCCCACTCTCTGGACCCACAGGGTACCCCCCACCCCCACAAATAATCATGCCCCATCCAAGGTTTTCCCCACTTGACCTGAAACACACACAGGATTCCCCTCCCACCTGATCCATCCTGGTTAGATTCCCCCCACACTGACCTGACCTGCCCAAACCAAACCCTCACCTGACCCCATCCCTCCAACTTGAATCGACCTTGGTGAATCAGAACCTCCCCGACCCAACTGAACTCGCCCACCCCAACCCGACCCGATGCCCATCTACCACTCCTTGGATTCCGGCACATCCACCCTCCAAATCTCATCCACTTACCTTGACACTTATCTTCTCCCTGGCCTGTCATTTTCAGTGGGACCTTTAAACTTATGTGCTTTGCAGCAGGAAGTGTCGTAAAAATGGGACCGTGTCCTCCATCACTCGGATTCTTTTAGACTTCGACTCTGGGCTTTCGTGATTGCTGCGCTGCCTGGATCTTGTTCTGCCTGTGTCAGGAAAGTCAGGCGAGGCAGGCGCTGAAGAGATTTGACATAGCCAAGTGGGTATGGAGTGGCAATCCAATGCGACTTGCCACTTTGAGGAAGTTATGGCCCAGTCTCATCTCTAAGCACTCACAGTTCTGACAAAGTGTCACCGACCTGTTGAGAGACTAAATGTTGACGATGGGACTGAATTGCATTCACTTTCCCATTGGGGCAACAGTTCCGGAACAATTCAGGACATACTAATGGGCCAGCACTCTGTCCATGTGAATTTAGAGGAATTCTCATTCCCACCGGCATTGGATTCGCTGGGACCTGGAGCTGCTTATAAGTACTCCACTCCCCACACACTGTCATTCCAGCTAAGAGGATGTAAACTGGGACTGTGCGAGGTGGCAGAGGCGACACGTGCTGTTGGCCTCACCAGATGGAATGGCTTGTAGTGTCGCAAAAAGATGAATAATTCCCTCCACCCTCCCACCCCACCACCCCCAGAGGCCAATCAAAATCCATTTCCCTCACATTCAACCCTGCACCAAACCCCAACACACGCCACTTTGTATGTATCCTTTGTTTGGGGGGGGGCTCTGCTATTCACCTGCTTCTCCGGCAGTGGGCCATCGCTTCTGGTGAGTGCACTGAGGAGTGCCAGCACCAGGGGCGAAATTCTCCGTTATCAGCGCAAAGTCCGCCGATCGGTGCAAACAACGGCGCAAATCCGACTTGCGTCACGCCGCAAAAATCGTTGCGAAGTCTCCGGCCCGAAATGGACTACCAGCGACGTGACGGGATCCACGCTTGCTCACGTGGTTCACGCCGTGCAGCGTCATACACGCCGCACGGCGTGACGGCTCATAACGACGCGCTGCTCCCCCCCACCTGACCGGAACACCCGACCGGATGGCTGGCCGCCGCTCAACCCCGAGGTTCCAGTCACGGGATGTGGAGGCGCTCCTGGACGCAGTGGAGCAGAGGAGGGAGGCCCTGTATCCGGGCCACGGCCGCAAAGTTGCCCCACGCCACAGCCGGCGTCTGTGGAGGGAGATGGCAGAGGCGGTCACCGCTGCGGCCCTGACGCCACGGACAGGCACCCAGTGCCACAAGAAGGTGAACGACCTCGTCAGAGCAGGTAGGGTGAGCCTCCCCACCCCCCCTGCCCGATATCCATATCCCCCATATCCCCCCTCCCCCATATCCCCCCTCCCCCATATCCCCCTCCTCCATATCCCCCCTCCCCCATATCCCCCCTCCCCCATATCCCCCATATCCCCGCCTCCCCCATATCCCCCCTCCCCATATCCCCCCTCCCCATATTCCCCCTCCCCATATCCCCCCTCCCCCATATCCCCCCTCCCCCATATCCCCCATATCCCCCCTCCCCCATATCCCCCCTCCCCCACCTCCCCCATATCCCCAAGTGAATCCAGCCCTAACCTTAACCTCTGCAATACACGCGCAACCGATGGCGTGCATTCATACACCTGTCTAACACTGTTGCCTTTTACCCCTGCCACCACCCCCACCACCCCCCCGCCACAGGAGAAACGCGCGCACAACACCAGGGAGCATGTGAGGACTGGAGGAGGCCCCGCTGATGAGAGGCCACTGACCGAACACGAGGAAAGGGCTCTGGAACTGGCTGGCGGACCTGAGGACCGGGAGGTTGCTGATGCAGAGGTCGGGGGCGTACTAGCAAGTGAGCCACCGACAGCCCGTCCCCATATCCCCCCTCCCCTATATCCCCCTCCCCATATCACCTGATCACTGCCTGCGTGTCTAACCATGCATGCTTCATTGTGTATCGCAGGAGCAAACGTCGAGGCATCCATCCCCGCAGATGCAGACCGCCCGCAGGATGCCCCTTGGAGGCCACGGGAGACGGAGAGACCCGGACCCTCCGGCATGCGACGCCCGCAGGATGTCCCTTGGAGACCACGGGAGACGGAGAGACCTGGAGCAACAGGGAGACGACGCCCCCGTCACGTGCGGGTGCGACGACGCAGGAGTGTGCCACCCAGCGACGAGAGGGGCAGCCACAGGCCCCCGTCACAGCCGAGCCAGGACACCCCTACCCAGGACACCCCTACCCAGGACACCCCTACCCGGGACACCCCTACCCGGGACAGCACTACCCAGGAAGACGAAATACCGGACAGTGACACAGAGTGGATGGGTGGAGACGAACCCCCACCCCAAAGTGCCATGGACTCAGAGTGGGACGAAGAGCACGACACAACGCCACTGCTGCCACCAACACCCTCCACCATCGCAGAAACACTCACCTCGGTTGGACACTTTAGTGATGAGGCGTCTGGTACACTCACTGGTGCGCACAACACAGCCGTCCCGGTACAGCAGGTGGAGGTAGGAGCAGCAGAGGGGCTGGGCGGTCGGAGGGCAGCCCAGCCCAAGCGAACATCTGCCGCCCAGATGGATCCCGGGTTCCTGGAGTTACCACACCCACACATAGATCCGATGCAACCACCGACCCGGAGACGAGCGAAGAGGGTGGCGGCCGGCTTGCGGCGGCTGCAGTCGCAGGTGGAGGAGTCCACTCGCGTCAAGGAGCTGGGAGTGGTGCCGGTCATACGTGCCACCCAGGCTGACACCGCACGGGTGGCGTCCGCGGTGGAGGTAATGGGTGCGACGGTGTCAGACATGGGGAACGGTTTGCGAGGCCTGGGGCTTTCCGTGCAGGCGGCGTCTGTGGCCCAGGACATGGCTGCCCTCTCACAGGAGGCCATGAGCCAGTGCCAGCGCCAGATGGCAGAGGCGCTCAATGCCATGGCCCAGTCTCTGCAGGCCATGGCCCAGTCTCAGCAGGCCATAGCCCAGTCTCTGCAGGCCATAGCCCAGTCTCTGCAGGCCATAGCCAAGTCTCAGCAGGCCATGGCCCAGTCTCAGCAGGCCATCGCTGAGGGCATCGGCACCATTGGCCATGTGCGAGCCGGCGTCGCACAGTCACAGACAGGGTTTGACAATACCCTGGGCTCCATGGCTGCAAACCTGCAGACCCCTGTCGATACCAGCACGTGCCTCCAGGACTGGCAGTGCCAGATGTCGGGGGGGCGTCGGATGGCCAGTCCGTTCGCATCCCCCACCCATGTAGAGGCCTGGGGGCCATCGGGCACCCCGAGGGAGGAGGAGGTGGTGTGGTCCATCCCGGGTCCCCCTGTAGGGCAGCTCGCCATCCCAGTCGCCCGGGCCGCAGCCTGGCCCATCTAGGCCAGGACGCCCCAGGAAACGGCCGCCAAAGGGATCCCGTGTCAGAGGGCAGGGATCACAGGAGTCCACCTCCAGTTCTGCTGTACCGTCTGGGGAACCACATAGACGTAGTCAAAGGGCCCGTAAGGCCAAACAATTAGACACTGAGTAAGTTGGCACGGGTGCAGGGCACAGATGAGTTTTAGGGGCTAGGGCACGTGCATGAACTCCTTTGGTTATTAAAGTCAATGTTACACCTACCGAAGCTGCCTTTGTGCTCTGTCCAAAGCGTGCGGGGGTGTCATGTACGTTGAGCGCAAGTGTGTGTGTGAGGCGTGGTCTTACCTCAGCCCCAGGTGAGTCTGCCCCCTTCCCCCTGGGCCGCCATCAACATCCCCCCAGGCAGAGGACGGGACCGTGCGCTGCAGTGTCACAGTCGCATGCAGGGATGGTCCGGGTGGATGGTGGTACTGTGGCCATGGGTCAGACATAGTCCAACGATGTGGAGCCAGGAGCTCATCGCAGGGCGGGTTGTCATCATCCTCCATGGCCTGCAATAGACACGCATCCACCCGCAACTGTGTGAGCCCGGCCATTGTGCCGCAGGTGGATCGGCAATGGGGGGGGTAGTGTGCATGCGGGTGGGGTGGGTCGGGTTGGGGAGGGGGGTGAAGGTGCTGGGTGGGTGGATGGGTGGGGGGTGTGGGTGGTCGCTGTTGCCATGGTGTGCGGTCTGTGGCCATACTACCCGATTCCCACGCCCATCTAGTCAGTGAAGCGGGCGGCTATCAGCCTGTCCTGTGCCCGCTGGGCCAGCCGGTAACGGTGGACAGCCACCCGCCTGTGTCTACCCCGTCTGCCCTGACCATTGCCCCCATCCCCCTCATCTGGGGAGGACTGCGCCTCTTCCTGCTGATCCTCCACAACACCCTCCTCTGCCTGCGGCACATCGCCCCTCTGTTGGGCTATGTTGTGCAGGACGCAGCACACCACAATGATGCGGCCGACCCTATCTGACCGATACTGGAGGGCGCCCCCAGAGAGGTCCAGGCACCTGAAACGCATCTTCAGCACGCCAAAGCACCTCTCTATCACTCCCCTTGTCGATACATGGGCATCATTGTAGCGGTTCTCCGCCTCATTGCGTGGCCTCCGTATAGGCGTCATCAGCCACGATCGCAATGGGTAGCCCCTGTCGCCCAGGAACCAGCCCCTCAGCCGGGGATGGCGTCCCTCGCACATGCCGGGGATGGATGACCGCGACAACACGTATGAGTCGTGTACACTGCCTGGGTAACGGGCGCAGATGTGCAGGATCATCATGCAGTGGTCGCAGACCACCTGTATGTTCATCGAATAGGTCCCCTTCCTATTGGTGAACACGGCCCTGTTATCTGCAGGTGGCCGCATGGCGACGTGCATCCCATCAATCGCGCCCTGGACCATGGGGAACCCGGCCACAGCAGAGAAGCCCACGGCCCGGGCATCTTGGCTGGCCCGGTCCACAGGGAAGTGGATGTAGCGGTGCGCCATGGCATATAGGGCATCTGTCACTGCCCGGATGCACCGATGCACCGATGTCTGCGATATGCCGGACAGGTCCCCACTCGGTGCCTGGAATGACCCCGTTGCATAAAAGTTCAGGGCCACCGTAACCTTGACGGACACGGGGAGAGGGTGTCCCCCGCCAGTGCCACGCGGTGACAGGTGTGCCAGCAGGTGGCAGATGTGTGCCACGGTTTCCCGCCTCATCCGGAGTCTCCTCCTGCATTTCCGGTCTGTGAGGTCCTGGTATGACTGCCGGGGCCGGTACACACGGGGCGCCCTCGGGTGCCTCCGTTGCCATGGGGCCGCGACGTCCTCCTCCCCCTCCTCGTCCTGTCGGTCAGGTGTCCCTCCAGCCTGGGCGGCTGCCGCCTGCCCCTCTGCGGCAGCCTGCGCCGCTTCTCTGGCACGCTCCTCCTCCTCCTCATCCAAGGCAACATAGACATTAGCGGCTGCCGCCACGGCGGCCAACATCGCTGGATGATCGGAAAACATGACGGCCTGGTGAGGGGGGGGTGGGAACGACGACATGTCATCATTGCCCATATCCCCTCCTCCCCCCAGCCAGATGGCATGGACCGCATGGGTCCAACTGTTGGAGGCTGGCACCTGGCCAGGTAGATCAACCCACTTGCCCTCGCATCCCGCTCCCCGGCACGGACCCCCCCCATCTCCCTCCCCGGCACGGACCCCCCATCCCCCTCCCCGGCACGGACCCCCCCATCCTCCTCCCCGGCACGGACCACCCCCCATCCCCCTCCCCGGCACGGACCCCCCATCCTCCTCCCCGGCACGGACCCCCCCCCATCCCCCTCCGCGGCACGGACCCCCCCCCCCATCCCCCTCCCCGGCACGGACCCCCCATCCTCCTCCCCGGCACTGAACCCCCTCCTGGCACTCCCCCAGAGTCCAGCCCACTCTAACCACCCCCCCCGCCGCACACACACACACACACACACACACACAACCCTAGACACACCTCTCCCCACACATTCAGACTGCGGCCACGCCATCGCCTGCCCAGCGGCCAACCCCCCAGGCTGTCACTCACCTCCACGCTGGTCCGCGTGAACCTGGAGCACAGGTTGACGCCGACGAAAAGGAGGTTTGATTTACGTCGACGTGAACGGTCATCACGTCGACGGGACTTCGGCCCATCCGGACGGGAGAATATCGGCAGGCCCAAAATCGGCTGCCTTGCGCACACCCGTGCCATTCTCCGACGTCTGCGGCGCCTTTAACGCCCCGCCGACTTTTCTCCCTTCGGAGACTTCGGCAACCGGCGGGGGCGGGATTCACGGCGGCCAACGGCCATTCTCCGACCCGCTGGGGGGTCGGAGAATGACGCCCCTGATGTGCCACTGATTGTACTTGGCAATGCCCATCCCATTGATGTGTCAGCTTGGGTCTGGCCTGGATGGGCTCCCAAATGACCAGAGGCTAGGTGGACATTTACAGGACACAACAGAGTGGTCAGCAGAGTGAGAAGCCAAAACTTTGCTTACCTTCTCTCTCTCTCCCTCAGCAGTCATGGCACCCAGACCCCACTTGTAAATACCTATAGTAAACCGTGCCGGATGACTTCCACCAGAGGAGCGTGGAGAATCGCGGCGGTCCTGAGCGCACCGCGTCCAATCCGTGAATGAAATACAAATGAATTTAAATGCCGGTTTTGCATGCTGCCGCTGCCGCGGGGCATAAACCTCGCTATTGCCACCAACAAGAGACCGGAGAATGGTATTCGGTTCGGCGCCGGATGCGAATATCAATTTTGTCCGTACACCCGATTCTCCGCCTGATTGCAATTCACATTTCCAGTGTTGAGGAGTGGAGGATTTAGCCCATTAACCCTGTTTCCCTCCACAGTGCTGCTGCCAGACCCGCTGAATATTTTCATAATTTTATATCTTACTTTCAAAGTTCCAGCATCCATATAGCTTTCCTTTTACAATGGACTTGTTTATTTTACTCATTCATCGATAATGGCAGAAAAATTGTCTGCTGTATATAATGCAAACTGTGTTTGATCCTGATTGCATACAGTTAAATTGCTTGCTCAATTTATTTCTTAGATCCTGGAGCAGTTTCTGGATCTGAATAATAACCAGATTGATGACATTGTTACCTTAGTACGTGGAAAACTATCCAAGCAGAATCGTGTTACTCTTGGGGCATTGGTTGTGTTAGATGTTCACGCCAGAGATGTCTTGGCAGTTCTGGTGAAGAAAAATGTCACTGATGTAAATGACTTTGAATGGCTGAGTCAGCTGAGATACTACTGGGAGGTAAGTGAATACTGATAACGCTTTGAGTTTGTTAAACTGCCTGGAACAACATTTTTTTATTAGATTACTTCATTAACTTAGTCATTCTATTGCTGAGGAATTGAAATTTATGTATGAAAAAGAACCATTAGATAAATTTTTGGTCATCAGCTCAAATAACACAAAGCCAGAATTAGTTGTCTGCCTCACTTTTCTTTAGGTGAAAAATTATTTTATTATACGAATAAATGAGGGTGTGAAAGATTCTGGGAAAGGTTTCCCAACAAATTTCCCATTCAGAATCCAATTTTATTTTGTACCTGTCGGGCACAGAATGCTTCAGAGGAATCACAGGACAGGGGCATTCAAATCTTTGTTTGGCCTAGTAGTAGCGTGGAAAAGGTGGGGTTGAGGGGAGGGACGGAGCATGCTGAATCCTGAGTGTCACTCTGAATGTTGGGAATGACCGATCAACTGCAGGGAAGGCAAGGTCCATTCTTGGGAGGTGTGTTCTCTTAGCTTGGTGATGCCTGTGATCCAATGATCCAAGGGCCAAAGTCCACATTGCTGAGGCAGGAGTTACTGATCTGTCAGGGGCAGAGGGTCATGGTATTGAGGAAAGAAAACAGTTCCCGAATGGTCAGGGGGGAGCAGCCTCCTGGTTCACTAGCATTCCTGCAAAGGCATTTATCTCTTCCATGCAGTAATCTTTGCCTCCTTTTAGCTGCCTGGATTCCTAAGCCCTGGAAAACCCAGAAAGAAAAAGAGACAAAAGGCAGTTTAAATGTGGAAATTAGTACTGTGTTTTTGGCTGATGTTTCTGAGGATAGCATGCAGATAAGAAATGGCAGGAGATCAAGGATAGATGCTTGAGGGATAACAGAGGTTGCGGTCTGAGAAGAGACGTTTTGCACCTGATGCTCTGGGTGTGATTAGACAATTAAGAATACAATCATGAGTGAAGTCCCACCCAACTGAATGACGATGGATAGGCATTGGAGGAGCATGATGCGATCAACCATGTCAAAGGCTACCGACAGGTCGAGGAGGACAAGGGGGCATAGTTTACTTTTCCCACAGTCACTGAAGAAGTCACTTACAACTTTGATAAAAGGCATTTGGTACTGTGGCATGGTAGAAACCTGTTTGAAGGGATTCAAACATGAGTTCTGGGAAAGCAACACATTTTCAATAACTGTGGGGAGTGAATGAAATTTAAAGAGAGAGGGCAGTTGTTTTCAAGGACAGCGGGCCAGTGGTTGGTTTTTGAGGAATGAAATGATATTCCAGGGGACGAGGTGTAGATTTGTAGGGGGAGTGGTGCCTTAGTGGTAATATCGCTGGACTCGTAATCCAGAGGCCCAAGCTAATGCTCTGGGGGGCAGGGGCTCAAATCTCACCACAGCAGCTGATTGAATTTAAATTAAATTAATAAAATTTGGAATTGAAAACTATTCTCAGTGATGTTGACCATGAAACTAATCATTGATTGTTGTAAAAACCCATTTGTTTCACTAACTTTAGGGAAGGAAATGTGTCATCCTTACGTGATCTGGCTAACACGCGACTCCAGATCCACAGCAATGTCTGCTTAACTGTTCTTTTGAAGTGACCTAGCAAGCCTGCCGTGGCGAAGACAATTATGGATGGGCAGCAAATGCTGGCTTTGCCAATGACGCCAACATCTCATGAAAGATTTTTAAAAATTGAAGGGGAAGCGACTGATAACAATATCAGTTAACATGGGGTGTTAGATGGTCAGCAGTTTATTTGGTATAGGATAGAGAGAGGAGGAGGTGTGTCCCATATAAAAGACTAGCTTGGACTTCCGGTGGCGTCCATGAAGTGAGCAGTCACACATAAGGTGGCGGCAGCCTGGGGATTTGCTTTTTTAGTTCTTTTTGCCCGTTTAACGGGTGCTGTGCAGGTGTAAAAGTGGAAAGGTTTGGAGTCCTCCTCCAGTGAAGATGTCTGCAGGTTCCCACATGAGGGGTGTGTCGAATAAAGGGCCCTCATTGGACTCACAAGGCCCCCGTGGCGCAGGAGTGGAGAAAGTGGCGGATGAATCTGTGTCATCGTTGCACGCTCAATGGACGACTGAGAGATTGGTGAGTTTAGAATGCAGAGACAGGCAGACACGGACATCTGGCAAAAGTGACTGAGCCAATTCATTAAAAAAAAAAAAAAAAATTTAGAGTACCCAATTCATTTTTCCAATTAAGGGGCAATTTAGCGAGGCCAATCCACCTACCCTGCACATCTTTGGGTTGTGGGGGCGAAACCCACGCAGACACGGGGAGAATATGCAAACTCCACACGAACAATGACCCAGAGCCGGGATCAAACCTGGGACCTCGGCGCCGTGAGGCAGCTGTGCTAACCCACTGCGCCACCGTGCTGCCTCCGACTGAGCCAATTCAAGCAATCTGGACAGGGTGGAACAGTAGTTGGAGGTGCAGAGCTCGATGATCCATAAGGTGGAGCGAGTGATCCTGGATTATGAGGAGCAGATCACCCCCTTGGAGGCAGAGGTGCAGATTTTGCCGGAGGGACAGCAAATATTGAAGACCAAGGTTGATGACCTGGAGAATCGCTGCAGATGCCAAAAGTTGATGATCATCGGCTGCCGGAGGGTATAGAAAGTGTGATGGTCACGGACTATGTCGCAAAGATGTTCAGGCAGCTGGTTTGGGAGGGTTTTTTCTCATGCATTCCTGAAGTGGACAGGGCCCACTGGTCATTGCGAAAGAAGCCCTGATCTGGGGAACCACCAAGATAATCACAGTCCAAATCCACAAGCACTTAGACAAAGAAAAGATCCTGATGTGGGCGAAGGAAAGATGAGAGTGATGCCACACTGTCAGAATTTACCAAGATGTGGGTGCTGAATTGTGGTAAGGCGAGCGGGATTTAATAAGGCCAAGGTGGCTCTATAATAATAAAAGGGCAATGTGAGATTTGGAGTGGTGTATCCAACTCGCCAGTGGGTCACATTATTTTGACACGCCAGAGGAGGCGAATAACTTTATTAAGGAGCATGGACTGGGGGAACTTTGCATGTAATGGGTGCAGTAGAGTTTTGGGTTTTTTATCCCTTGTCTTACTGTTGTATTTTTCATGTTTTTGCTATATCTGCAATTCTACATTTGGGATATGGGCTTTTTGGTGTTTTAAAGCAGTATGGACGGATTCCCAGTGGAATTTGACAAAACATATGCGACGGAATTGGGGCCACATCCGCTGGACATGTTTAACTATTCACTGTCCCGGGAGGTTTCGCTGTCCACACTGGCTCAGGCTTCCATTCCTTAATCCTGAAGAAGGATAAAGATGCTGAGGAGTGTGGGTCATACCGGTGCATATCTCTGTTGAATGCCGACGCAAAGCTGTTGGTGAAGGTGTTGGCAACACACTTGGCGGGGTGCCTGTCGGGAGTAATTTCTGAGGATCAGACAGGGTTTGTTAAGGGCTGGCAATATGGCCAACATCAGGAGCCTCCTGAATGTGGTAATGTTGCCCTCATCGGGGATGAGCCAGAGATAATAATCTCCATGGATGCGGAGAAAGCGTTTGACCGGGTGGAGTGGGAGTACCTTTTTGAGATATTGGGGCAGTTTGGTTTTGGACCTCGGTTCATCTCATGGATTAGACTTGTACAGGGCCCCCACTGCGCTCTCACCAATCCATTAACTCAGGGTATTGTTGGTTGTATAAGGGTACAAGGCAGGGATGTCCACTTTCCCTGTTACTTTTTGCTTTGGCAGTTGAGCCATGGGCTGTTTCACTTTGTCTATATATGTGTTTGTGGAACCCACTTCTTCACTCACCTGATGAAGGAGCCTAGCTCCGAAAGCTAGTGATTCCAAACAAACCTGTTGGACTTTAACCTGGTGTTGTAAGACTTCTTACTGTGTCCATGGCTGTCGGCATTGATTACCCTGGACGAGACGGGAGCGATCCTCCAGGATTGGTAGCGGCTGGTTGCAGGGGAGCTCCAGGTGTTAGCTCCAGTTGCATGTCTGTACCATGGAGTAGCCTAGGGCCATTAGGCACCCCGAGGGAGGAGAAGGTAATGGGGCCCCTGCCAGTGACCCCCACAGAGGAGGTGTCAGAATACCACAGCGCCTCGGACTCACCCCCTTCCTGTCACTGGCACATCCAGTGGGCAGCGAGCAGAACAAGGTGGCACCACTCCACCTGGGATACCCTAGAGACTGCTGAGCCCATCCATATGTGCATATGTGGTCAGCCTTGGTGGGGGGCGGGGGGTGTTGTGGGGTGGGATGGGATGCTCGTGCTGTCGACCAGGCCCCCTCCTCAGTGACCCTGGAGACAATTAGTGTCCTGTGCGTGCCGTCCCTGGCACACATGTTGTGCGACCTCCTGTGTCTGCGTAGACCCTGCCAATCAGGTCATCCTCCTCATCAGAAGAGGCCTGGCATTCACAATCTCACCACCAGCATGTCGCCCCTCTGCTGCGCAATATTATGGAGGATGCAGCAAGCCACCATGATTTGGGAGTCTCTCCTAAAGCTATACTGGAGGGCCCCGCCCCCCAGCCAGCCCTGCCAGCGGCTGGAACAGTGGCCCATGGTCATGCCTCTGTGAACATGTACTACCTCCTAGCTCTCCCTCAGCAACCACGGCACGTGTTCCCCGATTTCCACAAGTGAAACTTGCCATCGGTAGTTCCTCCTAGCAGAGACAAAGCATCCCCGTGGCCCCAGAGAATACCGGGCCTGTTAATGTTATGTCAACAACGTTTACTCAACTTGTGGAGTCGAATGCATTGACGTCGCTGTCGAGGCACCAGAGCATGGCATCCGTCGGGTGCCTGTTGTCGGCCACGATTTTCAGCTCTCGCGCTTTGCAATTCCGCTGGATGGAGAATCCCGCTCATGGTTCGCACAAATCGCCGCCAGCTTCGATACCGCCCCCCAATCTAAAGTGCTGTTGAAATTTCCTCCATATCTTCAATGTGGAGACCACCGGGTTTGCTGAATATTTCCCTGGAGAAAACGGAGGTGAGGCCGTCACTAATGCCTTCAGCCCCGACCCCCTACTTGAACCCGATTCCATCTGCACCCATACAACCTCAGGATCCCCTAACTCCCCCAAAGAAGGATTTTGGCAGCAAAACCGGCAAACACTGGAGCAAAAACAAAAACCGTCGTAAAATATTCATCTTCACCGACTAAATTCTGCTCGCCAAGAACAGAGGGAAACTATCCCACCTCTACAAGTCGGCCTTAACCCTACTCATCAAGCTTGTAAAATTCAACTTATGAAGCTGGGCCCAATGCCGAGCTACCTGCACTCCCAAATACCTAAAATGAGAACCAGCTAGAGGAACGGCAACACACCCATATTGCCCTCCCTGGCGGAATGATCGGAAAACACTCACTTTTCTCCTATAGTAGATTATACCCTGAAAAAGTTCCAAAACGCTTCAACAGTGACATGATATCACCACAAACAAATATCTACATTCTATTCTATCAAAGGCCTTCTTGGCATCCAACGGCAAAATAACATCCTGCTCCCTCCCATCCAACAGGGACAACACCACATTTCATAGCCACCACACATTAGACGACAAATGCCTATCCTTCACAAACCCCGTATTATCCTCCCCAATTACCTGAGGGAGACATTCATCCAAACTCAGCGCTAGAACATTGGTTAAATTATTAGCATGCACATTTAAGTTGATTCTCGATTACACGTTATGCACCAGAGAAAAGAAGGAGAATTCCCTATCCCCAGGGTGCAAAATCCAACATGGACCTGCTCCACCCATCTCCTTCTTAAACGCCATCCGTACCTTTGCTACTCCTGAAGGGACCACCGGCTTTGGCTTAGAATGATCCAAGTTAGAATTCAAAACACAATTCAAATCTCCCCCCAAGATCAACTGGTGTGTGTCCATGTTTGGTATGGCAGCCAACATCCTCTTCATAAACTCCACACTGTTCCAATTTGCCACGTACACACTCGCCAATACCACCGATGTACCCCCCAACCTCCCCATAACTACGATATTCCTACCACCCTGGTCCGCTACCACCTTCCCCATCTGAAACTGAATTATTTTACTAAAGTATTGCCATCCCCAGGCCGTGCTGTCAAAGCCCAAGTGGAACACCTGACTCAACCAAGACACAGTGATTCGGATGAAGAAGATGAGGTGATTTGTCCCAGAGGACAACTGCCAAAAGCTGGCACTAGATTTACAGTAACTTCATTGAAGCGTTAATGTAAGCCTACTTGTGAGACTAATAAAGATTATTATTACATACTTGCCAGAAGGGACGAGTCAATGGAGTGATGCAACCAATATAAGTAGGGCAGGGAAGGCCACTGGAAAAGACAAGAACTGATTAAGTGAACAAGATCAGGGGCAGAAGGTTAAGGCCATGGATTGGAAATGTGAAGTGAAAAAATGGAAAGCAAGAAAATGTAGTGTGAGTTCAGACAGTCTGTCTGGGAGTGAACATGCCTCCAGGAAGAGATTACGGACTGTTGAAAGAATATCTGTTTATCGGAGGGGGAGATCAAATAGTAGCAGTCAGTAATGAGATAGAAGGCAGGATAGAGGACATAGTTTAACAAGGTCAAGGAATATTGTACAGACCAAGAATGCTACAAGGAGCTAAAGCCCATGTGATCAAGAAGTCTTGGTGGCTACGAAAAAAGTAGGAGACAAATTAATAAAATATGCCAAACAGCAAGAATTTCACACCTGGAGAGAATTTGGGGTTTACATAGCAGTGCAGGATAGGAGACAGCCAGCCCTGCCACACAGATGAATATGCATGGGAACGGATGCTCCCTGATGCGACTTGTAAGACTAAAGCCAGTTTAGTCGCATGAGAGTTTGAAGAAAAGGTGGGTGACTAAGATATAAGAGCAGATGCATCAATGGCAGGAAAGGAAATTTTGACAATCATCTTTGCTTTGTTAGCAACAACTTCTTGAGAATGCAAATCAATTGCTATTAAAGCTGCCTTTTTGCAGGGAGACCAGTTCAAAGGGAAGTTTTACTCGGCCCTCCAAAGGAGGTGGCCAATGCAGAAGGGACACTCTGGAAGTTAAATAAATTCACAAATACTTCCAGGGTTTGATATTTCTCAGTGAGGTCTGTTTTGCTAAAATTGGATTGTCTACAGTTGAAAGCAGACCCTGCAATATTTCTTGGCACCATTGAGGAGGAACTTTCCGGCATCTTCACGATGCATGAAGATTATTGTTTGTGTAGGTGGGAGCAGTGAATTTGAAAAGATTGTCATTGATGGGCTTTGAACAGAGTTCAAGATTTGAAATCAGGCTTCTGAAGCCTTTAAATACAATGGATTGGAAATCAGGCAGAGTGAATCGAATGTCACTTTGCATTAGTAATCCTATTTTGAGTATGTTAATACCATCGCAGTTAGTCATGAGAGGGCCTCCCAGGGACACAGTGGTATCCAAAACTTAGCTGGAGGGGCTGAGAAGTCTAACTGGGCAACTGAATTGGATGAGCATACAAACAAGCTGGATGTCAGTTTTAATCTTTTAGAATTGAGTACTATAATGAACAATCCTAAGGTTGATGGTGTTATTTGGGCAAATAAAACATTAAAAAATAAAAAATGAAGCATTATGTCTTGAAACTCCCATCTTTGGCTCTTGCTTGGAATACAAAACTAATTGATTTTAGTGATGTTTGTTTTGCAGTGATGGGTTTTCACATGCAGGAGGATTTATAATATTTCTTATGAGGGAAAGAGGTAAATGTTGACCTTTGCCGTGGGGAGCTAAAAACATTTAGAGACTAGTAAAGAATACCTTGGCAGCAGAAACTCTCACCCTTGTTGAGGCAATAGACATGGCATTCTTCATATCAAAGATACTGGAAGAAATTCGAACTACTAAAGAGGATTTAGTAACGATACCTTTTGAGGGTTACATAGACCCTCAGTCACTTTCAGATCATGTGCAAAGTGAATTAATGAAAAAAGATTGTGAATCAATATTGTAAGTCTAAAACAAATGTTCAAGATCAAAGAAATCTCCAAACTCAATTGGATTGATACCAGCCATCAATTGTCTGATTATCTCACAAAAAGAGGTGCAAGCTCGAATAAATTATTGGAGATTTTCAAAGAGTGATGTCTATTGATATGAGGAGCTATAAATGTTTTTTTTGGACATTTTAATATATTTCTTAAAGAAGGGGTAATCGGGAAGGTCAATTGTATGAAATGTCACTTTGTTGTTGAATGTAGTTTATTTTGATTGTATTATATAGAATGGAAAAGCAAAGATAATTTTTATTTCTTTGTTCCATCTAAGGATTACTTTCATTTAAAGAAAGAGGAGTATCTGTTAGGATAGGAAATAGTTAATAGTCAACAAGTGATTAAGGTAGTAATTAGAGATTAATTGGCTCAGCACATCACTGGTTGCAACTAAAGAGGAAATAGGCCACAGTATCTACATGGCTGATCCACATCTGGGGCGAAATTCTCCTACCCGCCCTGCCACATTTATGCGCCGACCGGCCGGCGGGAGTCTCCGTAACACCGGCCGGTCAATGGGGTTTCCCATTGTGGGGCAGCCCCACGCCGTCGGGAAACCCCCGGGCGCCGGCAGAACGGAGACTCCCGCCGGCGGAGAATGATGCCCCAGTTTCTGGTCAATGGTAACCTTCAGGATGTTGATCGTGGGGAATTCAGCGGTGATAATGCCATTGAATTACAGAGGAGATGGTTAGATTCTCTCTTGTTAGAGACTGTCATTGCCTGGCACTCATGTGGCATGGATGTCTCTTTTTATAGCTCATTGTACTCTTCACTTAATAGGAAAATGAACTTCAAACAAAAATGATCAATGCAGGTTTACCCTATGGTTATGAATATCTTGGAAACACTGACCGCCTTGTTATCACTCCACTTACAGACAGATGCTACAGGTGAGCGCTTTTGCATTTGGTTCTTGAATAAACAAAGTAGGATACAATGCTATGAAATATTGCTCAGATATGAATAAGAATATGATATACATTAGGATAAATTACGTTAATCACTGAACTGATGAGCAAAAGCAAAGAAGTAGAAAACTCTACCTGGATACCGTAATCCCTAAGATATATATTAAAGTAGAATCTATAGTGGCTCTCCGCTTCTCCACATAATCTCTGGTCTCATTTTGATTTATTAGTAAAGCAAAACTGCAGAATAATAAGGAAGTGCTCCTTGTAAGTTAACTCATTGACCTTTGTTTGAGGTAGTGACCCAAATTATGGTGTGCTTGAAGGCCAATTTCGTAGATTTACTGGATGTTAGTTCAGCATGTATGTTTTTCAACCAGAGAATAGATTTTGAAAAAAATAGATATCAACAAATACCTAAAAGAATCAAATCATGACACAACTGTTTATATAGTACTGAATGTATTTAATGGAGTGTGCTTAATTATTTTCCCAATTAGATTTTCAACATTTGTTTCCAAAAACTGGTTGGTTAAAACTTCTATCATGCGCCTTCTCCACTAAAATGGTTAAATTATGGACATAATCAAGAGCTTCCTCCAGCGAATTGTCCTTCAACAATGGCATGATGGTTGCCATAACTCTCCATGTCATCTGCCATCATTGTCACTCATCAGCCTCAATAGACTAGACTAAACCCCAGGATTAGAACATTGTCTAACAGTTTGGCACCAAATTATTCAGACTCCGATGCCTCTAAATTGTGAGTGAGAGTCAGAAAAGTGATATAATGACATAAAAACAAACCAATGGAACCATTTGCTGGCAGGAGACTATTGCGTTTTAAAGCTATTTCTCCATTTATTTCACAAGAGGGGAGATGTGCTTAAGTGGGAGCCATCAGGGAGCAAAGTTTCACATTAAGCCTAAATTCCAATGAAAAGTATTGTTTATGCATCGTATATTTTAGAAATTAAAGTTTTTCCTTTTATTTTATCCTTTAGAACATTCTTTCTGCAATCTTCCTGTTACTTTGACCCATGTATTTATAGTGTGAACAGTACAATTGGCTTCTTCTCAGCTCTATTAAACATTTGGAACAAACGGCATGTCCTGGCGACCGACTCCATTCGCTTCTTGTTCACTATCTGAGGCTGGCCAAACTATTTTCAGCCCTGGCATCATATTGAACTGAGCATCTGTCTCAATGTCCACTTCATCAGCAGGAGCATTCTTCCACCTTCACAACATTGTCCATTTCTGCCTGCACCTCAGCTCATCTTCTGCTGAAACCTTCATCAATGCATTTTTCACCATTAGGCATGGCGATTCTAATGCTCTCTTGGCCATCCACCATGGTCCGAAGTTCGACTGGGGGTAGGGTGCAGGATGAGAATGAGGTGCAAGGTGAAGCCGGTGGGGATGTGAGTTGATAAAGACAATGGGGGCAATGTAGGATGAAGAATAAGGTCAAAGGCTCACAGTGGCAGTCAGAGGGAAGGAGGTGGGTGAACAGAACAAACAATGGAAGGCAGAGGGAAGACCAAAGGGAGGGAAGCTGGACCCCGTCAAGGCTGCATGATATGAAGCCAAACAAGGGTGTCTAATGGATAGTACATGTATTACTGGGAGGGGTATTAGGCCGTCTGCAGGTTTTGATGTAGGTGTCTGTTAGTGTGACATTTTAGGGATGGTTTCTGTTGAATCTGCCAAAACAGCATGCATGAAATGGCAGGTAGAAAACAATGAACAAGGGTTATTAGCAATACAATCAACTCTCCATTCCTTGAAGGGCCCCCGCTCCTCAACCTACTCCCAGGTCAGGGTTTTTAAACTAGTAAGGGCTAGTAAGGGCTCCCCTTGTTAAGAGGAAGCCCCGCCCCCGTTATTGGGGAAGTTCATATCCCATGGAGGTCATGGGGAATCAAATTGTCCTTATTCATTGACATTGACGTCCATGGGGGTTATAACACACTCCCCCCCCCCCCCCCCCACCCCACACCACCAAAGTCCAGAGTGACATCCATGTCAGTGGACTAATGCCAAGGGTCTCGCGGCTTCTTTGTCTGGGGCTTTTTGTCGTCGTCTGTGTGGCATCCAGATAATATACCAGACCGGAGAGTGGTGCTTTTGTGAGGAGGGTCTGGGTGGCACTGCAAAACTTGCTCAGTTGCGGGACCTGACACAACAGTTTCCGGCGGCAGCAAAATGTCCATACCTGATTCAGAATCAGAGCTGGGCGGGGCTTCATCCGGCATCTCGGCATCTTCGACCTCGGTGTTGGGATTCTCAATGGCTGGCACAACCGGGAGCAGAGGTGATAGCAGCAGTGGTGATAACAGTGCTGTTAGACGGTTCTGGATCGGGGCCTCTGGACCAGGGTCCAGCACATAGGGAATGCCACATCAGAGATAGTCCCCTTGCCGATTGGACTTGCGGCCATGTGCCCGCACTTGATAAGAGAGTGGGCAAGTTTGTGCCAGCATAACGCCTGGGATCCATGCGGCCCGGCCTCAAGCATAAAGATGAGCACGAGATTACCGGGGCGAATGTGCACAAAGGCCTGTGTCCGCCTCAATTCTGTCCAGTGCATGGCAGACCTTCCCGCCAATGTCTGGGATGACTAATCTCAAACGGATGCGGAGGTGGCAACCCATCAACAACCTGGCAGACGTGACCCCCGTATAAGAGGCATGGCGGGCGTTGGTGTCTCAAAGGTCAATGTTTGGAGGCCGGACCTGATCCGGTCGAAAGTGCGGCAGCTGACCACTGATACCGACCGCCACTCCGGTATCAAGCCCCATCCAAATTGAATGCCCATTTACGTGCAGGGAAACCTGAATTAGAGTGTCCCGCGATGATACCACACAGTGCAACTGTAAGGAGGATCTGTCACTGTCTTCCATGTAGTGAGTCTGGTCACACAAAGGTCGGTCGCACCTGGCAGGATGGCGGGGGGGTGGTCCCTCATGGTGTCATCGACCCTCATAGTCTCTATGCCCAGTGGCTGCCGGCTGGTACCTGTACTCCAGGTCATCTCGGTCGGACGAAAATGTGCGGCAGCGCCCTGGGTCTTTTTGGTGAAAGCCAATGTCTGCGGTAGCTGTCCTACTGTCGGGGGCTCGCTTCCTCAGTGTCATGTGAGAGTACATTTAAGAAATGGGTGTTTATAAATGGGTGTGTATATAAATATCTGTAGTGGGTATACCTTTGAGAAATGAGTATTTATTACTGCAGTGATGTCAGAGTGTGGGTGGAGTTGGGCTGTCTGTCAGCTTTTTACTTTCGTTTTAGGCTGTTTGCTGCAGGGTGTGTTTTAGTTTAGTTTTCAGAGCTGGATAGCTGCAGTCACAGCCAGAAGGTGTATTAGTCTCTCTTTGTAATCTAAAGATTGTAAATCGATCCTTTGGTGATTTAGAACTAATAACTGCTCTCAGTAGTGACTTTAACCTGATGTGCTTCTGGTTAAAGGTTTTTTTTAAGTCTTCTGGATTTTAAAAGGACAGCTTAAGGATTACTTAGTGTTGTATTCTTTAGGGGTTGTATTTGAATTGATAGTTGCTAAGATGTTCACTGTATGTTTTGAAAAGGTTAACTTGAGTTCATAGAATAAACATTGTTTTGCTTTAAAAAAATACTTTTCCATTTCTGCTGAACCACACCTGTAGAGTGGGCCGTGTGCTCCCCATACCACAATCTATTAAAAGTTGTAGGTCAGGTGAACTCCATGATACACTTCGGGGTTCTCCAAACCCTGGCCCATAACAGTCTGGGCGGGATTCGAACGCTATACATTTTGGCAGCACAGGATCAGCTTTAAGTACAGTATCCCATGGAGTTCCTGGACCCCTTGCTCAGTGCTTTTGTGGGAGATAGATATCTCCGTCATGCGCTGTAGATCCAGGTTAGTTTTGGCTGAAGGTTTTTGCTGTGTAGCTGTGTCGCAGATTTTACGCACTAAACAATTGCGTAAGGACTCATTGAGTGTAGCACCAAACTCACAAGTTTCAGCCAACTTCCTTAATCAGGCCAGGAAGTCACTAGTAGATTCAGCCTAGACCTGAATGGCCATGTGGAACTGGAACAGCTGGACAATAAACGGCGGCTTGGGGTCAAAATGTTCCCCTACCAGGGCCACTAAACCGGTGAACGACTGTGAATCCGGCACATCTGCATTGAGTAGACTTCTGATGAGGCTATAGGTGGAACCCTGCAAGCTGTTAGCAGTATCACCGTCTGTCTTTGTCCTCCACAATCCCATTGGTGCGCCCAGTCATTGGTACCTGCATTAAATGGTTCTAACTTCCCAAAGTATGGCATTTCGGCTGGTGGATTGGAGGCCTCCTGAGGTCTAGCCGAAGAAGATCCGGTGCGCAGTACCTGCCGCTGGTGGCAGCTCCACTGTATCCTCGTCGCCAGTGTCAAATCTGCCAAAGCAGCATGCATGATACAGAAGGTCGAAAACAATGAACAAGGTTTATTAGTAATGCAATCAATTCTCCACTCCCCGAAGGGTTTCCCTCCTCGACTTGCACCCTGGTTATGGTTTTTATACATTGAGGGCTCTCTTTAAGGAGGAGCCCCGCCCTCATTACTGTAGAAGTTCATATTCCATGGAGGTCATGGGGAAACTGATTATCCTTATTCCTTGACCTCCATGGGGGTTATAACATCTTGAACAAACACTAAATAGGCTGGAGCTGCTTTGTAAATGTTACTGTGAAGGTTACTATCATCCTTTTTGGAAATGGGAACTACACCAAGGCTCATGTTTATGTTCAGTGGTTGGTAGCCTGGAGGTAGGGAACACAATATAGTACCCGGGGGGGGCAGGGTAATGTGAAGCTATCATTGGGGGAGGAAGCCCCTGTAAGGGACGGTACACACAGCCTCCAGATGGGTTGGGTATAGGTCCATGTAAGGCATGGGTACCTTGCAAGTGACGAGCTCAGGTGGAGTGTGTCATTGTTCACCATCACACCAGCAAGATCCAGTGTTACTGGGGGAGGCTGGAGATTAACAGATGACATCTGTACCTGCACATTGTGAGGCTGCAGGTAAATTGGAACCACACGGACAGTGAGGGAGAGAGGGTTGATCTCCGTCCTATAATACAGGTGCAGCACCACCATCTTGATACTCAGGTAAAATGGCATCTTTCACAATCATAAGTAGCATACTGTGGTGGCTCGAGGCAATACTAGGGAGTCTTCCAGTATAATGCAACAATGGTTTATTGATGAAAAGTAAAAGTAAACTATACACAGACGCAGAGTCATTAAACAGGTCTTCACTCTCTGACTCCAGGGTCTACCCTACCCGGGACCTAGTTTCCAGGACCCTGTGCTTTTTCCACATTGGTCGGGGTTTGGGTGCTCCCGCGCAATAGGACCCAAACCGGTCACGTGGACCGCAAGGGCTTGCACCTTAAAGGGGCAGCGCTACCATATCCCTCTCCCTTTAAGTCCTATAATAATAATAATTTACAGAATAGGTTATGTATATTAGTTATAGACAATAAAAAGGTTGAGAGACACAAGTTGACGGAGTCCATAATAGTTCATCACAATGTAATTCTGTCTGGGGATTTTCTCGGTCTTGTAGACTCAGGTAAAATGGCATCTTTCACAATCATAAGTAACATACTGTGGTGGCTCGAGGCAATACTAGAGATTTACTCCCCCAACTGGCTTCTCTAAGTCTGAGGTAGCAACGCTATCTCTGGAAGATTGTATTTCAGATTCAACCACTATAACAGGGGCATTCCCTCCTAAGCTCCCTCCTGGGTTGTCAACGGTGTAAGGGCCCTTCCTCTTTTTTCCCTGTTTATTTCTCCTTTTATTTTTGCTGATACATATTTGATCCCTGGATGATTTATGGACATGTGTCTTTAAAGCAGGCTGTACCTTTAATTCAAACAGAAGGATCCAGGAGGCTGTGCTGTTTTAGACTGGCTGACATCAGTGATGACTCAGTTTGATTGTTTTGGTTGCTGGGCAATGAATTGGCACAAAAGGTAGTGCTCTGCCCAATAACAGGTGCTTATTGGATCTGTTTCCACTGGAATGTTTCAGAGCTTCATGGATCGAGTTTTGGTTTCAGTTTGACACCTGGCAGACCTAAGGAAGGACTGCTGTCCCCTCCCCTCTCCTCCCGTTTTCTCCAGAAAGACTGTGTTTCTGAACTGGCATGGAGCCTGGATGAATCCATGTACAGGTGGACCATCACTGGCTATGTTAGCAGGGGTGAACCGATCAACTCTCTCTGCAGAAAAGGCTTATGTAAACCAACTGGTTCTCTAGAGAGGCCTGGAAATAAACCACGAGCTGAAAGCAAGTTTTGATGTAAAATTAAGGGTGCAATCTACCATCTACATTACACCTGAAAGGCAGCGAGGCATGGCCAGTAGATACCGTGAGATCCATCTTCCGGGATCTACCCAGTTCATCCCGCCTCACTAGATCTAATGCGAATTTGCAAGACGTTGTGATGTGAATTCCACCCATTGTGGAATCTGCATATTGGAGTGAGACAGCTTGTCTCACTCTAATATGCAACCCCATCATCTAACCAAGGCATTGGGATCTAACCCCTTTGCCTTGGAAATCTCAGGTGAGCACCATTCAGTGCTGGTTCCCACAAATGGGGACCAGACATAATGGCACTTGTGGGAGTCTCCTAGGGGATTGGAGGCCTCCATATGCTTGTCCTCTGGGCTGGGTGGAAGCCGGGCACTGTCACTTGGGTTCCAGCCTGGCACTGCCAAGGTGCTCAGGTGACACTGCCAGCTGGCAGGGGCAATGCCAAGCAGGCAGGGCCAAGGTGCCAGGCTGGCATTTTTACCACAATGTGGATAGGGCCTAGTGGTGCCCTGTGCAGATGCAGGGAGGTGCGCAGGGAGCCTGAGGACCCCCTCATACTTGAGGTGGGCCTTTGGGGGGGTCTGGGGCTCGCGTCAGGGGGTCGGGAGATTGGGACGGCCCGATCTCTTTCTGCACTGAGGAGTTCCAGCGAACGGAGCTGCTCAGTGCAGAAAACGTGAGTTCCCCGCTGACGCTCTGATTCTACCCGAAAGGGAACAGAATCCCATTCAATAGCATGGGGTTTCTCAGCGCTCTGAGCGCCAGGAAACACCTAACTAAATGCGCTCATTATGCCACCCTGTTCCCATTTGGGTAGATTGTGCCCAAAGTGTCTATAAAGAAAAACATAGGCCTGGATGTGAACCTTGAGCTGACGGCCCAGTTTGTTAAGAACTAAAGCATCTCTCCAGAAAACCTGCAAGTGCTGTATAGAATGAATGACTCTGCGAAGAAGACCATTACCAGCTGTATCCAGAGACTTTAATCAACATGTGTGCTACAGGATCACTATTGGAAGCAAAGACTCTTATCTTTTGACTTTCATCCTTATTATTTTCATCCCTTTCCCTCCCCTCTGTGTTTGTCTGTCTTGTGTGTGTGTGGGTAGAGAGTGGGACAGTTAAAGGGGGTAGTAGGTTAGCTTGTTGTTATTCAGTTTTATTTACTGATTATTTCATCATTAGTCTTGTTATAAATAAACAATAATTGTGTTTCAACTTACAAACCCGGTGACTGTCATTATTGGGTAGCTCAGGACCAAAGACTTTGGGAATTTTTATAAGAATTATTGGTTAATTCACTTGTGTTGTGACTCCCGGACATGTGGGTCTGGATTTGACTGCGCACTTGTCCAGGGGTTTGTGACATAATTTCGGGACTTGGGTCTGGAATGGTAGATGCCGAATTTTGGGTTGCAGTGTAAATTAAAATGGACACCAGGTTTGTAGCGATATAACAGGATGGCTCTGGAAGCTGCTCAGAAGATTCTTAAGTTGGATGACTTATCTCTAGTTTATCTAAAGGAGCTTCACAATGAAAAGCTAGCTGAATTGGTAGGTGAATAAGAAATAGAGTTACCAGCGAGAGCTAGGAAGATGGAGATAATTGATGCGATTGCTCAACATTTAGATTTGAATAAATGCCCAAAACACCACATATGTAACATGCTCCGAGAAGACATAGCACTAGGTGCCAGTTCACTTGATGGTGACAGCAGCACGCAAGTTCTTTGCCTCTGGATCTTTCCAGGGAGCAACAATGCGGCATTTCTCAGTCGGCAACACACTGCTGCATTCAGGAGGTGAACCAATGCCCTTTACTGGAGGGCCCATCATTATGTGAACTTTGTCCTGGACGAGGTTAGCCAGGCTCAGAGTTTCACAGGTCTTGCAGCTATCCTATGATTCCCAAGAGTGCAGGGAGCAATAGATTGCACCCCTGTGGCAATACGAGCTACCCAGAGGCAATCCTTGATGTTCATCAACCACAAGAGCTTCCATTTCGTAAATGTTCAGTTGGTATTTGACCGGCGAAGCAAATCCTGTTCAATTGTGCTCGGTTTAGGGTGGCACGTGACACAATGGTTTGCACTGCAGCCTACGGCACTGAGGACCCGGGTTCAAATCCCGGCTCTGGGTCACTGTCCGTGTGGAGTTTATACATTCTCCCCATGTCTGCGTGGGTTTCACCCCCACAACCCAAATATGTGTAGGCTAGGTGGATTGGTCACGCTAAATTGCCCCTTTAATTGGAAAAAATAAATGATTGGGTACTCAAAAATTTTTTTTTTAAAATTGTGCTCAGTTCCCTGAGAGCTGCCATTGCTCCTATATCCTCGATCACTCCCAGGTTCCTGGAATTTTTGAGGGCCCAAACATCTGTAGGGGTGGTTGCTGGAGAATAAGGGCTACCTACTTAAATACTAACTCTTGATTCTGGTGCATCGTTCTCTGACTCCAGCCGAGGAAAGTTACAACATTGCTCATGCCACCACATGCTCCCTCATAGAGTAGACCATTGGACTTCTAAATATGTGATTCAGATGCTTGAACAGTTCAGATGGTTCTCTGCATGTGCACCGGAGAGGGCTCGCTGCATGATCGCACTTTGCAGTGCCTTCACAATCTGGCTAGGCAGAGAGGTGAGGCCCTGCCAGAGGGTGACCTGGAGGTGCAGGAAGCCCAGGGGGATGGTGAAAGACAACATGAACATGGTGATGCCATGGAAGAGGGTAGACATACAAGGTATGTCCATGATAAACCAAGAGTTGAAAATTTTGTGACTTTTGAACCATCAGTGAGAGGACTGGCCCAGCAATTTACATTTGGATTTAAGAGATCATGATTCATTATGACTAGATTTTAGCTTTGGTTATCAGTGCCCTGCTAAAGCACTCAATCTGTCAACTTAAAGTTCAGTAAGGAAGAATAGAGATGTGAGTTGAAGCTCCTAGGAGGAGGCAAACACAACCTTGAAGGATATGCGGACCAGTGTTGGGCTGTCATCCTGAAGTGCATGCCTTGGTTTGGGCCACTACCAGTAAGGAAATCCAGATGCGCAGAAAGTCATATATTTGAGTACTCTCCTCAGCCATTGCTATCCTTTGAGGATTAAGAGTTGAGAACTCTCCCACCATACACTCCTAATAAGGAATTACACACAACTCCATAACAATACACAAGGGACCAAATTGCACGGAAGTTAACATCACATCAGGGGGCACTCGGAAAAGTTGAACCTCAGAATAAGAAGACTGCAAAGATCCAAACCAAAATACCATTACATTCACATACCCATGGAATGGTTTACAAAAATTGCTATTTATTCATAGTGATAGAGCATTCATGACCCAGAAGTGACATCAAAACTGTTTACTTTTCTAACCCTACCACAACATCTTGGTGCAGCCTAAGTTGTTGGGAGAGACCAAACTCTGCTTCGCCACAGGAGTGAAACCTGTCCTCACCGGATCCGGAGCTCTGCTGCAGCCCCCTCGAATTTGGTGAGGGTGGTGTTCTTGCTTGTTGTGCGCAAGTTCAATCTGTATGAAGACAACAAGGAGACTTGCTCAGAGGGACTGGAGCCGAGGTTGGGTGAAATGTTCCTCGCCTGTCTGCGCCCTATGCAGAAGGAAAAGAGAATGGAATGTGAGCAGCAAGCCAGATAGGATCGTAGTGTTATGAAAGTCTTGTTGAGAGAGTGAAGTGTTGATATGTATGTGTTCCTGTGACTGAATGTGTAAGATATGTGACAAAAGTAACTGTTGGAGTGCACAATGCCTAGCTGGGAATTTGATGGTGGAGGGAGCTGAGTGAGGACTTACGCTACAGGGCAGCACGGTAGCACAGTGGTTAGCACTGTTGCTTCACAACCCCAAGGTCCCAGGTTCGATTCCCGGCCGGGTCACTGTCTGTGTGGAGTCTGCACGTTCTCCCTGTCTCTGCGTGGGTTTCCTCCAGGTATTCAGGTTTCCTCCCACAAGTCGCAAAAAACATGCTGTTAGGTAATTTGGACATTCTGAATTCTCCCTCTGTGTACCTGAACAGGCGCCGGAATGTGGCGGCTAGGGCCTTTTCACAGTAACTTCATTGCAGTGTTAATGTAAGCCTACTTGTGACAATAAAGAATATTATTATTATTATTACTAGCAGAGCGGATGAGATCATTGATCTGCTTCCTGCACTGGATGGTGCTTTGCGGGTAGGGGTAACTCCCAGACAATGGCCTCCCAGGCCAGAGAAGCATGGTTTGTACGTTTCGTTTTCTCAAGCCATTCCTTGGGTAAAGCACATGCCTGTGGACCTGGACTCCTCGAATCAGGGCCTTCAGGGTCTTGGTAGTAAAATAGATGCGGCCTTCTTCGTGCGGCTACTCGCCTTTTGCTTCTGGGTTCTGGAAATCTGGTGAAGACAGATGGGCTGGAGCGAATGATATGAGAGTACTGAACTAGTGCTTGACTATCGCACTGAGGCCTTCAAACCCGCCAGTTGATTGTGGGAAGAGAAATCAGCTTCCGGTGCACCAGCTAACTCCTCAGGGAATGTGCCTGTGCATAATTAATGATGTTCCAAGCGCAAAATCTGGTGTGTGATCCTGCCATTCTGGCCAGCTGGAAAGTCACCACTGGAGCCTTCAGCCACCAAAGGTAGGGAGGTATTATGTGGCCTCACTCGGCCGGTGACCGGACATTCCCGCCTGAGGTCTACGGACCTTTACATGGTCCACGCCCTGTCCGTGGCCAAAGAATCCAACCTTTAGTCTCAAAAATGGAGAATTCTGCCATGTGCGTGTGGTGGCTGGTAAGATCATAGATCACAGAATTTACATTGCAGAAGAAGGCTATTCGGCCCATCAAGTCTGCACCGGCTCTTGGAAAGAGCACCCTACTTAAGCCTACACTTCCACCCTATTTTGTAACCTAACCTAACCTTTTTGGAAACTCAGGGCAATTTAGCATAGCCAATTCACCTAATCTGCATATCTTTGGACTGTGGGAGGAAACCGGAGCACCCGGAGGAAACCGACGCAGACACGGGGAGAACGTGTAGACTCCGCACAGACAGTGACCCAAGCCGGAATCGAACCTGGGACCCTGGAGCTGTGAAGCAACAGTGCTAACCACTGTGCTACCGTGCTGCCCTCAAAGATCTCAAAGAAGACAGAGGTGTGGAGAAGGGTAGACCTGGAGAACCAGTTTGCTGTCACCCTCAGAGACCACCTTAAAGTGGGAACATTGTGTGGGAAAGTGACTGGAATTTTATAGATTAGAGAATTGAAAGGACTGCTGCAATCCGAAATGGGGCTAGCTCTGAGTCTATTTTGGGCCAAGACCTTTTTAGAAATGTTCTAAAAGTACGGTTAACTGTGTGGAGGTATTTTTGTGTTTCAAATGTAATTATTTTTATTTCTT
Organism: Scyliorhinus torazame; assembly: GCF_047496885.1. NCBI lineage: Eukaryota > Metazoa > Chordata > Chondrichthyes > Carcharhiniformes > Scyliorhinidae > Scyliorhinus > Scyliorhinus torazame. The sequence goes on along the minus strand of NC_092708.1, from coordinate 158,155,327 downwards.
TATTTTAATTAATGTTTAACTTTAATATAAAATCATCACAGTTGGTCTGAGAAGTTACTTACAGATTTCAGGAAACCTCCTTATAATTAACAAATTGCAAAACTGCTCTGGCAGCTATTTTAAGTTTCTATTTGGTAAGCTCGGTACCTACCACCTGCCATGGCATAACATAAGGCAAGAGAGAAAGGTATTAATATGGGAAATGATAAACAGCATGTGACAGGAAGGGATAGAGAGGTCAAAGCTAAGAGTAAACAGCTGTCAAAGCTAGAGGTTACAAAAAACAGACAAGGATAAAACTATAAAAGTTCTGTATCTGAAAGCATGTAGCATTCAAAGCAAAATGGATGAACTGATAGTCGCACAAATAGATATAAATAAATACCATCTGATAGCCATGACAGAGAAATGGTTGCAGGATGACATTGATTGGGACCTGAACATTGAAGGGTATGTGACTTTTAGGAAGGACAGGAAGCTAGGAAAAGATAGGGGGGGTGGCTCTGTAATTAATGGTATTAATGCATTAGAGAGGAATTACCTAAGTTTAGGAAACCAGGATGTAGAAGCAGTGTTAGTTAAGATGAGAAATGATAAAGTACCTTGTGGTGTACAGGTCTCCTAATTGTAACTACATGGTGGGATAGAGTGTAAAGGAAGAGATAATGAGAACTTGTCGGAAATATATGGTGATAATCATGGATATTTTAATGAACATATAGACTGGAAAAATCAGATGGGCAAAAGTAGCCTCAGCTGAAGAGTTCAGAGAATGATTTGGGGATTGTTATTTCAAACAGTATGTTCCGGATGCAGTCAGAGAGCAGGCTATATTGGACTTGGTATTGTGCAATGAGATAGAATTCATTGATAACCTCATAGTCCTGATTATAATATGATTGAATATTGCTTTCAGTTTGAGGGAGAGAAAAGTTAGTGCAAGTCTAGAATTTTAAACTTAAATAAGGGCCATTATGAGGACATGAAAGTAGAGCTTGCTCACGTGAATTGTAAATGAGGTTAAGGGATGGGTCAAAAGACATTCAATGACTGACATTTAAAGATATATTTCAGAATAAAACGATAAATACATTCCAATGGGAAAGGAAAAATTCCAGGGGAGGATCCACCATCTATGGTTAACTAAAAAAGTTAAAGTTAGTATCAAACTTAAAGAAAAGGCATATAATTGTGCAAATACAGGTGGCAGATCAGAAGATTGGACAGGATATAAAACTCAGCAAAGAATGACAAAAATATTAATAAGGAGGTCAAAATTAAAATACTAGAAATCTAAAAACAGATAGTAAGAGTTTCTATGGACACTTAAATAAGAAAAGAGTAAATAAAGTGAGCGTTGGTCCTATAGAATGTGAGTCTGGTGGAATTAATAATAGAAAATAAAGAAATGGCAGATTAATTGAACAGGTACTTTGTATTGGTCTTCACTAGAGGATAGAGGTAATATCCCAGAAATAGCTGTAAATCAGAAAATGGAAGGGCGGGAGGAACTCAATCACAAGGGAAGTAAGTGCTACTTAGTAAATCCTTGGAGCAAATCGCCAAAAGTCAATGCCATAATGGGGCTGAATAATCCGGTCAGAGAGAAAATAAATCTGTATTTTCTGTCAACTTGTTAATAATAATATATTACCCTCTCACAACATTTTTCTGTTGTCTGACTTTTATGTTACAAAATTGTGTATGTTCAGAAAAGTTTAAGTTACAAAAGTGTACAAAAATACAGAAAGTTTACTTTTGAATACAGCTAAATTGAAGTTGGAATTATTAATATTTCCATATACATGCATTTGTGAGCTATGATGTATATTTTTGAATAAATATCCAGAACTTTGTTTGGTGCTTTGAATCTCCACCTTGGAGGAGCGCCGGAAGGGCCTGCTGGCACTGGTAAAACTGAGACCACTAAAGACTTGGCAAAGGCTGTAGCCAAACAATGTGTTGTATTTAACTGCTCTGATGGACTGGACTACATTGCCTTGGGAAAATTTTTTAAGGTGCGTATCATATCAGAATACAAATTCCTCATGAATTAATGTGAATGTACAAAGTATTGATGAATTTGTAACTGCAAACCTCATTCTGATTTCAGGGGTTGCTTTCCTGTGGTGCTTGGGCATGCTTTGATGAATTCAACCGAATTGATCTGGAAGTACTTTCTGTTGTTGCACAGCAAATTCTAACTATCCAAAGAGGTTTGTGAATTTGGGATTTTTATTGACTTTAGTCCATTCCTTGTTCTTACTGAGTAAAAGTGATGGGATATAAATTAAGCTACTGTTAATGTAGATAGTTGTTTTGTCACTTATTTAAAACAATATTTTAATCCAACTTTGTATTAAATAAGAAATTTATTACAATGATCCATAAACGTCTGATCATCTATTTATGTGTATATTTTACGAAGTTTATTTTCAGTTATCACAATAGAAATGTAAACTGATTCTACTGCAGTAAGTTTTATTCTCAGATTGAACAGCAGACTGCATCTTTCCCTGCTTAACCATCTCACCAACATCACCTAAAGCATGTAAATAACAACAAATGCTATTATCCTCAACCTTATTTTTACTGCAATGTTGTACATATATACATACATACATAAGCCAATTAGGAGCAGGTGAATGGGTGGCACGGTGGCACAGTGGTTAGCACTGCTGCCTCACAGCATCAGGGACCCGGGTTCAAATCCGGCCTTTGGTGGCTGTGTGGGTTTCCTCCGGGTGCTCCGGTTTGCTCCCACAGTCCAAAGACGTGCAGGTTAGGTGAGGTTACGGGGATAGGGCGGGAGAGTGGGCCTAGGCAGTGTGCTCTTTCAGAGGGTCGGTGCAGACTCAATGGGCCGATTGCACTGTAGGAACCTTATGGTTCTAAGGCCACCATTTGATAAGATCGTGGTTGATCTGAATATAGTCTCAATTCCACTTTATCATCTGTTCCCCATAACAGTTAATTCATCAATCTAAAATCTATGTAACTCAGCCTTGGATATATTCAATGACCCAGCTGCTTCCAGTGCTCTCTGGGAAGGAAGATTAAGGCTAATGAGCGTCTGAGAGGAATGATTTTCCCTCATCTCCACCCTCTTATTTTTAAACTGTTTCCCCTAGTTCTAGTCCCACAAATAAATTGAAACATTCTTTAAATTGATTGTACATCTTAATATTGTGATTTTAAAGGTCATCTCTCACTACTGCAATAATGCTACCCTTAATTAGGAGAGCTATCCCCCTACCTTTTCCTGGCTTCCTGCACTTCTGAAATGCGAGATAATCTTGAATATTCAAGTCCCAGCTATGGTCACCTTACAACTACATCTTTGTATTCATATGTATTTGTTTTTATTTGTGTTAACAATTCAGATACAGTGCTTTTAATTTGGTCTTTTTACCACTTTTGCACATTCTGGCCTTATTTGATGTTGCACTGTTAAGTTTGTTCACTGTCCCTTCCTGCCTCACACTGGTTATCATATTTGTTGTTTGGGCAATAATTTAGCGTGAATTGATTTTTATGATAAAGCTTATTTCATGCAGCCTCAATAGTCACCACTGATGTCCTCTTCTTATGTTTAGTTATATGTTGAAACTTTCTATTGTCTTTCTGTGTTGTAGGTATTGCAGCTGGAGCAATTACATTACTGTTTGAAGGAACTGAACTGAAACTTAATCCAACCTGCGCTGTTTTCATTACTATGAATCCAGGTTATGCTGGTCGTTCAGAGTTACCAGACAACCTTAAGGTATATTCCTTCTCCTGGTTTAGATCAGCTGGCAATAATTTGAACAGTATTGCACATTATACAATTATTATTAGTCAACTCTTCCATAGTAATCCATAATGCATAAAAATAATGTAGGTGCCAATCAGATGTCAAAGTGTGATACAGCTGCCAGAAAATCTTCAAACTGTATAATAGTTTGATAATGCTTTCTAACTACATTTGAATTTTGAACAAAATATTTTTGTAAAGGGTGGACTATTTTGACAAAATTTGTTTGGTAAATTTTAAGCAAAAGTTGTTTTACTCTATGGACTCAATTTTAACCCTATCCACCAGCTGAATTTATCCGGTGGCTTACCCGTTGATGTCGCCGTCTTCAATTTAAACTGCTGTTCTCAATATATAGCAAATCCTGTCACTTCAAGACAGTGGACTCCTTATTTAAAAATACAAGTGGGAATTTTATGGTGAGAACAAACCTGCGATTTTAACTTTAATCTGTGGCTTTTCTGTCAGATAAAGTTAATTGAGAAGAGGATGTTGCTGGTAATCTTTTTCTTAGCTTTCCTTTGTGGCAGAGCAAGGGTGTTCCCCCCCCCAAGCCTCACAAGGAAAGTTCAGACCTCCTCAGCCTCAGAACATCTTCTTACTCCGCAACTTTCTATAGTACAAGACTCAAGTGCCTCAGCTCCCACACAGAAGTGTATTCCTGCTGACTTCCCACCTGCTCCGAATGGACAGTTGGCTGGTTGTAAGTGAATGATCAAATTGCCATAGCCTCATTTTACCAAGGACAGTTGAGAATCTTTCCAAAATCTGAGGTTTCCCTTTGGAAAAACTCCTGGCAGTTAAAATTCCTCCTGTATCTTTGTAAATTTGAAATAAACGTTCACATTCTAGCATGATTTGGGGAGGAATGTAATAACATATTTTAACATATCGATTATTTCATCATGACTATATTGTAGGCACTCTTCAGAACAGTAGCTATGATGGTACCAGACTATGCAATGATTGCAGAGATTGTACTTTATTCCTGTGGCTTTGTCAGTGCTCGACCTCTGTCAGTTAAGATTGTAGCTACCTATCGACTTTGTTCAGAACAACTGTCTTCCCAGCCCCATTATGACTACGGGATGCGTGCAGTGAAATCTGTCTTAACTGCTGCAGGAAATATAAAGGTAACATGATACACAGTTATTCCAGTACAGCAGCTTTTGTGAGAAAAGCAGATTATGTCACATATATATAAAAATTGTTGTGATAAATAAATTACATTATACATTCAGCAATGTGTTTTTTGCATTTAGCTGAAATATCCAACAGAAAATGAAGAGGTTTTACTGCTGAGATCGATTATTGATGTTAACCTGCCTAAATTCTTGTCTCATGATTTGCCACTTTTTGAGGTAAGACCAGCTTTCCTCTCATTTGTGTTCCACATTTTTTATTCCATTATCAATGGTTTTTAAATTGTAGAGGAACATAGTTGCAATATTAATAATGGAACAAAATGTGATTAGTCAATTCGTTAAAAATATTAAAGAATGCAATGCAAATGATCAGATGACCTTGTTTTAAACATTTTATATTTCCAGCGGGAAATTTTGTTTGTGTAATACACACCCTCCACATGTTTAATAGTATCAATGACCACACAAGAAGCGGTGCTACGTGAACAAAAGTTTTCCCTAAGTGTTTATGTAGAAATAGATCGTTTTTAGTGCTTTCAATGTATGATAGTAATAAAAAAGACAAATAAGATAATTTACTATATCAGCAATAGGATAAAACATAGCACTGGGTGAATAGTGGGTTTTTGGGTACTGGTCTGTCTGAAGCTAAAGAACTGTGTGCAACTTTACTCACTCCAAGAGTATCTTCGATACTAACCTTAGAATCAGGGACGTAGCCTTGATGACCGAAATGTACACAAAAATTACCCATCGACACTCCCACTGTTATTCATTAAGCATTAGACATGGGATGGCAGTGATTAATAACGGAAGCTGTATTAGAAGTTCTAAAAATGTATTTAGAACTAAATCTGAACAAATAGCTACTCCCTCACTGTGGTAAACCATGTTATTGCATTATATGTATTCTATTGTATGGTGCATGCTTGTGCATGCCTGGGCTTGTCCAGGCTGGCTCCGCCTGTGGCTCCTCCCCTCGAGCTTATGTATAAAGGTGGCAAGTCTCCGCCTCCGACCCAGTTCTGGTCCAGAGGCAGGAGGCTTGCTGTTTAGTGTATTAAAGCCTCAGTTATATTCATCACTCATCATGTGTTATTGATGGTGTATCAATTTAATACACTAAACTCCTTAAGATGAACTCGTCACTCAAGCCTGATCGCTTGGAGCTGGACCCACAGGCAGCCGACATTACATAAATGTTTGAACACTGGCTAAGCTGCTTCGAGGTGCACCTCACATCCTTCAACAAAGACCTCACACACCTCCAGATGAAGCAGGTCCTCCAAGCACGGGTGAGCCCAAGAGTCTTTCCCCTCATCAGGGACGCCCCCTCGTACGTGGAAGCAGTAACGCTGCTAAAAGGACAATACGTGAAATCTGTTAACCAGGTATATGCTAGACACCTCCTCGCCACGAGACGGCAACACCCCAGGGAATCACTCACAGAATTCCTGCGTGCCTTGCGCATCATCTGCCGGAACTGTGACTGCCGGGCGATATTGGCTACCCAGCACGCGGAGCTGCTGATCACAGGCATGAATTCTAACTATATCTGCCAGCGATTACTAGAGGGAGGGACACTCGGCCTCCCAGAGACAGTACAACTCTCCATCACGCTGGAGGTGGCCTCCCAGAACATGGGGGCCTACACCTCCAACCGTGCTGCACCCTCGTGCGCCTCGTGGGCGCAGCCATCAACCGACCCGGGTGCGACACAAGCCTGCGCCACGCAGCAGCCCGCCAACGCCGGAGGCTCGAGGTGCTACTTCGGCCAGCGTAATCATCCAGACAACGCTGCCCGGCACCGAACGCAACTTGTAACGGCTTTGGGAAGAAAGGCCACTTCGCAAAAGCCTGCCAGGCCCGATCCCCCCTAAGTCTTCTAGGCCCAGCAGCGCTGCCTGCTGCCTGTCGGGGCCGCCCCCAGCTGCCACGCCACCCGCCATGTGCGACCCGTGGGCGTCGCCATCTTTAATTTCGGCCGACACGTGCGACCCACGGGGGCCGCCATCTTGGACGCCATCGCAGATGCCTCCCGCCACGTGTGACTCATGGGGGCCGCCATCTTGGGACCACTCCGCAGCCTCCCGGGAGCCCAGCTCACCCGACCGTACACTAGCCGCCGCTACCTCCGACCAGCCTACCGACTGCCTTCCGACACTCGCCTCCATCACACTCGACCAGTCCCGGCCGCACCACCTCGGGAAGTCCACGATGACCGTTCGGATCAACGGGCACGAGACGGCCTGCCTTTTCGATTCCACGAGCACAGACAGCTTCATACACCCAGATATGGTAAGGCACTGCTCCCTCCCCATCCTACCCGTGACCCAGAAAATCTCCCTGGCTTCCGGATCCCACGCAGTAGAAATCCGGGGGTACTGTGTCGCGACCCTTACTGTACAAGGCGTAGAGTACACTAACTTTATGCTTTACGTCCTCCCCCATCTCTGCCCGCCCTATTACTGGGGCTCGAATTCCAGTGCCATCTCCAGAGCCTTACCTTAAAGTTCGGGTCCAGAGGCAGGAGGCTTGCTGTTTAGTGTATTAAATTGATACACCATCAATAACACACGACAAGTGATGAACGTAACTGAGGCTTTAATACACTAAACAGCAAGCCTCCTGCCTCTGGACCTGAATTGGGTCGGAGGCGGAGACTTGCCACCTTTATACGTAAACCTGAGGGGAGGAGCCACAGGCGGAGCCAGCCTGGACAAGACCAGGCATGCAGAAGCATGCACAATACAATACAATACATATAATGCAATAACGAGGTTTACCACAGTGTATCACTCACCCAACCTCAAGGAACAATTTCTCAATGCTTTCCTCACCAGCCTCTCCATGTCCATCCTTCACAAACCTAGGGTTTGTTGTTGAAAACTCACCACTATTCTTAGAAGTCCCCCTATACCAAATAGGGCTGACATTCTAAATGGTGAAAAGGGATTCTCACTCCCTGACTCCTATGCAGACTTAGGTGGGTGCTATTCAGGTCAAACTATATTTTCAACTTATCCCCCGGTATAACCCATCTCTTCATAGAAGAATTTTACCTACTTCCCACTTAGTAGCATCGATGTCCTGGGTCCTGCATTGCTAAGTAAGTAAAGTAGGCTTAGGAATAATCACTGTTTCAGGTTAAAACGTTTAAGTTATTTTATTATTATATTTTTTCTTTTAAAAGCTGCAATCACTGTCTTTTCAGAAAAGTAAAAAGATCTTGCTTCTGGATCCTTCTGGTTGGTTGAAGGGACCTTCAGGCCCACCTTGACAATCACTTCTCTTTAAATTCTTTTGGTCTTCCTCAGATGTATTCGCTGTTCTGCTCGGTTGCTATGCTCTATCTTTCCCATGTGCTGAGCTGTGAGAGATGGCTCTGCTGGCTGACTGAGCGGACTCTGCTTCCTCTTTAAATTCTGGTCTTCCTTAGATGTATTAGCTGTTTTAGCTCGGCTGCTTTGCTCTGTCCCATGATCGAGCTGACTGTAAGCTGACTCTGCTTGCTTCTCTTGTTCCTTCTCTGCTTCTCTGCCCCTTTCTCAGGGTTTATATATTTTTCTAACAGTTATTAAGTTTTTATGATTTTATTGTAAAGTAACTTTTATTTCACTTGGATTGTAAAAGGTACCTTTAATCTAAATTTTTCTAACACGACTAAGTATTCATTTTGGGCATGACCTCAGCTCATAGATCTCTGATTACATTGTTTCCTTTGTGATATTCAAAATGCTTTGATTTCAATAGGGGAGTGAATTTTGGTTCCTGTCATTTCTATAGTTTTATTATTGAATTGTGTCCCCAGCTCATAATTTTGACTTTTGATTTGGGTCTAATTTGTGTTCTTGTAGACAGGTTGTCTCCAGTTTTCTTTAATTTACCTGATATCAGCAAAATTTCACACCTAGAATTGTCACCTAATTCAACTGAAAATTTTATCCGTTCTTTTCCAGCTGCTTACTTGACTTCAATGAAGGTGTGAAATATTGATTTTAGCATTATACTAAAGATTCACTCGATTGTGACTTGAAAGATATGCTGTTTTGTTTGCTAAGCCAGTTTGACCAAGGCTATCTGCATTTTCTAATCCTCTCCTGGCAGCTGCTGTTAACCCTTTGTGGGATCTTTCCCTATATTCTCTCATGTTCAGAGAGAGACCTGGGTGTACTAGTGCATGAGTCGCAAAAAGTTGGTTTCCAGGTGCAACAGATGATTAAGAAGGCAAATGGAATTTTGTCCTTCATTGCTAGAGGGATGGAGTTTAAGACTAGGGAGGTTATGCTACAATTGTATAAGGTGTTAGTGAGGCCACACCTGGTGTATTGTATTCAGTTTTGGTCTCCTTACTTGAGAAAGGACGTACTGGCACTGGAGGGTGTGCAGAGGAGGTTCACTAGGTTAATCCCAGAGCTGAAGGGGTTGGATTACGAGGAGAGGTTGAGTAGACTGGGACTGTACTCGTTGGAATTTAGAAGGATGAGGGGGGGATCTTATAGAAACATATAAAATTACGAAGGGAATAGATAGGATAGATGCGGGCAGGTTGTTTCCACTGGTGGGTGTAAGCAGAACTAGGGGGCATAGCCTCAAAATAAGGGGAAATAGATTTAGGACTGAGTTTAGGAGGAACTTCTTCACCCAAAGGGTTGTGAATCTATGGAATTCCTTGCCCAGTGAAGCAGTAGAGGCTCCTTCATTAAATGTTTTTAAGATAAAGATAGATAGTTTTTTGAAGAATAAAGGGATTAAGGGTTATGGTGTTCGGGCCGGAAAGTGGAGCTGAGTCCACAAAAGATCAGCCATGATCTCATTGAATGGTGAAGCAGGCTCGAGGGGCCAGATGGCCTACTCCTGCTTCTAGTTCTTATGTTCTATTCTCCACTGTAATGTTTTGCGGGGACCCTTTCATTAGCCTTTTGGCTAAGCGACCCTCCAACTTTTCTTTACAGACTTCAAGACTGTGGGTGCCACAGCTCCTTTTTGAATGAGGGAGCAGGCTCGAGGGGCCAGATTGCCTACTCCAGCTCCTAGTTCTTATGTTCTTATGTTTCTCTTAGATCAGGTATTGCCAGACTGCCATGTTTCAAATGACACATCTTTCCATATTTTCAATTACAGGTTATCCACAAACCTTGTGTCCTGCATCTTCTGAACTCAGCCTCACATACCCATTAGCCACACATACTAAGATGCACACTCTATGTACCACAGCAAATTGACTTTAGAATCATAATTTTCTGCTTTCAAATCCATCCATTGCCAGACCCTGCTCTTTCCAAGTTGCCTTATCAGCTCTAAATCCCAAGCAAATGAAATCTGTGCCTTTCATGGTTTCCCTACTATAAACTATTCTGCTACATCACCTTTCTCCCTATCATTAAATGCTCCTGTGAAGTTTGTTGAAATTCTCTGCCTTGCGACTCCGTAAACGCGAACCCCGATCGGGCGGAGAATCAGGCATCCAGCCAAAATTGAGGTCCATCTCGGCGCCATGCTCCAGTCTCTCGTGGGTGGCGATAACAAGATTTGAAAATGAAAATCGCTTATTGTCACAAGTAGGCTTCAAATGAAGTTACTGTGAAAAGCCCCTAGTCGCCACATACCGGCGCCTGTTCGGGGAGGCTGTTATGGGAATTGAACCGTGCTGCTGGCCTGCCTTGGTCTGCTTTCAAAACCAGCGATTTAGCCCTGTGCAGATTTGCACCTTGTGCCAGTGGCGGCATGCAAAACTGGCATTTATATGTGATTAGCGGGTTGCAAACAGTCTGTTCCACCCTTCCATGATGCTCTGCTCCTCTCAGGCGGAAATCTCGTGGGTGTGAATTGTTACAAGAAAGACCCTTACAGCACTAACACAGGCCCCAATGGTTAGAACGTCCACTGTGTTGTGAATTGATCAGAATCCGAGCTAGCGGTGTGCTGGCCCATTAGCATGTCCTAAATTGCTCCATGAATAGCAACCCCAACGGTAATGTGAATCGCATGCTATTCAATCCCGACATCATCACTTAGTCTGCCAAATGGAGAATTTTGCCTGTTATCGTGGTCATCTTTAGTCCATCCAGCTAAATTTCTGCATTTGCTGCTCAATGCACACATCTATTCCTTATCAGAGCTGAGATATGTCATGTCGAACAACATGTAAATATTATTTACAGCTGCATTATTGTGGCCCTATATATTTGCTTGAATTTAACCTCTTCTATGAATGAATTTAGATATTACTGTGTAGTTCCCTTTGAATAAGACTACCAATATAATGCTTCCGAGGAACATAACCTCCAAAAGCAATTCACATAATTGTTTCGTGACCTCCTGCTGGTATTGTTTAAATCAACTAATTGGACTAAATCACAGGCCATTGACTTATTAAGTCAATAATTCAATTGAAATTATCATTGAACCTTTAGAGATAAATGATCTGCCTCAGAAAGCATAGCCTACTCTTAAAGAAAATTAATAGACTCTCACTATAACACATACTTTGATGCTTTGCTCGTTCTTTGCGGAACAATATATCATAGATCTGTTGAGAGGCAAGTAATCAGGCATCAATGTAACACCCATTATACTGTAGTAAATCTTTTTTGAATTTTTTGCTAGGGAATCACATCAGATTTGTTTCCTGGAATAAAACTACCAAAACCTGACTACCGTGTCTTGCTGGAAGCAATCAGAGAGAATTGTGAACACATGAATTTACAAATGACTGACTTCTTCTCACAGAAGATCTTACAAATCTATGAAATGATGATTGTGCGTCATGGTTTTATGATTGTTGGAGAACCATTTGGTGGAAAAACATCAGCTTATAGAGCGCTGGCTGGTGCTTTACATGATATCTGTGAAAAGGTAGAAATGAATATCGAATTGTTGATTGGTGCATCTTCATTTATTTTATTGTCATCAATCGGTTGTATTTTATAGCTAATATATTTTTTGGAGAACCACATTAATCAAACTAATTTTTCAGTTACAAAAATTAAACTGTAAAATGAAACAATGACATTGATCACAAAGAATATTATATTAGTAGGATGCTTAAGTTGGGGCAATTGAGGGAAATTAAGGGTTAATTTCTATTTAAAGTCGAGTCTTTCTTTAATTTAGTAATTAACTAAAAGTTGCTGTTGGTGTTGGAAGAAGGTGAGTTTCAGACCAGCTTTAAAACCAGGTTGGTACAGGCTCTGCTTGCAGCTGAAGCTAGTTAACTAGTTAGAGAAAGGCGATGGCATAATGGTATTGTCAATGCACTAGTAATTCAGAGACCCACTGTAATGCTCTGGGGTCCTGGGTTTGAATAAAATCCAATAAATATCTGGAATTAAAAGTCTAACGTTGACCATGAAACCATTGTCGGTTGTTGTAAAAACCCAGTTCACTCACTGATGTCCTTCAGGGAAGGAAATCTGTTTTCTTTACCCGGTCTGGCCTACATGTGACTCCAGACCCACATAGCGATGCGGTTGAGTCTTGACTATCCTCCATTGAAATGGCCGAGTAAACCATTCAATTCCATGGCAGTTAGGGATGGCCCAGCCAGCGACATTCACATCCCAAGAATAAATAAAAAACAAGATAACTGGTTTAAAACAGCGGCTAGATTCAGACAGTATAAAAGTGGACCATCTTACAGTGATGCCTTTGTTTGCAATGGATAGCTACTTTGGGCTGCAGTAGAGTTGTTAAGTTGGAGTTTTGCAACTGCGGGAGTTCTGTGAGGAGAGAGCGAGGTGCTCCGTTCAACCTGTCCTCAGAAAGGCGAGTTGCAGCCTTGCAGTGGGAATCATTGGGGCCACCATAAGTGGCTTTCAGAGACATCATGGTTCAGAGAGTGACGTGGGCCAACAGAAGAAGCTGATTGGTGAATAAGTCCTGGTGGGTATTTTGAAATGCTTTTGGGGGTGATTTAATGGAAGCGTTTCTAAGTGTGGTAGCAAGCGGGGACTGCCATGGGCCCAGCAAGGCCGTCACCGCTATAAAATGTTAATTGGTCCACTTAACGAGGTCCCCACAGGCTTAACGCCACAAATGACAGTCCTGCCAGCTGATTCACCAGGGCCGTGCTCCCCCGCTAACAAGGGAGAGCAGCACTTAAACTGCTCCTGCACATCATGCCACACAGCTCACAGCCATGCCACCAAAGAGACCAGCCCATGATTCTGGGATGCCGACCTGGCCAGACTGTTGGATGCGATCGAAATCAGATGGAATGTCCTATTTCCCTGAGGGTCTTGGAGGGTCAGCCACAGGGCAGCCAGTGCCGCCTGGGTCGAAGTGGCAGCGACCAATAGCTCGGGAAGCGTCACCAGGAGGACTGACACCCGGTGCCGTAAGAAGGTCAATGACCTCCACCAGGCCTCAAGGGTGGGTTGGCACCGACCCCTTGGTACCGGCCATGCCCACCACCCATGTTGCCCCCTCGAGCATGAGCCGGGCACCGCCTTCGCCCAGTACCATTCCATGCACCGGCCCACCTAACTCCTCAACCCCTCCATGCCCCCCTTCCTGCCCATATTCCCCTTCCCCCCCCATACTCCCCCCAGTAGTCCCCATCCCCCCATAATCCCCCACTCCGCTCCATATTCACCATCTCCTCCCTCCCACCCCCGTGATGAAAGACGCGTGTGACGCACAATAACCCCCTCTGTGTCCCCGTAGGAGAAGTTGGCACTCAACAGATGGGAGAGGAACTTGATGGATGGTGGGGAACCAGACATCAGACACCTCACCCCCTACGAGGAAAGGGCCCTGGAGGTTGTGGGGCTGGCTGAGGACAGATCTCTCACTGATGTAGAGGTTAGCATATGGTGCAGAGGTGAGGTTCCACCAGCCGCCACACAGGTGACCTGTCACATTACATGCCATGCAGGATGACTCATCCCCCCCAGAGCCATCCGCTACCCCCCGGGCCTGGGGCATCCTGGCGATAGTGGAGAATCTTGCTCTCCCAGCATCCTGTTGGTCATCCAATCCATGTCCTATCTGTAAGGATTTTGAGAGGGTGTGAGTCTGTCAACTAATGGTGTCTTCCAACCTGGGACCCTCCATCCCCCACCCCCTCAACCCCTGCCATCCAACATGACCTACGCACGCAACCCCAGCTGCAGCGGGGGGCCCTGGTGTTGCCTTCCGCAGTGTCCAGGCATCACGGTCTGACTGGGATGCTGGGCAATAACTCCCACTTGCCCGCGAGCAAAGATAGCTACTCCCCTCCTCGGATCTCCACAGCAGCCCTTCTGCCAGCTTCATGTTTTAAAAAAGGAGTACTAATCCTGTGACCACTTGCTTGGGAGGCGGTTAGATCATGGGAGCGCATTAGATTGAGGGTCGCTCCCATTAATTGTATGGCGATTGGTCTTAAGTGGTGATTATTGGATTCTCGCCATGCTACGGTGGGTTCCTGATTTCACCAACGGGACCGGGCCGGTTAGATCGCAAACCAATCCATGTCCAGCGTGGTTCTTGATTTTGGTCTCTCCCACGATCTAACGGCCTTGTTGTGTTCTCACTTAAGCGTAATGCACCCTCTGTGTCCTATTATCATATCCTATCATTTACCTAGCAAAATATATTTACAAGAAAGGATATGGATATCTCTTGGCTTTTCTTATTCATTCTTGAAATGGGGGGTCACTTGCAAGGCCAACTTTTGTTGCGTATCCCTCATTTGTTGCATTGCCCTTGAGAAGGTGGTGGTGAGCCATCTTCTTGAATCACATTGTTCTGTGTGATGTACATCCATCGTAGTGTTAGGGAGTGAATTCCAGTGACAGTGAAGGAACACCGACATATTTTGTAGTCAGGAAAGTGAGTGACTTGGAGTTTCCCTGTGCATCTGCTGCCTTAATGAGAATTTTAACAGAATTGTTGAATATGTATATTAATGTAACAGGTGATTCAAGCAAATGAACTGCATAAAGACAATAAAACAGGGGGGAAGTTATTCTACTGGCATCAAATCTTTATGAACTTAATTGAAAGCTCAACGTAGAGGAATATTTGCGACCCACATTCCATATTTACCAAGATATTGTCGAGAGATTAACTCCTGATCTCTAAGTAACCGGGTAGCTGAGTTCAGTTGGTGGAGCTCTTATTACTAATTCCCTGTGATGACGTGCATCAGATTACCATGTCTCCCAGACACAAGAGGAACATTGCACTCCTTGGGCCTACTTGGAGTTAAGGTTGCTTCCCACGCAGTCTGACTAGGTCTCCAGCAGCTATAAGCCTACTCCACTTACATTTTCCAGTTCTCTAGCCACAGTCAGGCCCCGGGACATTAAGGAAGTTATTGTACATCAGATGTCACTATCTTAGATTAATAAAGTCTGTCCTTTATCAAACAATGAAAATATTTGTATCATGCTGTGAGACTGACTTTCTCCTACTGTGCCATAATAAAACGCCACATATCGATATCTATCACCATTCTCTCAATTGACCAGTTTTGCCATTTGAAGTTTTTTCTTTTACTATGATTTAAAATTAGTAATTAGCTTTTAGCATGTTACTCTTTATATCAGTGATGGTAATTAAATGGCTCCTTAAATGCTGTACTTGTTACCTTTTTGTCTAGGGACTTATGGAGGAGAACAAAGTTCAAATTACAGTTATCAATCCCAAGGCCATCACTATGGGTCAACTATATGGGCAATTTGATAAGGTGTCACACGAATGGTCTGATGGCATTCTGGCTGTTAGTTACAGAGCATTTGCTGTTTCTTCTGTAAGTACTTGTGAATTATGTAAATGTGCAGCTATAAAAAAACATATCAAACTCTATGTCATTGAGGATGTTAGAAAACCTTCAAACAAACAAAATCCTAAGTATTTAGGATATGCAATTTCACAATAGCCTAATATTTCCAAATGTAGACAAAAAATAGTAAAATAAGACATCATTTTGATTGTACTTTTCATAACTGATGTCAGGCGTACTATCTAATTCAGGATGACAGGTCAGCTCTGATCCACCG